>NC_136063.1:2029411018-2029717707 GCF_964261635.1 Lissotriton helveticus
TCTTCCAACTTTCGAAACCCATCTAAGAGCAGTGGAATCTAATATTCCTCGCTCTTCAGTACTGGGAAGCTGACTACGTCTCTGCACAGAGTCAGAGGTAGGAGTCTTAATCAGAGTTTTATAGAAGGGAGATAGAATATTAGAGACAGAATCAGTGATTCTCCGATGAACAGAAAGCGGAGTCATAATATTAGCAGAAGCAGTAAATAGAGTAGCAGTTGGAGCAGATAGAACAGGAACAGTAGGAGTAGCGGGCAAAATAGCCTGTGAACTAGCAGGTGTGAGCGATACAGGTATAGGTAAAGAAGCCGGCAACCCTGGAAGAGGGGGTGTCGAAGGAACATTAATATTGACCACAGGAGGTACAGGAACTTGATTCAGAGGAGCAGGAACACCAGGTTGTCCAGCAACCGGTAATTGAACATTTGGTATAGGTGGAGCCGTAGCACCCTGTGCATACGGTGGGGGTGATCGTAACAAGTAAGACAACAGGGGATCCTTTTCGGGGTCCTCTACTATCTTAGCTGTACTCGATGGCAAAACAGGATAGCACTTGTCTATCGCTAAATTACGCTCTCTATTGGCCACCTCCATCGCTTTCTCAGACTCGTTGAGTTGCAGCTGCTTAGCAGACTGTTCTAAAGTCAACTCTTGCTTTTTCTGGTCTTTCTTCAACTTTTTAATTTCTCTCTGTTTAGATTCTTTTCGCCAATAACGGAAAGAATCAAACATTGCCGGCCGGGCTTTCTTCTTGAACAATTTAGTTTCTAAATTATCAAGAACTTGGGGTTCAAAACTACCATGCAGTGGCCAACTAAGGACACCATCTTTCTCTGTATAGTGGATCCATACCTCGTTATAAGAGATAGGGCCCACACCAAATTTGCAATATAGATCATAAAGGGGAGTTCCAATCGGAGGAACCGAACACGAGTCCTCCAACTGGGAATCACTGTTGCAACTAAAACAAGACAACATACAATTTTTCCGACTTACCATTTTATAATCCGGAACACAGAACAGACAAAACACAAACAAAAGGTGCGCACTTGAACCAAGAACTTAGGCCTACCAAAGCGAACAAATGTATCGATACCCAAACTAAACCAAATGATTATCTTAACCGGAACAACCAGTGATAATCTTACGAAACCAAACCAAACCAAAAACTAAAAGGATTATCCAAACAGGAGCAACCCTTACGAAGTAACCAACTAGCAACCACTTAATACTTAACTGAGGCACTGAAGACGTCACCAAGGAGAAACCCGTCACGTCTCGCCGTACTAAGGACTGCACCTCGGGTCCAAGACAGGGCGACGGTCAAAGCAACGGACCACTGTAGCCATCCGAACGGGAACCCTCGTGGAAGAGAACGTCGGGCCACTTTTGCGATATGCCGGGATCGATGAAGTGGGGCGCCTCCCTCTGGAATCTTCACACGAAGCTTCTCGAACTCTTCAGGCTTTTGGACCGGTACCGAATGACGTCGCCCCACATTGGGCGCCAATTGGAGTTCTGGACTTTTTGGTTCCGTCCAGAGGTGTCAGGGATAACACCCGAAGACCCCGGAGTTCTACCTGCCTCGGTGCACAAACAAACAGAAACACGGGCTTCTCGATGGTGGCGTCAAAGACCAAAGGTTTATTACTGCAGGGACACAGAAGTCACAGAAACTACACATGGGCAGTATCTAGGAGCCTGTTCAATTTGTACAAAGAGGGTTGCTCCTTATATACTGAATATTGGGCTTCAGGCAAATTCTTTACATGTTAGCACATTCAAAAACCTTTGTATCTTAAACAATAAATATTTGGCGTTGCACAGGAATCGTCAACAATATCTGATGTCAAAACATTACGAACGAGGGGTTCCCACTATTCCATCATAATCCCATGTCAATTTCTCATTCAAGACCCGGACCGCCTCATCGTAAATTTCGTTACCTCCCCCTAATAAAGGCCCAGAAGGAAAGGAGCAGAGCCAGGTGCAGAAGATAGAACAGTAGGATAAGAGATGTTTGTGGGTCGTAAATGGGCAAGGCTACCAGCTTCGGCCGCCTAATCATGATCAGGCCAACGGACACGAGAACCAGTATAGCAGGACTGGCCTCAGGCTGGGGAGGCAGCTCTTGCTGAGTCATGCTGCCACAGCGTTGCTTGCCTAAGGTGCACGTGTCACTAGCAAGGTGAATTGCCGGCTAAAGCCTACGTGTCCTTAATTGAAAGAGGTTATTGCGTGTTCATTGACTATGTGAGGGCAAAGAATACAAAATGGCTTCCGTGTTCTAAGATGGATGCCATGGGTAGAACAGAAATGTGTTTGTAACAGGAGTGCTCTTGCTCGTAGCATAGCGAAAACACCAGGATATACTAGATGGATCATTTGTGGTTCACTGATACCAAAATTATGTATTTGCGACAATGTTAAAAACACGGGTTCAAATCTTCACGGAACCTCACTCTCGCAAAGCTCTGGCCCATGGTATGGGGTTATGTTCGCTATATAATGCTACCGGGAAGAGACATTTCTCACTCTTTTTGGAGGTTTTTAAAGCAAAAATTCCAGCGACTCTACTATATGGAATCGAATTAGTAGAGCTGAAACATTGGGGATTTCTTCAAAAAATGGAAGGAAAGGTACTGCGGAAAATTTCATCTTTTAATAATGCATGTTCTACCTCTTCTTGTAGGTTGGAATTCGGACTTCGAAGTTGTTGGGCACAGGGGCTGGTTGCTCTTGTAAGATGGGTAGCCTGTTTAGCTAGAGGTAAACCAGGTACTCTAAGAGAACTCATTAAAAAGGAATTATTGGGCAATCTTAATGAATTCTCGTCACTAGTAAAAAACTTTAGGAAGGCAGCAGCCCTGTTAGAGTTGGAGGAGAGTACCTTATTTTTACTCTCTCCTCTAGAACTAAAAGCTAAACTAAAAAGTGCATCGTGGGATCTGTGTTATAAGTTGGACATCCTTGCCCAACCCAGATTATATGACAGGGAATCCCTCCTAAAAACATATATCCCCAAGCAAACCCAAAAATATCTTATCTGGAATATTCCTCATGGAGTTCGTAGACTATGGTACCTTTTACGACATGATTTGCTTCCTCTCAACTCGCTCCTAGCAAAGTGGTATGGGGGATCCCCATTATGTAATTTTTGTACTAACGCTGTACAAGACCGTAACCACGTTTTGTTTATTTGTCCTGTATTACGCTCCTTGCGCCATAAATGGATAAAACCTATTTGTTTACAATTGGGAATTGTAAATGTTAAATTGTTCCTTCATGCACTTTACTGCCCTCCAAATGAAATGTTTTGTTTTAGAATTTTTAAATTTTTTAAAGGGTTTTTAAATATTTATTAATGATTACAGGGAGATGTTGATGTTCGCTTAATCGCTGTTAATGTGTTTTTCTCGCTGTATGTTGTTACTTTTCTATTATTTTAACTGTATAATGGTGTCTCTAATTTTATGTGGCCCTCATTGAGAGCCAAAACATAATAAACTTTGAAACTTGAAACTATCAAGAAAGTTAAATTGAGACAGTTGCCATAAAAATTTAAAATAAGAAAGTCTCAGTAAAAAGCTATTCTGGTATTTCACTGACCTCTGCTGGTCATTTTCTATCAAGACAGTTAAATAGAGGGAGTTGAACAGAAAAAAAAGTCCCTAAGTGGAAGAAGACAAGTCCTAGGGCTGATCTCCAGAGCGCACAAAGTACATTTACGTATATGGTAAGTACATACAAGAGGTCTCGAATGTGCGACCTAAAAATGGGCAGGCACAGAAGGGAGATTCCTACTGAGGGAAGCAAGGCGGGGCATTCATACACTAGACAATGCATTGGTATGGGAGCGATTAGTGGACAAACTACTAGCACTTGGGCAGGAAGCGGAGAGAGCAGGCCCCTCAATGCCCTCCTTTACCTGACTGGGGGGAAGGGAAGCCAGGCTTGACAGCGTGAAAGCTGGCCAACCACCCGACACTAACCCCATCATATGTGCTTGCACAGTACCAAGGATGCTAAAAGAAGGACCCCACTGTACGACTATATGACATTCTGACTCTTACCCAGAAGCAGCTGCAACTCAAGGGGGGAAAGGGGCGGGAGAGGGTGGTAAAACTGTTGTTACTAAGGGGAAACAGAAATATATGAATAACACCTCACATGTACTGTATGGCACAAGTGAAGTATGAGATGCAACTATTTTAAAACTCAATAAAATCTGTTTTAAAAAAAAAATCCTTGGGTGACTTAGTAGAGGCAGCACTACCTCATAGCCAGGGCCACTGGAGGGCCAGATTATGCAGCGGGGTTGACTAAATTATGTATCAAGAAAAGACAAAGTATGCTGCATAAAGCAGCACATCTGGAATAGTATTACTTACTTATTTTGTCATTTCTACACAGGTTAACATTTTCTGGCAAAGGTTTCACGTCATTAGTGCCAAAATAACCCCTACATACAGCAATAAGCAACAGATAGTGGACCAATTAACGGTTGCCAAGAGCCTTCAACTATGCGGTAACACGTGTTGCTGCGTTTTTATTAGTAACTTTTAATCTGTTTGATCTTAAATCAATTCTTAGTTAAAATCTGCAAATAATGCTGCAAGATTATGCAGCTGCAGCGCATCCATAATTGTGCAGAAAACGTTGCAGCCCTAAAAGTGCGTAATACAAGTCGCCCTACTCTTAGTTAACATTTCACATATCAGTTCTTACTCACTAGACACTTTCGCATCTGTAGGGCTATCAAGTGATGGGTGGAAAGTCCAAGCACGCCCTGCGGATTAAGAGATTGAGGCAAATCTTGCCACCTTCATGAGGAATAGTCAGAGGTGAGCGGCAGCCCTGAGAAAGTCACTGAACAAGTGAGCATGTACTGATCATCATTACTGAGTGACTGGCACAGTAGTGAGTTGGGTAACAATAAGAATCTGCTATTTCAGCACCAAGGAACCTCTTAGGATGAACGTGCGCTTTGAACATTTATGTAACGTTATATTATGTCACATATGCTGCATATTTACTAGTAGTGTACTAGAACTAGACAGCACAATAGGAGCATTAGCCTCAGGGTGTTACTGTGAAACTTGTTTGCACTGAATGAGAAGTGAATGGTTGTTGCTTTCAAGAGGTGGAAGTGGTAGAAGAAGAAAAACACATTTATTTTTTTAGAAGTGCCTGTATAGGAAAATAGCAGTGAGACAAAGGCAAATCTGAAGACCGTGTAAAGCCAATGACTCAAGAGCAGGCAGTAAATGGTGGCGCTAGCAAGGTTTACCGACTGTCACATTCCATACTGCAGGCCCTTGGCTTAGGTGTAATTTAATCTTGATGAAATAAATATTTGACTTGACAGCACAGACACCTGGACTTTGGACAGAAGAGGGTACACAACTAGTTCTGGGAGGGGGCGGGGGGAGTATTCCAGGTTTGTGTACACTAAATATCTAATCCGTCTACGGCTACCACGTTCAAAGTGGAGAAAGTAGGGGAGTATCAATGCCCATTCGGACCTTGGCATCTCCTTGAAAAAAACAGTTGTACTGGTTGGTGGAAGGCTTTGTTTACCATATCATCTTTTCCTATAGTTAAAAACGAGGTGCACATCGAATTCCCATTCCATCCTTGGTTTCTTTGAATATAGTGCACTTTACATGTCAATTTGAATTCAGCAGAGTGACCCTTGACCCTGCTTGCAGGCCAGGTCGCTCCCCCGCTGCCGCACAGCTCCACCAGTGTCTCCTGTGCTACCGTCGCCCTCTAGACTGAGAGTTCGGTCCTGCTGTGCCCCGGTATAAGTTTGGTATTGCTCTCTGCTTGCTGTACTGTGTTCTGCTTGTTGGCCGTTTCTGTACTTTATACTTCTTTCCTGTTTCGCCACCGTTGTCCGTTCCCCCCATTCCCCCTTCTGTATCCCCGCCGCTGCTCCCCTGCGGCCCCGCCCCCCAGCTGCTCCTCCCTCCCTACCTGCCATAAATGGTGGCCGCTGCGCAGCCGCGCCGGAGGCATGCCAGAGGCAAGCCCGTCTGTGTCTGGACCGCGCCCAGCGCCAGAACCCCTGGACACCGAAGCCGCCACAACACCAGACTGCACTACGACTCCAGCACCCTCCACGCACCCAACCCCGGACGAGACCACTCCTGCTACCGGGCCACCCCAAAGCGCACCCAAGGGCCCTTCACTTGCCGGAACTGCAGCTTCCAGCAATCAGAATACTAAAGCACACCCAGTTTTTTGTGTTACTAATTGATTCCTTTTAACTTTAATCCAGTTTAGCGTCCATCACCCGTTGCGTGCTCCGTTCCGTGGGCACGCATTACATCTAATCTTGAAAATCGATGTCCCGCACCTTGCAGTTCATTTCGAGTTGCACAGCTGTATGTACTTAGTGTCAAAAATGATTCACTGCAGCTTCACCAGCATCCGGCCCGCCAAACCAGCAACCAGAGAACCCAACCACCTCCGTTGCATCCTGCTCAACACCCGCTTTGCTCGCAAGCACGCCATCGAACTCTGGGATCTCCTTGACTCAACCACAACAGACGTCGGCTTCCTGACGGAGACCTGGCTGAACGCCACCTTGGCACCCGACATCGCCATAGCTATCCCAGAGGGCTACAAGATCTCCCGTAGAGGCCGCACCAACGGAGTGGGAGGGGGAATCACCATCATCCACAAGGACACCCTCAAGAGTCTCGACCAACACCGACGACACCCTCACCACTGCCGAGCACATGCACTTCCAGATCCACACGACCCCAACACCACCCTCAGAGGAACACTCGTCTAGAGACCACCCGGACCCCGACCACAGTTCAGCGACACACATCGCCGACCTCATCAGCACCCATGCCCTCGCCTCCATGGACTACATCCTCCTCGGGGACCTGAACTTCCACCTCGAGAACAACAACTACGTCAACTCCAAGGCCCTCATCAACAGCCTCGCTAACCTCGGACTCAAACAGCTCGTGACAACACCCACCCACGCCGCTGGCCACACACTGGACCCCATCTTCTCCGCTAGTCCTCACGTCTCCTTAACCCACACCACTGAAGCCCACTGGACAGACCAAAGATGCGTCCACTTCACCTTCAGGAAACACACCACACCCAACAGTTGCCACGACGCCACTGGAGCAAGATCACCAAGGACCAACTGACCACCACCCTCGCCCTGGAACCACCCGCAGACCCCACCGACCCCGACACCGCCCACAAGGACGCCACCCGCAGACACCACCAACTCATCAAGACTGCCAAGAGGACCGCCTTCAAGGACCGCCTAGACAACAACGCACACAACAGCAAAGAGCTCTTCAACATCGTGAAAGAACTCTCCAACCCCAGCTCCAACACCAACGACATTCCACCATCACAAGACCTGTGCGACTCACTGGCCACCTTCTTTCACCGCAAGATCATCGACATCCACGACAGTTTCAACACCAACACCCCCACATCCGCTGCCGAGACCATCACCCCTGCGACCCCCACCCGCGTCAGTCGTCTGACCACCTGGTCCAACGTCAGTGACGAAAACACCATCAAGACCATGAACTCCATCCACTCCGGATCCCCATCTGACCCATGCCCTCATCACGTCTTCAATAAAGCCAGCACAGCCATCGCACCCCATCTCCGGAAAACAATCAACATCTCCTTCGAGACAGCAACCTTTCTGAAGAGCTGGAAGCACGCCGAGATCAACGCCCTACTGAAGAAACCCAAGGCGGACCCCAAAGACCTCAAGAACTTCCGGCCCATTTCCTTGCTCCCCTTCCCTGCGAAAGTCACAGAGAAGATCATCAACAGACAGCTGACCCGATACCTCGAAGACAACAACATCCTGGACCCATCCCAATCCGGCTTCCGCAGCAACCACAATACCGAGACCGCCCTCATCGCCGCCACCGACGACATCAGGATCCTCATGGACAAAGGAGAAACAGCCGTCCTCATCCTCCTGGACCTATCAGCAGCCTTCGACACGGTCTGCCACGGCACCCTAACAGCACGCCTCCTCAATGCCGGAATCCAAGAGAAGGCCCTGGCATGGACCACATCCTTCCTCTCCAGCAGAACCCAGAGCGTCCGCCTCCCACCCTTCCGCTCCGAGACCACCAAGATCATCTACGGAGTTCCACAGGGATCCTCCCTCAGCCCGACACTGTTCAATATCTACATGGCTCCACTTGCCCACGTCGCACGACAACACAGCCTCAACATCATTTCCTACGCCGACGACACCCAGCTGATCATATCCCTCACCAAAGACACCCACACCGCCACAACCAACCTCCACAGAGGAATGAAGGCCGTCGCTGAATGGATGAAGGACAGCAGGCTGAAACTGAATTCAGACAAGACAGAGGTCCTCATCTTCGGCCCCACCCCATCGGCCTGGGACGACTCCTGGTGGCCTATATCGCTAGGAACATCCCCTGAACCCCCCCAACCACGCGCGCAACCTGGGGGTCATCCTCGACTCCACCCTCTCCATTACCAAGCAAGTCAACGCCATCTCCGCGTCCTGCTTAAACACCCTCCAAAAGCTCCGCAGGATCTTCAAATGGATCCCCTCCGACACAAGGAAAACCGTCACCCAGGCCCTCGTCACCAGCAGACTGGACTACGGGAACGCCCACTACACAGGAACAACAACCAAGCTCCTGAGACGGCTGCAACGCATCCAGAACGCCACGGCACAACTGATCCTCGACGCCTCCCGACAGAGCCACATCACACCCCACCTAAGAGGCCTACACTGGCTCCCCGTCGACAAGAGGATCACCTTCAAACTCCTCATCCACGCACACAAAGCCATACACAACGCCGGATCGGCATACCTTCAGCTTCTACACCCCCACCTCGCCCACGCCACAGTTCCACACATCCGGAAAACCACCGCCGGCGGCAGCTCCTTCTCCTACCTCGCAGTCAAAACCTGGAACACGCTCCCGGCCGACCTACGGCAGACCCAGGACCTGCTGGCCTTCAGAAGACTCCTCAAGACCTGGCTCTTCGATCAGTAGCAGCCCCCCCCCCACCCAGCGCCTTGAGGCCCTCACGGGTATGTGGTGCGCTTTACAAATGTAATGATTGATTGATTGAGCACCTGCATGTCTTTTGCAACTAGAGTATGCCACAGTCCGGGCTACCAGAATGCTCCACGGACAACTAGCAGCACTTCCCAGCAGTGAGATTTCCTATCATAATCACTTTTATGAACTGTATTATTTGAATTGAGTCAAACAAAGCAAACAACAATTCCAAATGCCAGAGTGCATTGAATTGTGAAATGCAAACCCTGTACTAGAAATATTGGTATTTAGCATATGTTTTTTGATTTCAGTTGCACACTTTAATCAGCATGAATTAAATGCCCCAGTTTTTTGTTTGCAATCCCGAACATAAAATAGATGTAGACGAGGGTCCCCATGACAAGTTCACTGTTACCACCTGTTTAGAGCAAGTCGTAAATGGTTGGATGGGCTATTTCTTTTGCTTGGGAGGGTTTGGATGGGCAGTTCTCTTTTTAGTTCAGCTGAAGAAATATTCTTTTGCTACACCCCATGTGAACTGAATAATTCTAAGTCCAGACACCTGGGACACCTAAAGTTGCCTGGAGCAGTTTCCTCTGGTGAATACCACTTCCGGTACCTTGAGAAGGAGCACTCTGTGGTAAACTTCACTCCCTAGGACTTGTTTCACAGCTATTTTGTGTGATTTGCTAGTCTAAAACGTTGCGCCACATATAATAAGAATCTAGGCCATAATTAGGTTATACTGGCAACTGACTTGCTCCTTCACTAATGGCTTCGTCATCAGATCAGGGTGGGGCCAGGGCGGGTAGCAGGAATACTTCTAAGTTCATTTTTTAAAAACTACAACTTTTAGTAAATACCTCTCACTGCAGTGATTTAATATGATGTACTAAGGTGAAATGTTTCCTTTCGTTAAACACCTGTATTTTAATTTTCAATGGACTATATCCTATTTTAACATATTGTTTGCTGCACGATTATAACATTCTGAACATTTTCAAGGCACGGCTCATGCAGTCTCCTGGAGTCAAGCCAGATCCCTGGCTCGGCTCTCTCCTTGTTATTTTGTTGAATCAGCCACCTCAAGTTAGGAATGTAGAAAATTTTAATGTCTGTGAAAGTACAACAGAAGTCACAATTAATAAATAAAAGCTCGTGCAAGAAGTCTAAGCTATCGGCCCTATGAGAACCCACACCAGCCACCAGTCAGAAATCATATATTGGGCGAACAGTACGGAGGTGAAAAAAGGAGGAACAGACATCAGTGCTATTACCGTGAGCAGCCTCTGCACACCCCACCTCACCTTCCCCACTCCAGCATTTATTGAAACCTGCTTCCCGCAGACAGAGTCAACCCCTCCCCCCCCACTCCCCCGGAGCCGAATCTGCACACGGAGAGAGTGGAGTTCTACGGGGTATTTCCCTTTTATAAAACCTTCACTAAAGCAGAACATGTGATGTGCACACTCTCTGTTCGGCAGGACTTAGTTGTCAAGTAATGTCTCAATTACTTACCGGTAATTGCATTACTCTGAGTCTTACTCCCTCGCTTCCATTACTTACTTAGTTGAGACAACCCGGCCTCACCAGACACCCATACCACGTGATTTTATCACGCGGGGGCTATAAATAGCCCCCACCCCCCTTAACCCTCCTGTATTACCACAGAGACCGAAACCATACCAATTGGGTGGCCCGGACTACCAGGGAGGGCGGGAGGGATGTAAGTAATGGAAGCGAGGGAGTAGGACTCAGAGTAATGCAATTACCGGTAAGTAATTGAGGCATTACCTCATCGTCCCTCCCTCGCTTCCATTCCTTACTTAGTCGAGAAGTACAAAACCAAACAGGACAACCAATAAGGAATACACAAAAACAGGTTTATTAAAAAACACAGAAAACAGGGAAAAACCACTAAACAGGAACCACAGTGGAAAGAACCCTGAACCCAAAGACGTCAGCACGGTCAACCTCTTGGCCAATCCGGTAATGAGAGGCAAAGGTCAACGGGCAGGCCCAGGTGGCAGCACGACAAATCTCCGAAATGGAAGCCCCTTGGACTTCCGCACAGGACGCCGCCATGGACCGAGTGGAACGACCCTGAACCCCCAAAGGAGAAAGGTGCCCAGACGCCTCGTACGCCAAAGAAATCAGAGACCGAACCCAACGACTCAAGGAAGGAGTAGAAGGACGCAAACCCCGATTCACAGGCCCAAAATTAACAAAAAGAGAATCAGACAAACGGAAAGGAGCAACCCGTTCCAAATAGATCAGAAGAGCCCGCCGAACATCCAAAGAGTGCAGCCGCACCTCGGACTCAGACACTGGAGAGTCAAAAAAGGAAGGAAGAACCAACTCTTGATCCCGGTGGAACTGAGAATCCACTTTAGGACGAAAGGAAAGGAGAGGCCTCAAAATAATCCTGTCCTCAAAAATCCGACAAAAAGGATGCTTGGAAGAGAGAGCACCAAGCTCACCCAAGCGTCGAGCAGAGGAAATGGCCACCAAAAAGAAGGTCTTGAAGGATAAATGACGCAGATCAACAGAAAGCAGGGGCTCAAAGGGAGGGGACATCAGAGCGTCCAAGACCAGAGACAGATCCCACGTGGGAAAATGCCACAAAGGGACAGGGTGAACATTACCCAAACCCTTTAAAAAGGCGACCAACCAACTTATCCTTATCAGAGAGATTGCCCCAAGAGCTCCGGAACGCCCTAATCGCAGCCCATTGTAAACGAAGGGAAGAAACCTTCAAGCCCAAAGCAGCACCCTCCTGGAGAAAAAGCATCACCTCAAACAAGGAAGAGGAAGTGGGGTCCAAATCCTGGTCACGACACCACCGACTGAAAAAACGCCAGTGCCTCAGGTAAGACCTGTAGGTAGACGGTCGCCTAGCCGCCTGCAGAGTAGAGGCCAAGCCAGCCGGAACACCCTTACTCAGCAAACCTAAGCGTTCAACCTCCAAGCCGCTAAGCGCATCCTGACCAGAACATCCCTCTGTAACACCGGGAACACCAACGGGGACGGAGACAGAGGCAGAAACAATTCAAGCTCCGACCTCATCTCCACCAGGAGAGGAAACCAGGAGGCACGAGGCCAAGCCGGAGCCACCAGAATCACCGGAGCCCCCAAGGAACGGACCCGAAGCAGGAAGCGGAGAAGAAGACGGAAAGGAGGAAAGGCGTACAGAAGCCTGCGAGGCCAAGGGCAAGAGCGAGCATCTACCGCCCAGGCCGAACCCTCCCGGCCGCGGGACACAAACCGGGCCACCAAGGCAGTGTCCCGACAAGCAAAGAAGTCCACCACCGGAACACCCCAACGCCTCGTCAGAGCCACAAACAATTCCCGATGGAGGCAGAAATCCACAGAGGACGGAATGGCCCTGCTGACAGCATCCGCCAGGGAATTGGACACACCCTGAATGTGAATAGCCGAGAGAGATACAAGATGAGATTACGCCCAACTGAACAACTGAACAACTGAGACGCCACCAGGGCCAGAGACGAGGACCTCGTCCCCCCCTGCTTGTTCACGTAAGCCATGGCAGGGACATTGTCCGTCCGAACCAGAACAACCGAACCCAGCAGAAACCGGGAGAAGGCCAACAGGGCCAGACGGACAGCCTCCAACTCCCTCCAATTCGATGACCTCCTGCCCTGAGAGGGGGACCAGAAGCCCCTGGTCCGATGAACCCCCAGCCAGGCCCCCCACCCCGAGAGGCTGGCATCCGTGGTAACCACCACGGGAGCCAGAAGAGAGAGAGACCCCTCTTAGAAGATGATCCCGAATCAATCACCAACCCAGAGCCGACCGGATCAGAGGGGACACCGGAATGGGGAAAGAGAGGGGAAGGCAATGGAGAGACCAACGCGCCAGAACATGAGCCATCAGAGCGTGTAAATGAAACCGGGCGCCATGTTCCCCTGCACCTGGAGCCAACGACCCGCCACCTGAACCGGACCGGACAGAAGAGACAGAATGTGGGACTGGATCTTGACCACCCGAGCCTCGGGCAGAGTAACAACCCCCAAATCTGTCCGAAATCAGGCCCCAATGAAGAGACAATCCAGAGAAGGAACAAGGAAGGACATCACCAAATTGATAAGAAAGCCGTGCCCCCTCAAAACGGCCAGGACCACCTCCGTGTGACTGAGAGCCAACCGGAAAGAGGGAGCATGGACCAACCAATCGTCCAGGTAAGGATGGAGAAAGATTCACTGGGAGTGGACCATAGTGACCAAGGGAGCCAGAAGCTTGGTGAAGACACGCGGAGCGGACTTCAGCCCGAATGGCAAAACCGCAAACTGGAAGTGAGAGTCCCCCATCGCAAAACGCAAAAACTTCCGGTCGCTCGCAGTCATCAGAACATGTAGATATGCATCCTGCAGATCGATGGAAGTCATGAAGTCCCGGATCCCCACCAAAGGAATGATGGACTGTAAGGTCACCATTTTGAAGGGAATGGCCCAAACCCAACCATTCACCCTCTTGAGGTCCAGAACAGGCCGGAATCCCCCTGAGACTTTCTGCATCAGAAACAAAATGGAATAACAACCCCGACCCCGCTGAGCCAGGGGAACAGGGACGATTGCGCTCTTCTCCAGAAGATCCCGAACACCCTCCAGAAGCACCACTCGCTTCACCAGGGATTTGGGGACAGGAGTACGGATGGTGCCCCAGCCGGTAGGAAACGCAACAAAGTCGATAGCATAACTTCTCCTGACAACATTCAATGCCCAGCGATCCGTCACATCCATATTCCAAGCCTCCAGGAAAAACAACAGTCTGCCGCCCACAGGACTCAAGGCGGCCACTCCATCGTTGTCAGGACTTCCGCTTGAAGGCATCCGAAGGACCCCTGGGACCAGGCACAGCAGCAGCCTTCTTGGGTTGGAACTTACGCCGACGGTCCGAAAAGGCCCTAGAGGATTGTCTGGAAGACTGGAAAGAAGAGGCAGAGGAAGGCGCCGGATTCCAGAAGCGGCGAGATCGAGACGCAGACGGCTTGCCCTTGTAAGGCAGAGCATGTTTACGGTCCTTAAACGCCTTGGTGATCATACCGGCCAGCTGCTCCCTAAAAAGCATCTTGCCGTCAAAGGGGATCTTAAGGAGTGAGGACTTCTCTGAAGAATCTGCCTTCCAGTCCCGCATCCACAGGTTCCTCCGAGCCAGGACCAAGGAACCAGAAGCCATGGCAGAAGAACGAAGCACATCCGAGGGCACATCAGCCAAAAGCTTGGCCTGTTGTTCCATGTGGACAAGCAAGTCAGAGCAGTCTGACTCATCCTGGATAGCCGAGGCAAGCTTCCCAAAGTCAGACACCAACGACTGAGCCGCATAAGCAGAATAAATGCCAGCACGCATGGACAAGTTACCAGCAGAGAAAGCCTTCTTCAGCGCCCCATCCACCTTCTTATCAGTAGTATCAGCTGGAGAACAATCCTCAGGATTAATCGCCGTACGACCAATCAGGGTGGCCAACATGGCATCCACCTTGACAGAGTGAGGAAGAGAAAGATCCCCCTCTTCCAAGGAGTATAGTTTCTGCAAAAAACGAGGAACCGAGGAGCGCCCCAGATCGCGCCATTCCCCAGAAATCAAGTCCTTGATGCGCCCATGACAAGGCATTGGGAGAACAGGGGGCTTAACATACTGAGGAAAATGTCATCCGACCCCTCAGGCGCAGAAAAGGGGGAAAACCCCAAGTTCTCCCTTATGTGCTGGAGGATAGCAGGGACCTCCTCCCTGCGCACAAACTTCCCGGAAGAGGTAGAGGGAAGGGCAACGCCAGAAGAAGAGTCCTCAGAGGGAGAGTCCACCGGACCCACCGCAGGACTAGAAGACTTGCGCTTGGCAGGAACCCTGAACTCCAGAGCGCGCGACACTGCCGCCTCAATCATGTCCTGGACCTCAGAATCAGAAAGAAGAGCTGCAGAGTCCACCGGACCCTGGGACCTCGTCCGACGAGCAGTAATCGGCACATCATTCTCGTCAGAGGAGGAGGGCAAAACATGCCTGCGCTTGGAAGCACGCTTGGACATTATGAATCCAGCAAAAGCAGAAGGCGCAGCCTAAGCAGCATAAATAGGGAGGAGGCCAGCAGCAGGAACCAACCAACAGGCAGGAAAACGCACAAATCCAATAAAAAAGGAAGAGAAAAGCTGACCCCCCCCATCGGAAACAAAGATAAACCAATCAAAAAAACCAGAAAAAACTGCCTCATACGAGGCCCCTACTATGTCCAGAAGTGCAGAAACAGCCAGCCGAGGAAGCCACACGAAATCCCCCTGCCGCCGCCTCTCAGTCCGGCCTCTAACCCGGAAAGACACCCCCAGCCACACAGGGCCGGTGACTCCGTCATCCGGACCCGCCCACTCCACCGGCAAGGGAGCACCGCAAGCCACAGACAGCATCGGTGAGGTAAGGCACAGCGCCGCTCAGGCCGGCACCGCCAGGCCCTGCAGGCTGAAGAAAACGCAGGAGAAGAGCCCCCCCGGAGCCCCAACCACGAAGTAATCCTATCCAGAAGAAATCCAACGAAGAAAGAAGACCGCAGCACCACAAAAAGGCCAGCGTGTGGTACGCGCTTCTCACAGGTGAGACAAAGAAAAAACACGCGGGTTAAGGGGGGTGGGGGCTATTTATAGCCCCCGCGTGATAAAATCACGTGGTATGGGTGTCTGGTGAGGCAGGGTTGCCTCGACTAAGTAAGTAATGGAAGCGAGGGAGGGACGATGAGGTAATGTCTCTACAGCGGCCAAACAGAGAGAGAAGTAAAAGTCACACAAGAGGCAAGCCTTCAGGAAGACTATCAAGCCCTGGCTCTTTGACTGAATGGAACTGCGTACCCCTCTTCCCCCTCAGCGCTTTCAGACCCTCACAGGTGAGTAGCGCGCTTACAATTCCCTGATTGATTGATCGAACGTTGCAGGAAGACGTTGTGTCTGCACTAGGAGAAACTCAATAAGGAAAATAGTACTTACAAGACTAAGTAGCAGTACAATCTAACAACCGAAATAAAAGGGCCAGTCGCCATGAGAGGTTACAAAAGAAGACAAGTTGGAACTAAGGAGCGACTAACAAGCCTATTTATGAATCAGAAGCCAGCATTTATGAAGGACAATGGCACAAGCCAATGAAGGATATGGGCGGACAATGGGCGGGGCGTCTATGCCATACTCTAGTGCAGCAAGTCTCACAGGACAGCGCATGTGCGCTGACTCTAGCCACGACCTAAAAAATACCACAACTGCTTTACTCCCAGCTAACAAACACAGAACTTTTTTTAAAACATTTGTTTATTGGCATTTCTATAAACCATAACAAAGAAAGGAAAAGAAAACAAAGATAGATGCATTCTCTATCTCAATAGAAAAATACAATTATCCGGTACATCATTTAGGATGAATGCATAAACCCACAACATAACGAAAAGTCAAGGCCCTACCTATTTTACAATATCTGTTTGATAGCACCTGCCTTATTGAAGCTCACATTAGGAGTATGTTATCACAATATATTAATTGCCTATCAATAGGGAATCCACTATGCAGGACAGCTAGGAGATTGGCCTTTACATCTGATAAGAGGGGCTTTTTTGGGAAATACTCGATGTCTAAGGTCTTGGTGACTGTGATGCACGGGTAACAGTGCAGACAGGAGAGGAGGCTCTGCCTTCTTAAAGGGTTTTCAGCCAATCAAGGAAGGGGCCCCATACATCTTTCGTTCTAGAGGCTAATGGCATCAATTTCCAGAAGGTAGTCAAGTGGTTGCGGCTGAAGGTGCGTCTTGTACCCAAGCTTTGACCGTGGGGGGGGGGGGCGCCTTTACCTCCAATGTAAGAAGACTCTGCGTTTAACTAATAAAAGGAGCATTGCATGTAATTTACGAGTCTCGGGCTGGGTATCTTTTACATACCCCAATAACCGGATAAGTGGCTGGGGTTCACTAGGTGTACCCAAAATTTCTTGAAAGTTGGTGAAAATGTCAACCCAGAAGGCAGTGATGGGTGGGCATTGCCAGGCCATATGCAAGAAGGAGGCGGGAGTGGACCTGCATCTCCACCCACTCTCATCCTGCTTCACCCCCATGTATGTGGTAGAGCGAGGAGGGAGTCCTGTAGTACCTATGTAAATATTTGAAATGTATTAACCTCAGTCAGTAGTTAGAAGAGGGCATTTGGAGTTGACCGCAACAGAAATCCAATTTTTCAGCCGTGACCAGACCTTCCAATTCCAAGTTCCAGCCCAGCAGGAGCTAACTAGGGGTGCTGTATTTGCATTGAATTGTACAGTCTGGTAAAGAGCCTACGAGGCGAGCTGTTAGTGATCATCTGCTCTAGACCCGGGAGACGGGCCGGAGGGTTGGGAAAGGTGCTGTGTCTAGGTCTATACAGTGCCCTATTATTATAATAAAGGAACAACTTGGAGAAGCTCTGCGTGTCCTCCGCGGGGGGCAGAAGGCATCGCTAGGATATAAGTCTGCAAATGTATCAAAACCCATTGAATTCGCCAGAGAGTCACGTTACCCCCCCGTCTGCCAAAGCCAGGATCTGAGGGTTTCGCATAAGGGGAATAGAGGGGGCATACAGTACCTTCAAGTGAGCTCTTATACGCAGTCTGTCCCATGCCCACCAAAGGGACTTGACTGTGTCTAAACCCTCCCTCTAAGCAAAATATTTGCCTGAGATTGACCAGTTTGAGATACACAAACACCGAAGTGGACAATAATGATAGAATGTTAAGCAACAGACGATAGCATTGTGGTATGTTGTAAAGACGACAGCTCACTGGTGTAATGTCTACTTCTAGTTTAAACGAGCATTGGCAAAGCCAATAGGTCTCGGCAATCTAAACACTATAAGCGCTGCAATGTTAATACATTTGTGTATATAAATAACAGCCCTAGAGCCATACACAAATGCATTTACATTACCAACGTCTATAGCTCTCGTATTAACAAGACCTATTGACTTTGCCAATGATCGTTAAATTAGCCTTTATTGGAACACACCACGTCTCTTCAGACCGTCTCCAAACCCTAATGTGGTTAGCTCTTCCAGTGGAAAGATTCTCCTACTCTTTATATAGTGGGCTAATTGTTGATGCAAAGCATCTGCTTCAGTGACGCTATTTTTTTTAAGCCGTTATTGCTTATTGCGCACTTTAAGTGACATTACACTATTTAGCTGTCATGTTTCTGGAGCTCGTATGCACAGAATACATTATTTTAAATATATAGCACAATTCTATAAAGAACTAAAAATAAAACTGAATAATTATGCTGCACTTTACCTAATTCTGTAATGGAAATTAATGTATAAACTTCACAGCAGTATTGAACTAGTGAGATTTTTTTTTTTTTTTTTTTTTTTTAATCGGCCCGGTACTTCAAGAGTTACCATCCAGCTGCCGCTCACTCGCTCACCCATGTAGAGAAAATAGGACCTTTCATGTCAGGTTGGCCATGATCCAGGACTTCATATGTGATGAAGTCATTATGTTAGTGCTGCTACCAAATCTGTACAATGCTGCCATGGCAGAACACATAGCTGCGTGAAAAAACACAATATTAACACTTTATGAGGTAGAAATAAATAAATAAATTAAAAATCAGCACCAAGAGACTCATCTACAATTATAACTGCTACTAAGGTATCTATCTACGTGTAACCAGATATAAAGCTTGAAAAAGCCTTTTCATCTACAGTTTCACAGACTGCGATACATACGGAGTATTTCGATTTGCAAACAATTACCAACAAAGTGGAGAGGCGCAGCTGGCAGGGCATCTGCACTGCAGAACATGAACCAAACGTGGGAACATTGGACTTGTGGAGCAGGGAAATGATCTCCAGTTCACAAAAGACTACATCAATGAGAAGCAGGAACATCGAAGCGCATAGTAGATATACGATGACATGTCTAACACTCATCAGCTTTTCTTCGTTTTTATATGCCAACAAAGACACTGGGATAAGAAGGTATCCAGCAAAAAGTTCATAAAATGGTTGGCATTTTACTTGATAAATGCTCGTGCACACACTAAATATGACTGGCAAATCATCTGTATAATATGTGCAGTGGCTGTTACAAAGACCAACAGTGACATCTGTGCATTGGCATGTTAAGTCTAATCAGGCAACTATTTGGACTGCTTAGTACCTACCAAATACCGTGTCAAACAAGAGGCGCGCACAGCCGACCCTCAAGGATGAAGTTCTGGTCTCAAATGCTGCTCTAATAGTACGCTCCTAACCATACCACTCGTCGCTCATTCCCAAAAATGAAAAAGCAGTCCTAAAACAATGCCCTACAAGGTCCGCTGCATATGTTCAGCTGCAGTTGGGTGGTGCACTCAGGGAGAGCTAAACACCGGAAGAGGCATGACGTAGGCACGCTCTTGACAAATAGGGAGAAAGCAAAATGGAGTGACAATGGAGCCAGCAAATGGTAAGCCTAAAGGTGGGCTATAAGCCTACGATGTAGATACAGCAAGTCTTGGTTCGAGACAGTTCATGCACGCCTACTAGTCGAGACCTAAAAAGGAATTCCTATCATTCCGCCAACTGACAAACTGCTAAGAGAACCTTTGCAGGACACATCACTCTCTTTTAAGTTGGGCACTAACGAATATCACCTGTGTTTTCCTTTGTCTTGAGTAGCACTAGGATGCTTTACCTGAGAGAGAGAAAGAGACAGAAACTAATGTCCCCTGTGGTTTGAGCAGCACTTGGATGGTTGACCTGCAATAAAGAATGTAACGCACTCAAACACTAGGTACATGGAAAAATTAAGAAACAACTGTTGGTTAGTTGTGGTATTCCGAGGTTTTTTTGCCAAAGTGTTCTGGCGAACGTATACACTTACTGTTAAAGTTAAGTTGAACGTCTGGTATATTATTTTGGATCCATATATCCCCATAAGGTTCTTCGTTATTCCACAATGGAAGGTAATGTTTCATACCCCCTTTCAGAGGCAAATGTGGGTCCTTTTTCTTTTCTATTTCTCTACATGGTAACGTATTGGGACGTAGGCCATCCTTTCCACAAAAAAGTTCTTCAATGCACATAAACCCCCAACCCATTCGTCTCTCATCGTATATGTAGGAACATTTTGTAATGTTCACTTCTGTGCCGCACTTTAATATATTTCTCTGCACCAGAAAGTTCAACCCATTGTCCAGGTGCCACTTTTCCTGGTAAACCCCATCTGAGATGGTTACGTCATAGCAGAAGTCATCGCGGGGAGGCATGGAGACTGCCGGAGTCTTATTTTCGCTGGTACATATCGTAGCCAAGTACCTTTCCACTGCAATGATGGCAACAGGTTGGTGATCGTCGATGGTTATGCTCAGGGTGGGAGAAGTGGTTACTTTAAGAAATTTGCTTTCTAGCCAGGAATGTGGCCTCGGTGCTGTGCCCGCGGGACCAATATCATCATCTGCTGCCTCCCTGACTCTTTCAGGCACCCCAGACTCCATATTCATACCGGTGGCGCATTTTTCGAAAGTGCTCGGGACCTCACCAGTGGAGTGAAAATGCAGTCGTGCGGGCGAGGACCCATAACATCTCCCACATCCAATCCGTTCCACTCAGGCTGTTCAGGTCAACCATGGGAAAGGTATTCTATTTGAAACTAGCTAGCGTTTCTCGCTCAGTGCCGACATTGGTTGGAGTTCGGAGGCAGTACTACCGCCAAACAAGCCCCGCTATTGGATAACAAATAATCCAAGGCCCCGGAAGTAATGGGCCAGCCGCTCGCGGGCCGCGGCCTGTTGACAGTGCAGCTGGCTGTGTAGAGGCGGACGGTCAGACTCAGTCATGGGGAATCGGGTGACTTTGCAGAGGCATGTTCTGGTGGGCCTATACGGACAGAAACGAACAGAACAGACGATGTTCTAAGAAGACTAGTGTGTGCAGGGGTACTCTAAGTAGCATTTGGTGGTGAAAAAGGGGCTGCTTATGAGGCTCTTGGAGACATGGCAGAAAACATGCAGGCCCCTGCAGTCTGAGCTGAGGTAAAAGAAGGTAGAGCTTGGCTCACAAATATTTTTGTTTTTCACATACTCCACATCCCCTTGCAAGGTTTATGAGGAGTGAGTCTGAGTCAAGCAACGTTTCCCTCCAGCCATTATATTCCCATGACGTTATAGACTATTAAGTAGCCATCCTTCCTCTCATGGCTTACCAATATTTATGTAGATCTTAGCAAATTAAGCATCTCGCTACACTGTCTCTAAATGCATTGTCCAGGCTGAACAAACTTTGTCACAATAGATAGCGCCAAACGGATCACCTTTACTCAAGTGCATTGCTGTGGAGACATGCCTGAATAAATAATCATACTTCTCCAATAGGAATATCACATTGGTTCACAAATATTTGTATTGTTTTTCAAACAAATAATTTCCCTCTACAAGGCAAATGAGGAATTAGCCTCTGTCAAGCAACGTGTCCATCAAAGGTACCTAATTTGCCACACTCCAGCCAATGTATTTCTGTGGGGTTAAAGACAAGGTAGTCAACCTTTCTCCGAGGCTCACTAATATTCATTTAATTCTATAAATGCAGCCTCCCTCTACAGTATATATATGTAAATGACCTGAGCCAAACAATATTTGTCACAGCACATGGTACCAAACGAGTCACCCCTCACTTCAATCCATTCCTCATCATTATTTCTTTCTTTCTGTGTTTTATAGAGCGCAAACTTGACCCGTTAGGGTATCAGAGCGCTTTATAGGAAAACATAGCATTGCATAGACAGGCTTAGAATCAAGAGGTAACGGATCGAGTAGTGGGGGTGGGGCAGGATACATAAGAGCGCAGAAGATCACGTATTTACAGATTACATTTACAATTACTCAAGACGAGACAACATATTTACACGTTAAATTTACAATTACTCAAGACAAGTTCCCAAGGTTCTTGGTGGGGTGACTATGTAATCCAAAGGGAGGTAGTAGACAGCCATAGATAAGGGCCATAGTGGTGGTTGAGGCAAAGATTAAACGAGAAATCATTAATGTCCGAATCAGTTGCAGGTGGTGTTGAGTGGGGGGCTATTTGTACGGGGTCACGTGACAAAATAAAAAAGAAACACATTAAAAAAAAAACTATTTGCAGCTGGCCGTGTCGCGCTCTTCCGCTCCTCTCCGTGCAGACACAGGCTCCCAGCCTTATTACAGGAAAGCAGCATCAGAATTGGCCCGAGTGCTCTGAATTTGCTCTTCCAGGGAGACTGGGAGCTATGCCTGCTCTCTACAACCCAGCAATGCAACTGGGGTTGGAGAGAGCTTCAGTGTGCATGACAGTTTGGACGGCCTGAGACGGCTAGCCAAACCGTCATGCGCACTGACAACAGTGCATTACTTCCCCCCCTGTGCCTGTCATCCCCCTCGCCCCGTCCCAAGACTCATCAGAACAAGAAAAATAAAACAATAGTAAAAAGTGTTCATCATTGTTTTATTTTTCCTTTCTTGTCATTTCGAGGCAGCGGGGGTGGGGGTGATGCTCCTCCGCCATAGCGGAGGAGATGCAGCTGGCCGGAATAAGTAATCATACTTGTTGGGATAAAAAAGTTCCTTGCATGGTGATGAATGTGCAATCTTGCCCTGAGTGTCCCAAATGTAGTGATGTTTAGATCCCTAATGCTGATTTTTGTTGTCATGGGCGAGCATGGACCATGTATGTGTGCCATGAAATAGGGCTGTATCTGAAAGAAACAGGTTAGTGTTAGATTCCTTACCTTAGAATATCCCCAGGTGTCAGACTGGATCCGAAAAGTTTTGCGTAGCAGTACACCTGCGCGTCGGTAGGCGTCGTCTGCGGCTCCGTCGTCGTTGGCGCAGGGATGACGTCTCCGGAGTACTTAGACGCCGCCCTCGCGCGCTGAAGTCAGTTCTTCTTTTTTCCACGCTAGCAAGCGCAGATCCGGAAAAAGCAGTACTCCTTAGTCACTTTTTGACTAACTTTTTTGAACTTTTTGATCCTGGTTCGAGTCGTAAGACTATCGGTGCCGGTAGGGATGCCCGGGTTCAAGCCCTGTGCCGTTTGCAACCGACTGATGTTGGTTACCGACCCTCATCGCCGGTGCCTGTATTGCCCTGGGGCCGACCATGACGACAAGTCGTGCCCCGACTGCCGGGCCTTGACGTCGAAGGCTGGTTGGGAGCGGTCCCATAGGCGCCTGGAGGTCCGGCAGTCGGCCCCGTGCCGTTCACGGTCCAGGTCGAGGAGGAGGTCGAAGGACCGGTCGCGGGGCCACAGTCATCGCAGCTCGGCAAGTCGACACCATTCGTCGTGCTCCAAGTCCTCAGGTAAGAGGCACAAGAAGTCGAAGAGACGACATCGCTCTTCCGACTCCCCCCCCCCCCGACGCTCGCGAGATGCGGCAGGGGGTTCGGGTGATACTGCCCACGCTGCTCCACCGGAGCCGCAGGCGCCGCTGCCAGATCCATACCGGCCGGTCCCTGGGCTGAACGCGACTCCGGAGGAGATCGATGCCTTCCTCATGGCCATGAGGTCGCTCTCTCCTCCGTCGAGTCCCGCTGTGGCGCCTTCGGGCCCCGCGGCCCCAACTGGGAGCCTAAGCAGGCTGGGTGCTTCGGCCCCGGCGCCGTCTGGTGCTTCAGCCCTGGCGCCGTCGACGACTCCGGTCCTGACGCCGCAGGGCCCCACCGGGCCCGGATCCGGGTCGCCGCTGGTCGACCTTACGACCCCTCCGCCGGCGCCGACACCCAGGGTGTCAGCCCGGACGACGTCGTCCCCGGTCCCTCCCTCGGTCCGGATCCGGCATTTGACCGGTGCCGCTCGGCGCCGCATTCGATGCCGAGAGAAGAGCAATTCTTCTATGATCCTGCCCCATCCTTTGAACCTGATTATCAGGAGATGGGAGGCGAGGGGGATTGGGAGGGGTCTGAGGACCCTCTGGCACGAGAGTTCCAGTCGTTTCAGGACTGGGCAGTGAATCCAGGGGAGGCCAGTGGTTTGGACACTTCGCCCAACACTGGCTTTGTCTCCCCTCCTACCGTGGCTACGGAGGAGGGGGCTGCTTACAGCGTGGTGCTGACGAGGGCGGCCAAGGCCTTGGGTCTTGAGCTCCCCGTCGTGGCCGTGAGGACTAACCTCCTCACCGAGGTCCTTAAACCGCAGGCAAGCTCTTTGGAGCCTCTACTGCCGTTTAATGAGGCCCTTACTGACGTTCTGTTGGGCACTTGGTCCAGGCCCGCTACAGGTCCCTCTGTAGATCGGAACGTGGCCAGGCGCCACTGCCCGGCCCCGGGCGACCCTAGCTTCCTGTCCACCCACCCCACCCCTGAGGGCCTGGTTATCCTGGCCTCTAACTCCCAGACCGCATTCCCGACTGCACCACCTGATCGGGAATCCAAAAGGTATGAGCAGTTCGGTAAGAAGCTGTTCTCCTCACTTAGTTTGGGGTTGCAGTCGGTCAACACTGCTTGCCTTTTGGCCGTTATACCCACTCTCTGTGGGACCCGGTCGCAAACGTGCTGCCAGCTTGCCCGGAGGAGGCCCGGGTCAATCTCGCTCAAGCACTTGCGGAAGGGCGGGATGCAGCACAGTATTCTATCCGATGTGGGCTGGATACCACGGACTCGATGGGCAGGGCAATTTCCACGACGGTGGCGGTTCGCCGCCACGCCTGGCTGAGGTCCGCCAATTTTTTCAGCTGATGTCCAGAATTCCCTCATGGACATGCCGTTTGATGGCCATCGCCTCTTTGGCGACAAGGCAGACAGTGCGCTTGAGCGTTTCAAGGACTCCAAGGCTACGGCCAAGTCCTTGGGCCTGTCGGGCCAGCGCCAGCAGACTTCTGCCTTTCGCTCCTTTCGTGGCCAAGGAAGGGGCGCCCCTCACGTCCTGCCAGCCACGGGCTGCAGACTATCATCCAACGCAGCAGCAGAAGTGATAACCGCCGTGATGGTGCTAGGGGACAGTGGCGCGGCCAGTCCACATCCACCCCCGCAGCATCCGCCTCAAAGCCTTCCTAGTCCGAGCTTTCAGGCCCATTCGACGCCAGTGGGGGGCAGGGTTCGCCATCACCTCCTCCACTGGCGCGACATCACATCGGACAGGTGGGTGCTGCAAATCGTCCGAAGGGGCTACTCCCTCCCCTTCGAGGCGACCCCTCCAGCCATGCCACCGCAGTACCACCGTGGGTCGGGGATCACTTGCAACTTCTGCAAGAGGAAGTTACGGCACTCTTAGCCAAGGGGGCCATCGAACGCGTTCCTGTGCCAGAAGTAGGGTGTGGTTGTTACTCCCACTACTTTCTGGTTCCCAAGAATGGCAAAGAGGGCCTGCGGAACGTCAACCGCTTCCTCCGGAAGGAAAAGTTCAAGATGCTGACTTTGGCTCAGGTCTTAGCTGCCCTAGACCCAGAAGACTGGATGGTAGTGTTGGACTTGCAGGACGCATATTTTCACATCCCCGTCCTCTCGGCCCACCGGCGTTACCTGCGGTTCACGGTAGGCCGCAAGCACTTTGTTTACTGTGCTACCTTTCAGCCTTACCAGCACTCCTCGGGTGTTCACGAAAGTGATGACGGTGGTCGCAGCCCATCTGTGCAGATTAGGGGTGTCAGTCTTCCCCTATCTCGACGACTGGTTGTTGAAGGCGGGCTCGCCCCAGACAGTCGTTAGCCACCTCCAGACTTCGGCGGACTTCTTGCACCTGCTGGGGTTCTCCATCAATGTGCCGAACTCACACCTGTGTCCCTCTCAGAAGCTCCTCTTCATCGGAGCAGTTCTGGACTCGGCGCAGTTTCGGCTTTATCCTCCCGAACAGCGGGTTCAGGATATTCAGGCTCTGATTCCGATCTTTTGGCCTTTATCCCGAGTCTCTGTCAGGTTGACATTGCGGCTCCTGGTGCTGATGGCCTCCTGCATCCTTCTGGTGCATCACGCCCGGTGGCAGATGCGGGCTCTGCAGTGGGACCTGAAGTTTCAGTGGGCCCAGCATCAGGGCATCCTGTCCGACCACGTCCTGATCTCGGAGGGCACTGCGAGACAGTTGCAGTGGTGGCTCACGGACCGCGATTGGGTCAGCGGCAGATCCCTCTCCCTACCCCAACCGGAGCACGTAGTAGTGACGGATGCGTCCCTCCTGGGGTGGGGGGCCACATGGGAGAGGCGAAGATCAGAGGCCTCTGGTCTCCGGCGGAGTCCCGGCTCCATATCAACCTTCTGGAGCTGCGGGCAATCCCACTTGCACTGAAGGCATTCCTTTCCTCTGTCCGGGGAAGTGTAGTGCAGGTGTTCACGGACAACACCACCGCCATGTGGTACTGCAACAAACAGGGCGGGGTGGGGTTGTGGACCCTTTGTCAGGAGGCTCTGCGCCTCTGGTAATACCTCCAGATATATCGATCACTTTCTGAGACCGTATGTCCAAAAACTACCATCCTATTTGCAAGACACAAGGGATTTTTTAAGATCCATTGAATCCATTAGATGGGAGGAGGGCATGTGGCTTATGACCCTTGACGTAAACAGTCTGTATACATGCATACCGCACACTTTGGGACTGATTGCCAACTTCCACTTTTTACAACAACGGGGAGCCGACAACATATCTCACACTAATATGTTGATTAAGATGATGAGAACCTGTCTTATGAATAACTACTTCTTGTTCAATCATGTCGTCTATTGCCAGGCTCAGGGGACCGCGATGGGAACCTGCTTTGCCCCCAGCTACGCTGGTCTGTTCTTGGGCTGGTGGGAGGAGCAGGTGGCCAATAACATTCTGGCCTTTACTCAGAACGTGGTCCTCTGGGCTCGGTATATAGATGATGTGTTTTGTGTCTGGAGGGGTAGCAAAGAAGATGCTGTACAATTTGTGGAAACCTTAAATGTTAACGACTGTAATCTAAAGTTCACATGTCACATGGACAAAATGTCTGTAGATTTTTTGGATGTAGTTGTTTATACTGAAGGGGACAGGCTTAGGAGTAAGTTGTTCTGTAAGCCTACTGCAGGTAATAGTCTTTTACATGCAGAGAGTTGTCATCCACAAAAATTGATTGCGAGTATCCCGTTTGGAGAACTCTTGCGGGCTAAACGTAATTGTGCCACAGACAGTGATTTTGAAAAGGAGGTTAAAACCATGAAGGTCAGATTCAATCAGAGAGGCTATTCGGACAAAACAGTGGAAGAGGCTAGCCTCAAAGTAAGAGCCATTGATAGAGCAGATCTGTTATATCCTAAAGCTAAACTCTGTGAAGAAAAGGAGTCCATTAGGTTTATAACAGCTTATAGCGCTCAATCATGGCAAGTGAGAAAAAGCTTGAAAAAGTATTGGCAGGTATTACATCTAGACCCGGTACTAAAAGATTTGGTTGGTAACCAACCACAAGTCACCTTCAGAAAATGTACGACCCTAAGAGACATATTGTGCAGTAATACCATCAAAGAAAAAACTGACACGAGGGCAGTAAAAGGCTTTTTTACATGCCGATCATGCAAGGCATGTAGACACAGCATTAATAGAAAAGAACTAGAACTGTCAAAAACACAAAAACCGTTTCTTATAAATAAACACTTGACATGTAATTCGGATTACTGTGTCTACGCCCTGAGATGTTCATGTCCATTAATTTACATTGGAAGCACGAAGCACCAAGTTAAAAAGAGAATTTTGGAACACACCAGGGCCATTACCAATGAGGATAAGAATTACCCCATTGCCAAACACTTTAAGGAATGCCATAACAAAGATTTAGGGCAACTGCAGTTTTGTGCCTTAGATAGGGTCCTTAATTCTGAAAGAGGTGGTGACAGAATTAGACAACTCCGTCAACTTGAGTCTAGATTTATTATTAAGTATGACACTGTTTATCCAAATGGTTTAAATAAAGATGAAGAGATGGCAGTACATTTGGGGTAGGCTAACTATGATGATTATTGCCAGGATGCCAGATAATCATGTTTGTGATGTTGAAGTATTGTTTTTTTTTAAATGCACTAAAACACTGAAGTGATTGAGCATTTTTGTATTTATTGTAGGAGACAGAGTAGTCCGCACACCGAGGGATGAATATATTCAGATGGCACCTTTAATTATCGGTCGAAATTATAGCCCACTGGGGCAGAATTGTTCTGGGATCATTTTGAAAGACTATATAATTTGCCCACTTGGGCTGAATTGAAATTGCATGTGGTTAACAAGCCCACACGGGCGTTACAAATCATGTTTTTCTTTCATTGAAAGTATAATTAACCAGAGTTATTTGGACACTTTAAAATGGCTGCCAATCTTGTATTGTCCTAATGTTGTTGGGACGAGTAGTCCAACTGCTATGTTTATGTTTTGAGCACTTTATAAGAAATGCATGTAGTAATGATCTTTACCCGTGACCAAGGTGCAGCTGCACCGAAACGCGTCGGGTGATGAGTTTGACATGGATTTTGTTAAATAAATAATCACGCTGACAAAAATTGGGCTGAAACTGCTTTTGTTTGGAGACAACGAGCTTTTGGTGGGATATATATATATATGTCCAAGAAACTCCTCCAAGAAGAAGAAGAGGCCACAGCAGGGGAAACGTGGGAAGCACCTTTATTTCAGATCACAAGCCATGACAATTCAAAGCACCCCTTCTGGCGAATGCATTTCGGCGTCTGTGCCTTCTTCAGCGCCGAGGGTGTAACAAGCAAACAAGAAACAGGCGTGCATCTCGGATTAAATATCCTGCCTTCTCCTGATTGCTGAAGAGCTGCTCCACCGCCAAGGAAAGTTCCAATCGCCTGATACCTCCTTCTAGCCACCCCGTGGATGGCGCCTACAGGTCCCAGCATGCAATGTTCAATGCTGGTAGGTATTGCGGAGGGTGGATCAGCGCTTAGATATATTTATTATATATAATATATATATTCACAGCTCCTCTGCCAGACTAAAGTCGACAAACCAGCACTCGCAGTAAGTAAAACCAAGTAGGTTTATTGCACAAAAGGAAAAACGCGTTTCGGCACTTGCCTTCGTCGGTTTCGACTGGCGACGGCGAGGCGAGTGTAAATAATGGCAACATAGGAAACATAAAAAGAGGACCGAAGTCCAAAATCATAGGGGCCATCTTTGAATGGTAAAATAAACCAAATATTAATAAAATCCAAATTAAACAGTTTGGGTACATAGTACTGCCTTAATCAATCAGTTAGATGTTAATTACAGATATTTACGCCCTAGATGGGCATTCATAAAATTCCAATTCATTCAACAGTTAATATAGGCAGATATTTTCAATTGTCACCCAAAATTTTCAAGCAGAGGAAGTAGACAGATTGTCAAAGTATGCAAATTCATAAAGCCCAGATGGGCATAGTTATGGAATTATTATAATCACTAAAACAATTTTCTTAAATCATTTCATGATGGCTCATACTTCCTAATACTGGTATACTGTAAGTATTAATTCATATAGTCTTCCAACATACTGCTTGTATTGATATGTTCAGGACATTTCCCTAATAAACTCAGGTATCTCGGCAGCTCAACTTTTCTATCATTCATCAGTCTTTACAGGTGGGATAATAGTTCTTATCCTGAATTCATCCCTCCTGGTGATTTCGTTTGGAGTTCGATAATATATCTCAACTCCAGACGTCTCAATCTACGCTTATAGTCACCCCCTCTCAGATCTTGTGTGATGCAGTCTAGATTAAAGAAACTAAGCAGAGTTCTGTCGCTATTATGATGTTCTGCGAAGTGACGGGCCATCGGATAGTTGTCATCTTTATTCGCGATGGCACGTTGATGTTCCAATATCCTTAGTTTGACTGCTTTGGTAGTGCTCCCTACATAGAGGTGTCCGCAAGGACACTTCAAACAGTAAACAACAAATGGTGTTGAGCAGGTCATGAATTTCGGAATTCTAATCTTTCTTTCTTTCTTGGGCACTTGATAGGATAGTACTCTTTGACTCGTACTGCAGGCCTTACATTTCCCACATGGGAATGACCCATGCATGGCCTGTAGTTCTCCTTTGGGTCTTACTCTCAACAGATGGCTTTGTACTAACTTGTCTTTTAATGACTTCGTTTTCCTAAAGGTTATCATTGGGTGGTCTGATAAGTCCCTGCCTATGACTGCATCTGATTTGAGAATACCCCAATTCCTAAGCATAATGGCTCTAATTCTATTCGCTGCCACCGAATAGTTAGTAATTAGTCTTATTATTCCGTTTCCGCCTTTCTTATCCCTGCTCTGTTTCTCTTTCAGGAGGCTTTCCCTGTCAGTGTTTGTTACTCTTCCTTTTGCATGTTTAAGTACCTTTTGGGAGTAGCCGCGTGATTTAAAGCGTTTAATACTGCTCTCGGCTGCTACCTCGAAGTCTCTGTCTAGGGAGCTATTGCGTTTTATCTTCAATAGCTCTCCATAAGGGATGCTTCTTATGAGGGTTCCAGGATGGCTGCTACGTCCATGTAGGACGAAATTCCCCGCTGTCTCTTTCCTATAGAGGGCGGTCTGGATCATACCTGACTCCACGAAGACCCTCAAGTCAAGGAAGTTAACCTCTAATTTGCTCATGCTGTAGGTAAATTTTAAGCTCAAATCATTGATGTTAAGGGCCGCTATATACTCCTCAGACGAGGATTCAGATCCGTTCCAAATGAGGAAGAGATCGTCTATATATCTCTTCCAGCAGATCACTTTTTCCACCCATACCGCCTTGTCATCGGCCCAGGCCACCTGCTTCTCCCACCAACCCACGAATAAATTCGCGTAGCTGGGGGCGAAGCAGGTGCCCATCGCCGTCCCCCTCGTCTGTCTATACCTTTGGTCCTGGAAAACAAAGATGTTATTGCTCAAACAAAAGGATATAAACTCTAAGATCATCTTGCTGTGCTCCAAATATTTCGCAGAACGTAAGTCTAGGAATGTTTTTACTGCTTTAATTCCATCGTTGTGCCTGATACTTGTGTATAGGCTGGAGATGTCCATAGTTATCATAATCAGATCATTCTCCCATTCCACGTCTTGTATCTGTCGCAGAAAATCTTTAGTGTCCTTTGTATAAGAACATAATTGTGTTACCCATGGAGCCAGGAATGAATCAATAAATTTGGACATCTTTTCTGTAAGTCCCCCTATGGAGGATACGATGGGTCTCCCAGGTGGTCTAGTGGGGTCTTTATGTATATTAGGCAGATGGTAGAAACTGGGTAGCTTCGGTTGTTTGTTTTGCAAATATAGGTATTCTTCCCTGGCAAGGATCCCCTTGCCATACCAATATATATATATATATATCGAACTCCACAGTCCTGAAGCACGAGAACACCGAGGCAAACGCGAAAACAGGTACAGACCACAAAGAGGGATGGTGCGAATTAGAGTGCCTTTATTCCAAAGATGGGTAGCAGCATGACGCATTCCGTCCGGGAAACCCGGACTTGATCACATGACATACCCAGAGAAAACGTTGTTTAAATACTGTGAACATCCCCTTCTGGCCCCACCTTCTTTCTATCATGAACATAAAAGACATACTACGCCAATCTTTACGTAGTATTCGAAATAGGTGAAAATAGTCGAACATTATTTTATATAGATTTTAACAGAAGAAACAATACACATAATATACAGTTTCAACTAAATTATTTTCAGTGAATTAACTCCTTTATTCTCCACTGTGGGAGAAGATTGCAAGCTCCGATTTGAAAATTTGATCAAAGGGGGCATGACGTGTTAACCTTGAATAATAAAAAAAATACAGCAGCATCAATAGAGGGCAAGTGCCCTAATAAATAAGTTTGACTAAAATTATTTACAGTATGTACATCTCTGTTAGATTTGATAAGGGGCCACATAGGTGCATAACACAATATATAAAACCAATGTATGAAAAAAAGTGCAAGATAGTGCAATAATACAATCATTTCAAATATGGAAAGAGCAACAATACCGGAACCATTCCTGGTATAAGCAGCATACGTTTACTAATTGTATAAAAAGTGCAAAAGTGCAAAAAAGTGCAATATAGTGTTGAACCGGCTAGTTCATTATTCTTTCATTCAAATAGCAGCAGAAAGCTCAATAAAGTGCATGTTGTGCGTTATACTCACAGACCCTAACTTTCAGTATAAGAATACAATGGCCAAATCCGAAATCCATTTCATATTTCCAAATTTGAGAATGCAAAAATTGCCCCATTAGATATAAAAAGTAATCCTCAGCACGTATAAAAACTGATAAAACCATAAAAACAGTAAAACCAATACAAAACCCTGCCTTTAAGAACAAGACATTAAATATATATATATATATTCACTGAAAAAAACATAGGTTTCAGGCCTGATATAGTTAGGAATTAGCATTTAAAAAACCTTAGAAATTCACTGAAAAAACCATAGGTTTTAGGGTTGTTATAGTTAGCTGGACCTTTCACTCGTACAAAACCATTGAAATTCCTCCGATACAGTTAGTTAGTACTAACTATATCTCGCGCGCTCGCAATCCATGGCTGATGATGTCACATATTATATCATTCATGATATGGTCAGTGACATCTCAAATGACATCATTGATGACATCATTCAGTGAATGTGATTTGCTTCGTTATTTAAATATGTATTATATATATAGCAATTTGCATTGAAGAATGAGTGGATATATAAATATAAATATCTGGACGGAGGATTTAGCAGCAGTGTGATTGACTGTTTACTTGACTAATTTAAAGTGTCTCACTAAATATATTGGATAGTGACTAAACTGTGAACATCTGTATCACTTTGTCAGTTCTTGTGTAAACTGCTTCTCCAGTTAGTTACTAGCTATTTGAAAGTCTATATTAGTTATTGATTAGTTAACTGAGTATTTGTATGGGAGAGTGAATGTGTGTGTGGTTCGGTGGGGGGTGTGTGACTGCCCACAGATGTGTGAATAGTTGATTTAGTAGGCATATGAAGTTAAAACTACATGTTATAACAGTTGTTTGGGTGAGTGAATATCTTTATGGGTGTGGTGATGAGCTAATATCTCTCTCAAATGTACAAGTCCAACAAAGTAGAAAAATAAAAGGCAGTGTATGTGTCAGTTGTTGTTTATAAATAAGTATACATAAGACTCAGTGATTGTATGCGTGACTGTATGGATAACTGTATACTTGTAATAGTGATTTTAGAACACACTAAATATAAGTTACTATCTATATGAATAGATAAAGTGGTGTTTGTATAAGTGTATAGCTAAGTAAATGTAAGTATGATCCATTGTTTGCATAAGTGAATAAGATAACTTCATAAGTGAATAGGATGTGTGCTGGTGTGTAATGTCGATATAAGTGTATAAGTATATTTGATAGTGTTCTATTGATCATTGACTGCATGTATGAGTGAATCTGTAGGTAAGTGATTAGATGTGTGTATAGATCTAGGAATCACTGAGTGGGTTTTTAGAAACTTGTATTGGTGTGTCAGGATTCAAATATGGTACTCTGTATTTTACAGTGAGTGATGAAAGGTTATACTAGTGTATGATGAGGTGTATCTGATTGTCACATGGATGATGTCATCAGTGATGTCATTTGAGATGTCATTTGAGATGTCATCAGTGATATCACTGACCATGTCATGAATGATGTAATATGTGACATCATCAGCAGTGGATTGCGGGCGCGCGCGCGAGATATAGTTAGTACAACTAACTATATCAGAGGAATTTCAATGGTTTTGTACGAGTGAAATGTCCAGCTAACTATAACACCCTTAAAACCTATGGTTTTTTAGTGAATTTCTAAGGTGTTTTGTAGTGATGTTCCTATCTTCCCAATAGGCTCTGCGCATTGGAATAATACCTACAGCAGTAAAGGCCTAGGCCAGACGTTAACTAGGTCTACTACTGTCGATACTAGACTTAAAGTTTTGGGTTTGCCAGCTTAGCTCAGAGTTCACTAGAAACTTTCTCGAATGTTCAGGAAAGAATTAACTCCCCTGATTAGACAAGAAGGGATTTAGTTTCTGACAACCATAGAACATGACAACTTTGCTTTCCCCTAATCAAGAGTCAATCTCGAGAGTCGTGTGAACAAAAGGCAAATTATTTTACTCAGTCAGTACGTGCATTCTTAGTCTCATCAGAATGTAGAGAAAAGGAAGAGACGGGCGTGTTCAATAAAAAGGTGTTATTTATTGATCAGTCTCTTTTCTCATACAAGAGAAATGGATCGATATTATTGCAATACTTATAGTTAAGTAAAGTGCATACATTAAAAGCAATAGTATACAATAATACTGTAAAAACATTGATATGGTTTCTAAGCCATAAGATGTTTTAAAATGAATAAAATATATTATATACACATATACATTTGACTAAACGTACTCAACTGGTGTTTCTAGATACGCCTACCCCGTGTACCTGACCTAAGTCTAATACGTGGGCGGGAATAGATAGTTACAGTTTAAGTTAAGTTTTTTTTGCCAAGTGAATAACTAAAGAATTCTCTGTGAGGGGTTATTCAGTTCTGTACCTGGAATTTAGGATGAATGAGGAATGGTATCTCTCTCTCTGGTCTCGATATTCCAGGCTGCCTGCGAGGGCTACCCGGAAACGCCGGTGCTGGATTCTCGGCAGGAGAAAGCAGCGCGTCTCTCAGCTCGTCAGGAAGGCGGGGCTGCTGCCGGCGGGGTCTGCTCTGCTCTTCGCTTCGGCAAGTATGGCTGCTCCGTCTCGTCACCACGCGTGTGTTTGCATATGGCAAGATCGGTAATATTTATACCTTTAAGGTGCCGAGATTGACGTAAGGATGGACATAGATACGTCAATAAAGATGTCATATGACTTGCTCGTTAGCACATTCTTTTACTAAAGTTCTCGGTGAAATCAAAACAATGGCCACAGGGTTTTGCCCAGGTTGTCATAGGTTTGATTTGTTATGAGAACTCCGTATGCCTTATCAGGGGCTGGAGGAATATCGCTTGTCTAATTAGATCGCAAGTGTTATGACCTAATCAGATAACACGTTCCTGTGCCGTAGTGTGACTGCGTCAGATAACGGTATCTGCATCATGGGGGTTTTCTGCCTCATGGGCTGACTGCTAGTTAACTTGTTGGTTTGTTTAAGTAGAATAGGGTCAGGAATAGGGGGATCGATTCAGGACCTATAGGAATACATGACACCCACTCCACGCTAACTATGGACATATTTACTAATCTAGGCATAGTATAACATAGTACAACATACTATAGAGTAGTGTGTATACCTTACCACCCCAAAATACATGAATGCATTTTGAAATTTTCAAATATACTGAAAAAAATTGCAGACATATATATATGGTATGCACTCAAGCTGTAGAAAAATGCCAAAGTAATCGCATTTGTATACATTATTGCTTATTTGGTATATGAGAATTACACATGAAATGGTTTCTGACAGAAAAAAGTTTCGAGACCATTCCATCACAGAATAAAATATCTTTATGAACATGCCAGCGGGCAGCTAATGTCTATAAGCTATCTAAAATTTAGAAACCTTAGTTCTCTAAGAATAGTTCTTACTTTAAGCAGAAGATAGTGTCCCGAAAAATATGCAAAAATATTTGGGGCTGCTGAAAAAACTGCTGTCCGTGAACTGGAGCGAAAATGTTCATGTGACTTTATTTTTAAAGTTGAAGGCCGAATTCAGGGAACGCCATGTGCGAGCTTGCTCAAAAGTCTCTATTTCTGTTCGGGTGAGAACATCATATCATTTAGGCTTTCGAAAAAACTGTCAACAGCTTCCTGGGAAAGTTCCACTAACTCGGAAATAGGTGTAATCATGCATTCTTGCGCATGATTGTCTTCATTGACATTCTGATTTGCATTACTGACAGAAGGTCGTACCTGTTCGATGCTGCTTTCATCTTGAACTTCACTACCCATCAATCGTAGTGGTGAAGCTTCCACGAATGCCGTCATCAGGATTGGTAGCCTTTGAGGGCAGCACAAAGCATGAACCTTGATCGGGCTCAACAATGTTTCTGCATCCATCGGCGCATCCGATTGTAGCGTCAGACAGGTGTCTAACACGCATTCTTCTCCGCATAGCAGACACCTCAATACAGGTAAAACACATCTTTGCCACATTGGTCGAAATGATAGAAACCAAGTCATGTTCAGGTCTCTAAGCCGGGAGAGTCTCAGGATTTTTGATATCCGGTCCCGGTATCCAATGGCTAGGATTGTTTCTTCCCTTGTCGCTAGAGTTTTGTCTGTGACCTGGGTTGCCATAACGAAAAATAAGGACTAAGAATAGGATTCCTGCAATTAGTCCCAGGATCAGGGGAAGTCCGCCAAAAATCGAATGGACGAAATCTGGAAAAATACCCAGTATGGCTTTGAATGGTGTTAATGCCATCGAAAATACTGTCTTAAATACCTTTGAGACCCCATTGGTATCAGAAATATTTAAGATTTCATTCAGGATTTCCGCGAAATGTACGGGGGAATTAGTTGATAATAATGTATGTATCTCTGCAGTCGTCCTTGCGACTTGTAGATCATACATTTCTTTTGATGACGAGAGCCTGGTAGGCGTCTGAAGAAGGACTGTTTTCATTCTGCTTAAAGTATCTATTTGAATAGAAGTAATTTTCAAATCGGGCCATGCCCTTGCCTCCCTGTCTGGGAAGGAGCTGGGGAACAATGTGCGTCCACAGCACTTGACCTTCGCAGTAGTAGTTACTAGATAAGGAGTCCCGGGCATAAGACTACAACATCTGCGGTCTACAATAAGAATGTAACTCCCATTATAGAGTCTTTGAAAGAATGGTTCTATTTCTGTTGCAGGTGCGCCTTGCTGGTGACATGAAAGGTTGTATGAATTCCCTTCACAGGCTCCATGCAAACTAATTCCGTTACACAGAAGTGTGCCACTCAGTGACATCGCACAATTGTTGCCACTAAGAAACACTTTCTGTCCTTTATTACTGACACATGCATGTGAATAGGGCAGGTTCCATGTTGTTTTAAGGTACCCCTTTCCCAATTTCTCGTACATGCCAGCCTGTATATATTTTTGGCAGTATTGAAACCTGAAGGTTGAGATTGGAATATTTATTATCCCATGTATTATCCATTCATTGACAGGTCGTTCTGACATTGTCATTGGTAATCTTTCTAGTTTTTCAATGCTCAAGATTGTATAATCAGCACCCTTTTGCGCCATACTGATTTGTCTATCAGTAAGGTTAAAGATTTGGAATAGTGACGTTGTGTTGATTAAACGCCAAGGCACATAGCCTGAACGCAGATTTTGTAACGTCCAGCCAAGCTGTACAATAGAACGCAATTGTGACTGACCGTGTTGTAATAGCAGTAAGTCTTGCGATAATATATCGATTGCTGACGACACAATGCTGTCCAAAGAAAAAATTTTGGAGGACAGAGTCATTAACCCATTGTCCACTACAGAAAGTGATTTTTCCAAATTAATACGGTCAATTTCCCGTATTCTCTCTGCTGTTTCAATTTGAGTAACCTTCCAGGCCTCATTGTATGCTGCATATACAGAGGCTGCTATGAAACGCTTTTGACGCTGTTTGCGTGGTCCCAAAGTGAAATCACGCAAGTCAGCACCATCAGTAAGTAAAGTTAGGTGTTGCTTAATTTCTGCCAGTGTGGAAGTTTGTAGCCATTGAAGGCATAATTTGCCCACACTGTAGGTGGTTATTATCCCTGGGTGATGTCTTTGAGGATATCTAGGGTCTGGCCTGGTCATTTTGAACCCCTGTGTTTTGTTCAGGAATCTGTCTTGACAGTTATTAGTATCTGTGGGCCAGATCAACCACTGTTTCCAATCAGGATGTGTTCTGTTTTGGTTTAATATATGGTTTACGTCTATCTCTTCATCTGTATCAGAGTTATTGCTAAACATTATTGGCTTTGGAATAGACGGTTTATTTAAATCTTTGATTTTGGCTAAGCCAAGACAGGTGGTCTGTTGAACAGTGTCATTTAAAAATATCATTTGTTCTGGGATCATGCAGGCTCTAAACAAAGCTTCTATACCCTGTACTTGCCATTCTTTTGTACCCCAAACACTTTTCAATTCAACATTTTTGTCCCAATAATCAAATCCAAAAGTATTCATTTGTTCAAAAAATGAGTCTGAATATAACAATTTTGTGTTGGTTATCATGGTTTTGGTTCCTGTCTTGTTCGACAATTTAAAATAAAATGTTTCAGCATTACTTGTGTTAAAACCTGAAAAATATGAATATTTGTCGTAAACGGTTCTTGAGCTCCCTTTTGGAGGTGTTGCACAATGTTCCCATTGATTATAATTTAAAACATTTTTAGGTTGTGCAGATCTATGTAAAAAGTGGTTACCATAGTGGTTATAGCAATACATACTGTCATAATTTGTAGAACCCTGCAAATAATCATGTTTGGTAAATTTAGCAGACATTACTAAGTCAGACATCATATTATTAATATTTTCGAAGTCCCAATCATCAGCAAATGAGTTTGGTTTTGCAAAGTCACTCAATGAGATCTTAATTTGGTGTGGATATTTCAGGATCTCGACCGGACCATAAATTTCATAGTCAGTGTTGTCCCAGGCTACCCCACCAGGTATCGGATTGGCTGTGAAGTTGGCTGAAGAAAGTTCTCTTTTCTCGACGTGTGAAGATGTGTGTGGTTTGAGGATCAAGTTGATTTTCTGACTTGCTGTGTCCATTTTAGCATATTTTCCCTCAATGAAGCGTCCCAAAGTAAGTACCATGATGAGCCAAAGTATGAGGATAAATGCACCAAAACCCACCCAAAATTCAATCCATGGAGAAATCAGATATGTTTCTTTCAGTTGTCTCAAAAGTTCCTTAGCTTTGTCTTTAAAGGTTTTTGATGATGGCTGTGTCTTTGATTCGCTGAAGCCCTCAGAGGAATCATCGAAGTTAATGAAGTAGCCGGATGCAGTTCTGTCAATTGTTCCAATTGGTTCAGGATTTCTGTTTCTTGCATTTTCACTTGTTACTTCATTATAGAGTGGTGTGTCTCTGCTAAATGTTTTTATTTGGGTTTTCAGAGGTCTTAGTTCTATTGCATTGTTGCATAGTCCTTGTTGTTCTTCTGTAGGCGTTTCGAATGTGATGAGCCTCTTCGTTAGGACCTCTGTACTGGTAGCAAACCTAGGTGTTCTGCTACTTATTGGGAGTCCACTTGGCCTACTGTTTGTTATCGGCCACATGTTGTGGTTTTACCAGGTCGATGGATACAACTCGGTTCTCCTTTTTACCAGCAAGTGGCGGTAGTACAACTGATCTTGTCCCGTTGACAGACAAGACAGGAACTGCTTTTCTGTAAGAAGGCCCAAATTCCTTCTTTACCGCGATCTTTTCCCTGACTAGATCCCCGACTTTTGGAATCCAGACAGGTCTTGCTGGGACAGGTGGTGGTTCTTCAGTGGTTGTTGGCTGTTGTTTCAACTTTATGTTGCTCAGGTCTTTTCTTGTTTTGTTTAAGTCCTGCAAAATAGCCAAACGGTCTTTGATATCAAAGGTTTTTTCTTTCACCACTGAAGTCTGACTATCAATGTCAGAGATCATCATCCTAGTTCCAAATAATAATTCGTACGCACTGAATCCCTTCAGAGAATTTCTTGGCAAGTTATTGAGACTACGTTGGACACTTATTAGATGTTTGACCCACCCAGCTCCCGAACCTAATATCCTTTCCGCTATAGATTGCTTTATGCCTTGGTTTTTTCTTTACACCATCCCGTACCCTCAGGAAGGAAGTGAGAAGATTCCCGCTGGACTATGCTCATTTGGCCATGTTTCCCCCCAGGCTGGAGGGCTTGAGTGAAAACAATAGTCAAACGTAGCATGCGCTTAGCGTATATGCCATTTAGACTCGCAAATCTTTGTATAACAGTCCGGACGTCAGCCGAGTGCTGGTGATCTACATTATAAGTGGAACTAGCCTGTATATGTTAATCGCAACCCTTCCTTTTTACTCCTGATTTTTTCTGGAGTATAACGACGAGGTATTAAACTGTTTCTTTCCCCACTGCGATCTCTGTTGCAGTTTGGGCAGTTTTTTACAAACATGGTATGACGCAGGCTCATGCCTGGCCACCAGTACCTTGATTGTAATTCTTCCAGAGAATCTTTTAGTTTAAGGTGTCTGAGACCCTCGCCCATATGTGCGTCTGCGATTAACAAGTTTCTCCTGTCCATGTTTGGAATCACCCTATCCCCCACTCCAGGGATTCGAGCAAAAGGGACGGAGTTTGCATCGATTATGTATGTATAATTGAGTGGATAGTTGATCGGTAACGCTGAGCAGTCGCCTTTTGATGACGTTTTCACTGCCAGCACTGTTTCACCGTCAATGTATTTTAATGTACGCTTTTTTCGAACTACGGGAGCCAATTTAGTGGCTGCCGCTGCGGCTGTTTCAGCCAATGAATTCCCTACAACGTGAACGCCATCACGCTGATGACTCAGTGAGTGAGTCACGTGAGTCTTTGGTAGTTCTTTTTGTAAAAGAGCTATTTGTTCCCAGAGCAGTTTCTGCTTTATTGGTGCATCTGTGTCATCTTTGTAACCTTTTTGAATCCATGTCTGCAAATCGCTGTTATATGATTTGACGCAATAATATGAATCTGACACTATAAGTGTCGGGAATTCGCGATCCGCATTATCTAGCGCCATTTTCAAAGCTAATATTTCAGTTTGTTGTTCTGAATTACTTTCTACTGAGTGTGTCTTTGTTAATAGAGGTTTTAGTTTACCTCCGCGCCACACTTCTTTTGTAATCTCACATGTGGGGTTGTATGCTTGTTCTCCCCAAACGGAGGGTTGAGCATGTCCGTCTGTATAGATTACACAGGCGTAATGTCGTAAAGGCAGAATGTCGATTGGCAGAGGATATGTTTCTTCATATTCTAGATTTTTTAATTCTTCTAGTTCTGGATCAAAGTAGTAGTATACTTTGTCCGTTGTGATAGAATTCACCCATTGTATCCATTCCGGATTCAATGCTGTTGTTGGTAAATTCCACGGTGTTGTTAGTGCCTCAAAGGCTGATTTTGCTGTTCTGACTGTGATATGTCTACCGTCCGCTTGATCTTTCTCTCTAGCTATTGCGGTTTGAACTGCATGAACAATTTTTTCTTTGTTGCTGAATTTCTGTTCAGCTTCTGTGTACAAGTGTGATTTGAATGCAATTGGTACCTTTTCCCCCTCATTAGAGGTCAGGTATGTGAATCCGCATCTCCCTGGGATGACTCGAATCACAAGATTGCGTGTGTTATCACGTGTTTCTAATTTTGTTTTAATTAGCATGTCTGTTTGTAAGGATCTCAGAATTTCTGTGTGTATTTGAGTCCAATTGGATTTTTTAAAATCTGGTTTAATTAGATCATAAAGGGGTTTGACCCTTTCTGCGTAATTTGCAATGTATGTTCTTCCGAAATTTAGGAAGCCTAGAATCGACTGTAGGTTTTTTAGTGTTCTAGGTGCTTGGAGTACGGCACATTTCTCTAGGAAATTGTCAGCCAGGCTTTTGCCTTCGCTTGATAATTCATATCCTAAGAACAGGACTGTCAGATGGGCAATTCTGGATTTTTTAAAGTTGAATTTGTAACCCTCTGCAGCGAACCCAAGTATTATGGTGTTCACTCTTTTCAAGTGAGTCTCCAAGTCATCATCTGTTAAGTAAATGTCATCGACATAAGATAATGCTTCATCATCATATAGTTGTAGTAATTCTGTTACTCTCGCTGAGAATACCCCCAGGCTGTTCTTGTACCCCTGGGCTAACCGACAGAATTGTTTTTGAGTGCCATTTACTGAGAATGCAGTTAAATATCTGCTCTCTGGTGCTATGTTTTGACAAAAAAATCCATTAGAGATGTCTAAGGTTGTTTTGTATTTTTTGCGCACTATGTTATTCATTAGTGCAGCACTGTGTGAGTTTTGCACTGCAAAAGTTTTGCAACATGTGTTAAGGTGTCGGTAATCCAAAACTAGACAATATGAATTGTCTGGTTTGGAGACCGGAAACAAAGGATTGTTCATTTGTGAGGTGCAAGTTTCAATCACCCCCTGGTATTCTAGCTGATCTAGTATTTCATTTACCTGTTTTTTAGCTTCTTGCTTAATTGGGTACTGCCTTTGTGCAGTAGGTTGTGATTTTAACTGGATTTTGTGAGGAGGGGAGTCCTCATCCCATCCTACATGATTTTTATATAAAGCAGGTGCTAGGGCCACTGCCCACTTTCTAGCAAGTGTGTATTTTTTATGAATTGGAATTTGATTTGAGAAGGCAGGCATAATTACTTCTTCGCCATGAGGGCACTCCCTGACAAACTCTGGTGGCCAGTCTTTTTCAGCTAGAAGGATGTCATAACCCTTGGAGAGGTTATCCCAAAATAGTCCCCTTATTTTCCTAGTCTTATCTCCCTCTATACGTAATGTTATCTCGTATATCTTGTGAGGTTTGCTAACCCTGGTGTCTGCAGTTTCCACTTGAAGATATTCATTCGTGTCCACTGTCTCCAGATGATTCATAAGGACTTTGCGAGCTATGCTCACTTCTGCTGCGCTGTCTAGCATTGTCTGAGCCCACTCTCCGTTTTTCAGTTGTGTCCTCAGTATTCTCGGCATTGTTAACTACCTTGATACTGGCTACCTTCTTTTTTCGAAATTGTAATTTCTTTTTTAGTTGAGCAGGTTCCTTGTCTTTGGACTTGGCGTGCTCTTCTCTTTGTTCTGATCGTCCTCTTCTTTCCGATTTCTGCGAGGAAGTCTGAAAAGATTGAGAGGGACGCGTATCAATGTCTTGATATCTATCAGGCTTTTTTATATTATCCCTATTTCTAAGGTTATATCTATTCCCAGAGGGGTCACTTTGTGGTGACCTGTGTCTCTGGTTCGGAGATTTTTCTCTTCGCCTAGGAGACCTTCCTCTGGACTGGAATTTCTTTTCTTTAGGATTGGATTGTTTGTTTCCATCCCAGTTCTTTTTTGGTGAATTATTATTAAAAAATATTTTTTCTGGACTTTCAGTCAGTTGCAGTTTTACTGGTATTCCACCTAAACTATCTCTACCTAGTTCCTCATAGGATTTTTCTATGATTCTGGCAATTTCAGCTGGTTGGTCTGCTATATCTGTCTCTTTTAACCTCTGGCGGATCGCCACGTTTGCTGCTTCACCTTTTATGTTGGCTAATAATATAGCCGAGACCTGCTTGAAGTCTTTCAGTAATTTCATACCAAGAGTTAAAGCGGGTTCTGGACCGTATTCGTCTTGAATTTGTTTTAGCACATCTGGTATCACCGAAATGGATGGAACACCGTGCGTTTTTGTGTAGATGGAAGCAAAGACTGTACCCCAAGTGTCACAGTCCTCTATGTGTGGTGCGATTCCCATTGGGAGACAGATAGTCAGAATCCTGTGTTTTTCTAGCGGGGTGGTGTCAGGAAACACCGCCTCTATTTGGGTAATTTTCTGTGCCAACCAGAATGGTATTTGTTCCCGTTTAGCCGGTACTTTACCTAGGCAGGATTGGATGTTCTGTGGTGTAATTTTATTTGTGTTCCCCTGGTGAGGGGTCAGCTGTGGAAGTTTAATCGCTGGCTGAATTGTTGAAGTCCGCATCACATACTGAACTAATTGTCTATGAATTTTTATTAATTGTTTTAGCTGTGTTAACAGCTCTGCTGCAGACATCCCATTGATGTCTGGATGTGGTGTGTATCCGGCTAAGACCGGCCACGTTGCTCCTGGTCTACCTAAAGGACCGAGCCTGGTGATGTGATTATTATGTTTTAGGGCGCCATCAAATAAGAGCAAATGCTCTTGGAATTTGAGTGGTACTTCCACCTCCTCGAAAGGAGTGTACTCATTAGGAGGTTCCTCTATTTTGTAATAGTGGAAGTACTTTGTTACAGCATTTGCTGCTGGAAAATGTATCCATGAATAATATACCTCTGTCTGCCGATATTCGTGTGCCTCAATTACGAATATGACTGTGCCACCTCTAGGTGTCAGTCCATTTTCTATAGGTTTTAAAGTTATAGATCTCCTTTTGATGACCGGGATGAGTATTATATCCTCGTCTGCTGCCTGCATGGTAGCGTCAGCTGCTGCGAGTTCAGTTGCTAATCTAACTGCCTCTCTTTCATCCTCATTTTCTGACATTTTACTGTCCAAAAGGTTATTTTGTTTGTTTGCAGATCAGGTTTCTTGTGGAAACAAAGGTTAGATGCACAATATTTTGGAACTGTTTATCCTTCAACGTTGACTATACCAAGAACCATACATAGGAGTTCCCTCCTGCGAGGTCTGGCGGATATAACCTTTCACCCACTCCAGACGTCTTTGGAGTATTTGGGAAATGGGGTCTGAGTGAGAAAGCACGACTGAGTTACTCTAAATGTCTTACGTTAGTTTTATCGCCCTTTCCAAACGCGTTGGGCGCCATGTAGTGTAGTTCCTATCTTCCCAATAGGCTCTGCGCATTGGAATAATACCTACAGCAGTAAAGGCCTAGGCCAGACGTTAACTAGGTCTACTACTGTCGATACTAGACTTAAAGTTTTGGGTTTGCCAGCTTAGCTCAGAGTTCACTAGAAACTTTCTCGAATGTTCAGGAAAGAATTAACTCCCCTGATTAGACAAGAAGGGATTTAGTTTCTGACAACCATAGAACATGACAACTTTGCTCTCCCCTAATCAAGAGTCAATCTCGAGAGTCGTGTGAACAAAAGGCAAATTATTTTACTCAGTCAGTACGTGCATTCTTAGTCTCATCAGAATGTAGAGAAAAGGAAGAGACGGGCGTGTTCAATAAAAAGGTGTTATTTATTGATCAGTCTCTTTTCTCATACAAGAGAAATGGATCGATATTATTGCAATACTTATAGTTAAGTAAAGTGCATACATTAAAAGCAATAGTATAAAATAATACTGTAAAAACATTGATATGGTTTCTAAGCCATAAGATGTTTTAAAATGAATAAAATATATTATATACACATATACATTTGACTAAACGTACTCAACTGGTGTTTCTAGATACGCCTACCCCGTGTACCTGACCTAAGTCTAATACGTGGGCGGGAATAGATAGTTACAGTTTAAGTTAAGTTTGTTTTTGCCAAGTGAATAACTAAAGAATTCTCTGTGAGGGGTTATTCAGTTCTGTACCTGGAATTTAGGATGAATGAGGAATGGTATCTCTCTCTCTGGTCTCGATATTCCAGGCTGCCTGCGAGGGCTACCCGGAAACGCCGGTGCTGGATTCTCGGCAGGAGAAAGCAGCGCGTCTCTCAGCGCGTCAGGAAGGCGGGGCTGCTGCCAGCGGGGTCTGCTCTGCTCTTCGCTTCGGCAAGTATGGCTGCTCCGTCTCGTCACCACGCGTGTGTTTGCATATGGCAAGATCGGTAATATTTATACCTTTAAGGTGCCGAGATTGACGTAAGGATGGACATAGATACGTCAATAAAGATGTCATATGACTTGCTCGTTAGCACATTCTTTTACTAAAGTTCTCGGTGAAATCAAAACAATGGCCGCAGGGTTTTGCCCAGGTTGTCATAGGTTTGATTTGTTATGAGAACTCCGTATGCCTTATCAGGGGCTGGAGAATTATCGCTTGTCTAATTAGGTCGCAAGTGTTATGACCTAATCAGATAACACGTTCCTGTGCCGTAGTGTGACTGCGTCAGATAACGGTATCTGCATCATGGGGGTTTTCTGCCTCATGGGCTGACTGCTAGTTAACTTGTTGGTTTGTTTAACTAGAATAGGGTCAGGAATAGGGGGATCGATTCAGGACCTATAGGAATACATGACAGTTTTAAATGCTAATTCCTAACTATATCAGGCCTGAAACCTATGTTTTTTTCAGTGAATTTCAAAGGTTTTTTAAATGCTAATTCCTAACTATATCAGGCCTGAAACCCATGTTTTTTCAGTGAATTTCGAAGGTTTTGTAAATGACAATTTTTAAATGTATTAATTGTTCTTTTTTTATACTGATTTACTAAATTTTTTAAACTTTATTTTTAGATATTTTATTTTTTAAATTACATTATAATTACATTAGACATTACATTACAAAATATACTTTCTCAGAATGAATTACTTTAGTTTAAATACTTTGCAAATAGGCAATAGACTTTTAAGTAAAGTAGTTACAGTTGTTGCAATGGGCAACACAATTTCAAACACAATGCAACATTTTTTTTTTTTTTTTAGTTTTCAAAAACCTTTATTGTATGAAAAATATGGTACATTAGTGCAATGCAATCAGATAATATGGTGACAAGTAGCAATGCTAATAATCAGCACCTTCCCGCTTATGTCAGTAAACATTGCAGTAAATAAGAACCATTCAGAAGCAAATCACCCCCCTCCTCAACCCATATCCGATATCGTTCACAGTGCTGTAGGTGAAGAAAGAAAAGGAAAACAATGTCCGATGGCTTAGCAAAGCAATTAAACAAATAAAAGTCAGTGTGACCTTGGTTGCTCAGCATTCAGGGCACATACAATATAGCAGTCTTAGACAATCTTGCAGGTAAGCATAGAGGTGCATCATCTTGCAGAAAGATGATGCACCTAGTTCCAATAGGGCCCGTAGTTCCAATTTCATCTCAGTCTTATAGTGTTCAGGGTGTTACATGCAATACACAAAACGTGAACAGTACATTTATCACATCAATTGCCACATAGGCTCCCCTATTAGTCTCTGCATTCCTGTATGACCTGGGGTTCCCCCCCTCCCACATTGTTTTCGCTCTCCAGCTCCTCCTCCCCTTCTCTACATTGCCGTTGGAGATAGGACGTTAGCGGGCCCCATATGTCTTTTGGATGCGACTGAAGTGGCAGGAGTTCCGCGTATGATTGAAACTGGTCCTTCCATGTGGCCATGGTAGAAATCCATGTGTTGAATTTGGGGGCCCGCCTTCTCCCCCATCTGCAGGCAACTTGTCGCTTGGCTAGTATTAGACTCATCACCAAGAAATTTTTGTGTGTAGTCTCTACGTTTTGCGTAAGTCCCAGTAGGGCCAGGCGCAGGCATGGCGCTATGTCAGTGCTCAACATGTCTGACAGACCTGCAAAGACCTACAACCAGTACTCGGCCACCTTGGGGCATGTCCATGCTAAGTGTGCAAAGTCCACCCCGTTCTCTCCACACTGGGCACAGCGGTCCGTTTCCTGTAGTCGGTTTCTGTGGAGCTTGGCCGGGGTGTGGCACAGCGGATGTAAGAACTTAAAGTGTATGAGTCGCAGCCGAGCGTTACTGGTTATGGCATGTGTCTGCGTACAGCTGGTTTCCCATTGTTCATCTGTTAGTGGGGAGTCTAAATCTCTGTTCCATTCGGACCTGGCTCCCTAGGGAGTAGTTTGTGGTGTGTTCTGCACATGTTTATAGATTAGCGAGACTACGTGCTGAGGGGCTTCTGTTTGCAAGAGTGCGTGCAGGGGTGCAAGGTTGGCAGGCTCCTCCAGGAAGGAGGGACTGAGCACACGAACAGCTTGCCGAAGCCGTGTGTATAAAAAGACGTCCATGGTTGAGGGTGAGCGTTCGCCAAAGAATTGGACTAGTGTACGAAATTGCCCATTGAGGTAGAGATCCCCCCATGTGCGGTAATTAAGGCCTAGCAGCATCTAGCGTCCAATAGCCTCACATGTGACTTGTAGTTGGGAGTCATTGAGTAAGGGTAATCTAGGTGAATAAAGCAGCGGACTGTCCATACACCAGGCCATGTGCTTCCATGCCATGGCTGTGCAGTCTACTGTCGTCGGGTCACGCTCCCTATCCCCCACTGCGGTGAATATGAAGTTAGCAATAGGTGTAGGCCGCATATGTCCCTCCTCAACCGCCAGGTGGGCCATGTATGGTAAAACCAATAGGCGGCAAAGTGGGCTTGCGCGCTATCATAGTAGCGCTTAAAGTTGAGTACATCAAAACACCCTTGATGGTAGGGCAACGTCATTGTACTAAGACTGAGTCGTGCTTGCTTCCCGCCCCAGATAAGCAGTGTCAATTGTATATTCAGTGTGCGGAAGAAAAATTTGCCGGGGTAGTAAGGGATATTGGTAAAAAGATACAGCAGTTTCGGCAGAATCGCCATTTTAATCAGTGAAATGCGTCCAGCCATTGAAGGTGGGAGGCGCAGCCATTTGGTAATGTTGTCTTGTTATTTTATCTATTGCCACCCCGTAATTGGCTCTCATAAGGCTCTCCCTTTGGCGCGTGACCTGCACACCCAGGTACCTTAGGTCATCCATTTCCCATACTAGGGGGTAGTCAAGTTGGTGCTGTTGCGTTGCGTCCGTGAGGGGGAAAACTGCAGACTTGGCCCAATTAATTTGTATCCCCGCGATATATCCAAATTTTGGGATTTCGCGTAGGATAGGGTTAAGATTTTCCTGGGGTTTGTGGACATAGAGCGTCATATCATCGGCGTAAAGGGATATGAGCAGGTGTCGGGTAGGGTAGATGAGTGCCTGGTGATTATGGTGCTGCCGCAATTTCGCTGCTAGGGGTTCCATGGCAATCACAAAGAGTATGGGGGAGAGCGGGCATCCCTGACGTGTACCTCTATGTATGCTAAACGGCGAGGATCTGGACCCATTTAGTAGCACCACAGCTGTTGATTGATGATATAATAGTTGTATCCAGTTCAGAAAACTATATGGGAGCCCTATACGTTCTAGTATGCCCAGTAGATAATCCCTCTCCAGCGAGTCAAACGCCTTCGTGGCATCGAGGAACACAGCCGCTGCTTCGCAATGTGGGTCAAAATCTTGCATTACCGCATGGAGAGTGCGCAAGTTATGTGATGTCGAGCGGTGTGGCACAAAGCCCGCTTGATCAGAGAGGACCAGGCGTTCCATTAATAAATTGAGGCGGATCGAGAGAACCTTCGCTAGTATTTTAGTGTCGCAATTTAGTAGGGACAATGGCCGGTAGGAATCACACTGCACAGGAGGTTTGCCAGGCTTAAGTAACGATGTTATGAGGGCTTCTCGCATAGTTGCCGGGAGGAGCCCCTCCTCTAGTGCAATGTAAAACACCTTTTTTAGGATGGGAGCTAGTAGGGGTGCGTAAGCTTTATAAAATTCAATTGGCAGGCCATCCGAGCCTGGTGCCGGCCCGACTTCATTGTCATTATGGCTTCCGTAATCTCGTCTAACTATAATTCGAGATTCATGAACTTCTGTTGGGTAGGCCCCAGCCACGCCAGCGCAACATCCTCTAAGTATGTAGGTAGGTCTAGTGGTGCACCTCTATGTGATGAGTATAGTGTCTTGTAGAAATCTTGGAAGACGCGAATCTGGTCCGAAAGTTGACGATGTGTTTTTCCCTGGGTGTCTTGGATGGCAGTTACGTAGTTGGCAAATTTAGGGGGTTTGATGGAGTTCGCCAGAGCCTTCCCGGGGCGGTCTCCCTCTCCATAAATGCGTGCCTGATGCGGTTTACCACGAAATTTACATTCCCTGTCTGCCGTGATTTCATATTCAGTGAGTTTATCACATATATGGGCCATGGTCTCTGCATTATCTGCACCCTGACTTAGCGTGCACTCTAATGTCTGCAGTTCTGTTTCTAAGTTGCGAAGGTCTGCCCTTAGAGACTTAAGTATCCCTCCACCCGTGGCTATGCACCAGCCACGCATAGTGACTTTAAAAGCCCCCCACACCGTTGTGATACTGGCCACTGATGTCAGGTTACAGTAAAAAAAATCCTGGATGTCCTGCTCTAGTTCAGCCTTGAAAGCCGTATCAGCTAAGTGGGAGGGGTTGAGTGGCCAGCCTAGATATGGGGAACAATCCAACGGAATCTGTAATTCTACTAGTACTGGGGAATGATCGGAAAAGGTACGGGGTAGGTGGAATCGCCTGTGTAAGCCAGTGCGCCATCCCCGTGGACAGAAATTCGTAGTCAAGTCGAGCCCATGTGGCGTGAACTGCTGAGTAGTGTGTACCCTCCGTGAGCCCTGGGTGCATGTGCCTCCATGTATCTATCAAGCCGTTCGCCTCCGCTATGTCGTGCAGTGTACGCTGCATGGCATTGTAATGTGCAGGCAGGGAGCGAGACCTATCTATGTGCGGCTGTATGGCAGTGTTGAAGTCGCCCCCCAGAAGAACGTGGGTGATGCCCAGTGCTTGTATTTTGCCCCGTAGCAAGAACAGTGGGTTGGGAGTGTCAGTGTTGGGGCCATAGTAGCTGGCCAAGAGGATGTCGTGCATGTGTAGTTGCCCCCACAGTAGGCAGAATCTACCCTCCGTGTCGGATTCCATGCCTTTGGGAGTGAAGGCCACTCCACGCTTGACTAGGACGGTAACTCCCCTAGAATAGGTGGAATACGATGAAAAATTACGACATGTGGCCCATCGGGCTGCAAAGGGGGGGTTGTCATTGGGCGCCAAATGTGTCTCTTGTAAGAGGGCTATGCCTATATTATGTCTATCCAAATACCCCAGTATTTGCCTGCGTTTTCTAGGGTCATTGAGGCCTCGGACATTCCACGATGCCACTTTAAGAGATCAGGGCGCGTGTGTCTCACCTATCTGTTCCACGGTGGTACATACCTAACTCCCAGCACTGAAGAAAAAACTGCATATCAAATTTGGATATCCCACCCACTCCGGCGTCCCCAACTTGCCGGGTACTGAATTCCCTCCCTCGGAACTAAAACACATTCCAACTGTCGAGATCTCCTCCATGTAACAGGGGGGTTAGGGGTTCGCCCTATGGGGGGAAGTACCACTAGGGGCGCCCGACTAACCCAGACACCTCTATGCTTACACCCACTAGTCTGCCTGCTGGCCAGCTGATAGGCAGGGCAGTCAATCGTGGGACGGAGGTGGGTAGCTGAGCACATCCACAATTCGCATATTCAAAAGAGACATCATAGGATATCATATACATCACCAGAGAAGCTCATACAGTCTCATCGTGAGGAAGCGTTGTGTCTCTCCAATTGGGTAGCCATTTGCCATGAGTTCAGTCCTGCTGCAATAGTGGAGAGCTTGATCTGGAGCGGTTATGGGAGTCAGCCTCTTGTGTGGATGCCTTTTTAAAGCATCTGATATAATCCTCTGCCTGTTGCGGGGTGATGAAGAAATGCTGTTTCCCTCGTGCGTTATTTTGAGCTTCGCGGGGTAGAACATGGCATAGGGGATCTCTTGTGTTTGTAGCTTATTTTTAACATCCGCAAACTTGCGTCGGACCTCCTGCACAGCTGGGGTGAAATCGGGGAAAAAGGCCAAAGTTGTATTTTCGTAAAGCACTCGCTGTTATTCTCGGGCCAGGCGGAGGACCGCATCACGGTCGCGGTAATTGGGTAAGCGGGCAATGATAGGTCTCGGTGTTGCACCAGGAGGGGGGCGGGCTACTAGGGACCTATGCGCCCTATCCACAATGAGGTGAGGAGAAAAAGAGTCTCTGCTGAAAAGGTCTATTAGCAATTTTTCTATAAGGTTCTCCATACGGCCTGTGTTGGTGGTCTCCGCAAGGCCCATAATGCGTATATTGTTTCTGCGGGACCGGGCCTCCAAATCCTCATTTTTGTCGGCTATTACCTTAAGTAACTTATCCTAAGGTGAGACGTGTCGGTCCCGCGACGTCGCTCCGTCCTCCAAGTCCGATATTCTGCTCTCCGCTTCTTTCAGGCGAGTATCGTGCTGCCCTAGTTTGGCTACCACTGCGTCCATTCTCGCATTTAAAGTGCCTATTTTAGAGTCAATGGAGGTGAGACTGTGCTTCATCCCGAGCAGGAGCTCCCGCCAGTCTTCCTCATTATGTTGTGCAGCGCGGTCTGGCGGTTGAGACGCTGGGGTTTTGCGAGTCTCAAAGGGGATTTTAGATTGTCTAGCGTCTGTGCGTCCCATCTTGCTATAGCACTGATATGCGGTAGAAACGGAGTATCAGCGCATAGTAGGCAGGTGCGCAGATTGTATTGCTTGGCGATATCGTTCCAGGCCCCCTAGCCTCAAGTCGGTTGTTTCAGTCTCTCGAGCTATTCCGTGCACCAGTCAATGTAGAGAACTCAACAGTGCACAGTAGAGGGAGACGGACAGAGTTATGCTGCCTGGGGTGTGTTTAGGTGCAGCCCAGGAGAGTATGCCGATGATGTATGGCACCGGCGCTCATGTGGGCGATAGGGCGGAGGCCTTCTCAATGAACCAGTGTAACCTGGACCAGGTCGTCGCCAATTTCGTTTTTTGTTTTTGCTTGATGGTGGGGTGGTTCGGGAGATCGGCAGGTGGTCCTACTCTGCGTTATGACCGGGCCAGTTAGGCGCTGCAGCTATTCCAAGTGCGCTGTTGCGTCAGTCGCTTGGCCGATGGAGTGGCAGCCCAGACATCCACTCCCCCACGGGGTTTCCAGCTTGGCCTATGAGTCACCGCTTCTCGAGCTAGTGTCTTCCAAATGGCAGCGGTTATTGCAGCTCTTTCTCCCCTCCCGCATCGCCAGCCTCGTAGCGGCATGCCCTGCGCAATTTTGGTGCTAGCCTCCCGTCCAGTACTACCCGCCGGCCGCCCGCACTGCCTTCTTCGAGGGGGCCTGCTTACACACGAGCAATGTCCGGGGACAAGCGTGGTGGCAGGCGCTAATGTTTCAGCGGGAGAGGGGGGGAGGGGTCGCTGTTTTAATCCAGTCCACTCCTCACCTCGGCAAGCCGCTCAGTGTGCGGTGGCCGTATATGGCAGGTATTGTCACCGCCAGTGCAGTATACCTCCAGGGGGTCCCTCAGTCATCGCGGAGCTCACCAGTCTGTTCCGCCAGTCGCGCTTTCAGAGCTCCCGTCCGCCATGTTTAACAGGGCCTTCGAGCCTCGGCCTCCCATGAGCACGCCAGCCGGGTGCCGGATCCGCGGGTGTAGAGCAGAGGATCGCGGCTGATTAGAGACGTCGCCACATTATTCACAGCTCACTGTTCCGCTACATGTAGGGCATCGGAAGACGCCTCAGTGCTCTCCGCTTCCAACGGTGATGTTTTTGCTTTGAAAATATGCTTCAGGATGGGGCTTATATATGTTTGTGTGCTCGGCCGGGCTGGAGCCTCACTCAAGTGCGGCCATCTTCGTTCAGCGCCACCTAGCGCCCCAACACAATGCAACATTGACCTCAATGTGATTTTCTTGTTAAATGCAATTAGTTACTTTATGGATTTCTTTTCTAACCACAGGACTAGATCCTAGATTCGGTCCTTGGACATCTCCTGTAAACAGTTGAGTAAAAGTGTTTTTGTTACAGTAGTGATTTTTAAAGGATATTATTGTATTTTAAAAGTTGACACTTCGAATTTTTTTCACATAGAATCACCAATGTTATCCAATAACAGGAAATTCCTTTTGCAGGTAAGTAGTGCTATCGTCACTTTTTCCTTTTCAGTGGTGGATCCTGGATCCAGCACTGCTGCATCTCCTGTAAACGGTTGAAAGAATGTGTTTAAGTCATACAGGCAATTTTCTAGGAATATTTTTAGTTTGTGAAAATAGACACTTAGAAACTTTTCTGGTGAAAACCAGACAATGGATTCCTATGGAAGGAAACACAAGTTACTGGTAAGTATGGTTAGAATTACTTTTCAGGGTCAGTGCTGGGCTAAAAGATGCAGCACTGGGTTCTCTCCTGATAACAGGTGAGTAAATCGGAATTCGTTGTTCGGATGATTTTAGGTGAATATTTTAAAGTTCCAAAACTCCACACTTAGAAGAATTTCCAAGTGAACCCAGTCAATGTTAGCCTATGGAAGGAAATTCAAGTTACTGATAAGTATGGTTATAATTACTTTTCATGATTAGTATTGGGCTCAAAAATGCACCACTGAGGTCTCTCCTGATAACAGGTGAGTAAATCGGAATTCGTAGTTCTGCTGATTTTATAGAAATATTTCAAAGTTCCAAAACTCCACACATAAGAATTCCCAAGTGAAACAAGTCAGTGTTACCCTATGGAAGGACATTCACTTACCAAGTAAGTAGTGTTATTGTCACCTTTTCTTACTCAGTGGTGGATCCTGGGTCCAGCACTGCTGCATCTCCTGTAAACGGTTGAAAGAATGTGTTTAAGTCATACAGGCAATTTTCTAGGAGTATTTTTAGTTTGTGAAAATAGACACTTGGAAACTTTTCTGGTGAAAACCAGACAATGGATTCCTATGGAAGGAAATACAAGTTGCTGGTAAGTATGGTTAGAATTACTTTTCAGGGTCAGTGCTGGGCTAAGAGATGCTGTACAAAAGGGGGTGGTGATGGACGGAGCATCTGAACCAATCAAACACTCACACCCAGTCAACAGATCTGGGTTTAATCCATCACCGTTCTTTAGCCCACTCTGCCACCCCAGTTCAGACATGGCCATATGCAAATCAGTCTGACCCTGTGCCTCATGGGAACAGTCCAGCCCGAACTGCCAAGCCATGCCTTCCCTGGACCGGAATCAAGCTTCTTAGGACCGGTTTCTGGCATTACAGCCGTCTTCAGACAGGCGCGCTTGAATCCAGTGGCAAAGTGAGCAAGGGACTCACGTCTGAGCATACCCTGCCAACTTAGGGTGAACAAAGCAGTACAAAAGGGGGTGGTGATGGAGGGAGCATCTGAACCAATCAAACACTCACACCCAGTCAACAGATCTGGATTTTATCCATCACCGTTCTTTAGCCCACTCTGTCACCCCAGTTCAGACATGGCCATATGCAAATCAGTCTGACCCTGTGCCTCATGGGAACAGTCCAGCCCGAACTGCCAAGCCATGCCTTCCCTGGACCAGAATCAAGCTTCCTAGGCATTACAGCCGTCTTCAGCCAGGCTTGCTTGAATCCAGTGGCAAAGTGAGCAAGGCACTCGCGTCTGAGCATACCCTGCCAACTTAGGGCGAACAAAACGGGGTGGTGATGGACGCACTGGGTTTTCTTGTGCTAACAGGTCAGTAAATCGCAATCGTAGTTCGGCTGATTTTAGAGGAATATTTGTACGTTTCAAAAATCAACACTCAGAAACTTTTCTGGTGAAAACCACAATGGATTCCTATGAAAGGAAATACAAGTTACTGGTAAGTACAGTTATATTTACTTTTCAGGAATAGTAGTGAGCTGAAAGATGCAGCACTGGGTTTTCTCCTGATAACAGCTGAGAAAATCGGAATTTGTAGTTCACCTGATTTTAGAGGAATATTTGTACGTTTCAAAAATAGACACTTAGAAACTTTTTTGCTGAAAACCACAAAATGGATTCCTATGGAAGGAAATACAAGTTACTGGTAAGTACGCTTAGAATTACTTTTCAGGGTCAGTGCTGGGCTAAAAGATGCAGCACTGAGGTCTCTCGTGATAACAGGTGAGTAAATCGGAATTCGTAGTTCGGCTGATTTTAGAGAAATATGTGTTCAGAGGCCACGCCCCCTTTTTACAACACTCTGGAACGCAGCTCTGTGGCCCTTACTGGAGGTACCTGGTGGGCTAGTTGGCCCCAAGAGGACCTCTGGATTGAAGAGGAATTAATTCCCCAACTTAAAACGCGCCACAGGGCATGTTTGCACACATATCACCTCAATCCCCGCCCCCTACCTTCACCACTGTGCAAACGCGCCCCGTAGCGCGTTCTCAGTTGGGGGATGAAGTCCCCTTGCATACTGGGGGTCCCTGGGGGCCAACTAGCCCACCAGGAACCTCCAGTATGTGCCAGGGTGCTGCGTTGCAGAGAGGTGTAAAAAGGGGGCATGGCCTCATTACACCTGTCTGCAACGCAGCCCCCTGGCACGTTTGCAGAGGGGGAACTAATTCCCCTTGAATACTGGGGGTCCCTGGGGGCCAATTAGCCCACCAGGAACCTCGAGTATGCGTCAGGGGCTGCGTTGCAGAGAGGTGTAATGAGGCCACCTTTTTACACCTCTCTGCAACGCAGCCCTCTGGCGCATACTGGAGGTTCCTGGTGGGATAGTTGGCCCCAAGGGACCCCCAGTATTCAAGGGGAATTAGTTCCCCCTCTGCAAACGCCCCCCTTCTTTTTCTTTTTTTTTGGGCCCTGGGGACCCTATCCCCCAGGGCCTGACCCCAAATTTTAAATGTAAAAAAAAAAAAAGGGAAGGGGCAATAAAAAATATATCTTTTGGAGGGGGGCTGCCTTGCCCCCCTCCTGTGTCCTCTTATGGCCCCGGGAACCTCATCCCCCAGGGCTGTTTTTAATTTTTTAAATTTTTGTTTGGGGTTGATTCGTCAAGTGTGGGCCGAGAAAAAATGGGGGTCCCAAAACATGTTTTCCCCATGCAATTTCCCATAGGACCTTTAGCCAAAGCTACAGCCCGAACGGCTGAATGGAATTACATCAAATTTGGAAAAGAGGTAGTCCTCAGTTGAGACTTGTGCCTTTTGCTGAAATGGTGTCAATCTGTTCAGTAGTTCCTGAGAAAATTATAGTTAAAGTCATTTATATATCTATGGGCGCGGTGGATCCGTGGAGTGTGCGAGGATTGTCATCGTACCATAAGCGCACCCTTCCGATCATGCGCAGAATGCTAATTAGCTGTCAAGTGGTTGTCAACATTCGAAACCAGGCAGCCATTTTGTGCCTCGGTAGAAGCGAGGCTGAGGAAGTCAGTGGAATATGTGTGCAAAACGGAGAAAGGGGGCAGGGTAGAAATAATTTTACCCTCTAGACCTGCTTAGGGGGTCCCAGAAGGACCCCCAGGGTCTGCAATTTTTTGTTTTTTAAAAACCCGGCAGGTGCGTGTAGGGTGCACGGACTGTGCCGTAAAATAAATAAAATAAAACGGAGTTTTTTTTATAATTATTCCCCGGGGGTTAAATACCGGGGGCGAAATTATTACATTTTATGTGGGGCCCAGGGGGGACCCCCAGCCTCGGAGATCTTCACCCCCGGGGCTAAAAAGAAAGAAATGGTGGGGGGAGGTGTCCAAGGTCCCCAAAGCCGCGGGGACAACCACCCCCGGGGCTATATATTTATTATGGGAGGGGGACTGCGTGGCCCCCCCTCCTGGAGCACTCGAGGGCCCCGTAACCCCCCGGGGCTACAAAACAAATGGTTGGGGGGGGCTGCAACTCCCCGGGGCTTTATGTATTGTGGGAGGGCCAGCTCTTGCAGGGTCCCGGGGTGTCCATCCTGTCCTCCCATAGCATGGAAATCTGTTCTCTCTTTCAAAATCCAAATCAGATTGCTTTTCCACACGGGGAGCTGCATGTTAGTAGGTCCCCATGTGGAAAAGCAATGCCGGCTCCCTAACGCCTAGAAGTTGTGCACCAAAGGCACTGGAGCTGCGCACCCTACATATTATGAGTCGTGCATCCAGCACGTGCACACCAGGGGGCCGCACTGAGCGCTGCGCTGCTGCGCGACTTTTAATTTTACCGTAAAAAAATAGCCCCTATCAGGTATTTCTAATATTCCCGGGGACCCTATCCCCCGGGTCTTATAAAAAATATTATTGGGACTGTGGGGGGAGCCACGATGCCCCCACGGTCCCGCCGGATCCCCGCGTTCTTCGGGAGCCGGCATTGCTTTTCCGAATGGGGAGATGCTAACTTGAATGTGGAAAAGCAATCTGGTTTGGATTTTGGAAGTGAGAACAGATTTCACTGCTGTGTCTTTCAGAATGCAAACTAAGTTTGCTATGGGAGGGCGGGAGCCACAAGACTTCCGCCCTTTCATAGCAAACAGCAGTGTCTCGGGGGTAGGTACCCTGGGAAACTGCAGGAGTCAGCCCTGGGGTGTGGCGGTCTCCAGGACCTTTGAGGGGTCCAGGCGGAGGGCCACACAGTCTGCTTCCCACAATACACAAATACCCGGGGTGGTGGTTCCTGGGGCTTGAGTGGGGTCATTGAGGTCCCCACACTTCTTATTTTGCAGGGGGGGCCTTGGAGCCCCCCACACCCATTTGTTTTATTGCCCCGGGGGTGGCTCTCAGTCTTGTATAGGAAACAGCAATGTTGAGAAAATCTTCCGGTAAGATAACAAAGGATTTTGAAGTCCATTTTCGGCGTTTTTGTTGAAGTTTGCAAGCATTAAAGCGACGACAATTTTAACTCCATCTTTGTAAATATGCCACTAAGTTTTGTAATGTCGACAATCTCGTCTTCTATTTAAATAGGCAGGAAGTATTTATTGAAGTTCATTGTGAATCGTGCAGCAACACTGTATAATTGTGATCGATAAAGAATTGAATGAGTTGTGTACTTATTTTGCTCGTAATGTGTATAGGGGCTGATTTACAAGTTCATTGCTTTACTATTGCATTACTTTTAAGATGTGAAAAGTGACACGAAAGTGGCGCAAGGGGGTTGTAAATCTGGTACACAGTGTTCTGTTTTACTTTGTTTTCCTCTATCATGTAGAGGATCCTGGGTAAATATAACGGTTTCTGTACAGCCAGTACCTTTTAACCCTACCCCAAACGCCTTTCTGCCTGTTACCATAGTAACAGTTCATGGAACACTTAAGTGAGCAGAGAGGTCAGAAGTTCACCACACTATGTTGCTAATCGAAAAAAGTTACTCTGCTGGAGTTTTAAAAGTTTTCCATAGGAATCGTTAGTCGTAGAAGAAGTCAGTGGAAAATATAATTAAAATAATAGCGGTGGTTCGCTGGGGCCCCCACAGTCCCGGGGCTTCACTCATGTTGGGAAGGGGGTGCAGTAGGCTGTGTAAATTATATCGGCAAAATAACAATGCGGCTTATTGCGGCTTTTCTTTAATATAATGTGGAATAATGTTTTTTTATTAGGCAGTTTCACTTTTGTTACGGATAGAGTCACTTTGTTACAGGAAATGTATTAATATGTAGGACGGCGTGTTCTGTATGTGTGCGTGGAACAAATTTTACGTTTAATTGGCTAACGTGTTCCAACACCTTAATGCTCATTGGGTGCGAACTATTGAAAGTAGAGGTGTTTTCTGCAATTGACTTCTGCTCCGGAGAGTAGCAAGGATATCTAACTGGCTTACATGTTGTAAGGAGGACTTTTCTGAGCTTTATGTTGGTTGGTTGCGAACTATTGAAATTAGAAGTGTTGCCCGCCATTCACTTCTGCTCTGCGGAGTAGGAGGGACATTTCATTGGGTAACGTGTTACAAGCAGGACCTTACGAAGCTTAATGTTCATTGGTTATGAAGCATTAAAAGTAGAAGTTTTGGCAGTCATTCCTTTCTCCACTGCGGAACAACATGGACATTTTATTGGCTAAAGTGTTTCGAGCACAAGTTTGCTCCTTATTGGGTGGGAACGGTTCACTGTTGTTAGTGATTTTGTGACGCACTTGCAAAGCTGTATGGGAAAAGAAAGTAGTAGAGAGGAGGCTAGGGACAGTATTAACTCTGTACAGTGGTCACAAGGTGGTGGTCAGGGATTATGAAGGTAAAAATTGTTTTTATATGTTTTAAGGGCCATTTATATAAATGTAAAAATTACAGTGTCTTGCTGTGTTTTTTTTCTTCTTCAAGTTTGCGGGGGGGATACTTCCCAGGAGCACTATTTACTTATAATGTGGGGTTTACTTTTCTGATGGGGAGGTGTGGTTGCGCAGCAAAAATGTCAGTCTAGGTTTGAAACAGTTTTTATTTAGCAAATACAAATAAACTTTCTTCAGAAACTGACACTGTATATATGAAAGGGATTACAATTAATAATGCAATTTCATAAAATATCAGTTAAGTGTGGCCATACCCTCCTTTTTAAGTGTGGCCATACCCTCCTTTTTTCTGCTATAGATTGTAAAAGTGTTGCCCCATATTTTTGATTATGTAAGAGGGCATCAGTTACTTTTAGATAAAGTAGAATAGAAGTGCTACAACAAACACTCCCGCACTACATTATCTGAGGTGAGGAGAACAATTTAAAAACAGTTAAATACAAGTGACTTCATATTACATAGAAATTTATGCATTATTATTTTTCAAATTTGTATTCTGTAGAATTTAGGAATGTTCTGTCGTAGTGGTGCTTAGAGGTCCCACACTGCTCCGCTAAAAAATCACATACTCACTTAAGAATATATAGGATGGTATTATTATAATATACAGAACTGGTCCTATATATTCTGTAGGGAGAAGGTGAATAGGAACAGCAAATGAGAAGAATAGAAATTAGAAAATAACATTCAGAAATGTAGGGTTTATCAAATATTTAAAGTAACAAAGTATGTACGCAAGCCATATTTTTTATTCTGCAATTTGGTAAAATATGCTCCCTGAAAAAAATATCTGATCAAGTATGTTGTAATGTTTTCTAAGCTGTATTACAGATGGCGCCGAAAAATCTCCTATTCCTCTTCTGTAACAATAGGACAATCTATTACAATATAACGATTAATACCATTGTTACAGTAAAAAAAAAAGGAAAATAAAGTTATCTATTTAACAGAACATCCGTAACTAAATACTTTTGAGCGGTAATTATTTTCTGAGCTTCTTTTCTCCGGGAGGTCAAAAAGTTTGATCTTCGTGGTGATGGGTCATAAACTCCTCTGAGATCAAGACTGTGAAAATTATAATATATATATTCACAGTATATGATCAAAAGGGGGGAACAGACTAAAAACCAGAAGCTGGTGACGTTGCCTATATATCTATACTCTTTGTGACGATGGGTCATGAAGTCTACTGAGAATAGCACAACTGTTAATATTATAATATACATATTAACAGTATATAATCCCTAGGGGAAAACTCACTAACAACTGGAAGGTGGTGACGTTGATTGTAAATGTTTAGGGTTTGCGCCGACGGGTCACCAACACCTCTGAAGCGAAGTACAGTGTCAATATTATAATATAGAAAGTCACAATATATAAGCTGAAAGGAGGCAGAAAAGGAGCAATGTTTGTTGTAATCTATCTGTTTCTGAAAACAAGCTGCTGACGTTACAGAGAAAAAGGGAAAAACATGCAATAGCACTTTTTTCTAGATATAAATGTTTAAATATTGACAAATAGCCACAAATTATAACTATCTACTATGCCATAAGGAAACGACTTACAACTCCAGAATATGTTTGTTAACGCAAAGCAAAGATCCGATGCTAGAAAAGGGAACCTGCTTCACAGATTGGCGACGCAGAAATAACTTGTGAAAACGAAACCAATCGCACAGTAGGTGTGGTTTATATAGTTTTTGGTTGTTTAGTAGTCTATGGAAGGAAGATTCGGCTCCGCCTATGTAGTTGTCACATTTTACAGTTTACACGTGCTCACGTTTTAATTGTGCACGTGTTGGGAAAAGTTACAAAATGTGAAACTTTAAAGGTTTCGATTTCCATAGTAGCACCTATAAGGTCCTTATTATCTACATAAGTTGAAGAGATTAAAAAGTGTTACTCGGTAAACTGTGTTGTTTGGATTCTCATGATTAAAAACATGTAAATAGAAGATATAAAAAAAATATATCGTTTACAATAGAAGAAAAAAGAACGTATTAATATTTGTTATCACTATGCTTTTTAACAGCATTTGTAAAGCGTAAAGCTACCCCCGGAAAGGTGTGCCGGCGTATGGAGCGTTAGGAAGATTAAGCAAGGTGTTACCTACAGTGAGATAGTGGTGGGCTAAGATGCTGATGGAGTTTAGAATCGAACTGTGAACGTTGTTCTTGAAAGTGAGGTATTATAGGTGCTGCGTCATACTTTTACAATACTTATATGTTATACTTATATGTTAATTATTGCTAATTAAGTCAAAAATATTCTTACATTATAAGTAGGGCTCCTTGATTTATGTTGTTAATGATTTTTACAGATAAATACAGACAGAAAAGTATTTTTGTCTCTGTATTTATTTTAAAGTGAGGATAAATACCGAAATCGGGTTCTTTTTTGTGCATTTGTAAATGCTGTCAATGATGAGTAGTAGGCCAATAGGTCTGTCATTCTAAAAGTAAAAGGATAAAAACAATAAAAGACTTTTAGTAATGAGCCTTAAAGAGCAATATATATCCTCGTATAAGAAAACTTGCACATTTTAATATAAAGCTTGTGTATAGTTTATCATCTAAGAGTGTTTACATGAGTGAAAACGGTCAGTCTTTCAGCCATGAGTGCATATTTATCAGTAAAATAAATGTGGAAATATACTAATTTCAGATTCATTTTTTTTACAAAACTCGAAATATATATTGGTAAATACACATACAATTATTAAGTTATACTAAGGAATTATCTTTTAAAAAACCTTTGAAATTCACTGAAAAAAACATAAGTTTCAGGCAGATTATAGTTAGGATTTATTACTTAAAAAACCTTAGAAATTCACCGAAGGGGTATGATGAGGTGTATCTGATTGTCACGTGGATGTCATCAGTGACATCATGTGAGATGTCGTCAGTGATGTCATCAGTGATGTCACTGACCATCTCATGAATGCTGTAATGTGTGACATCATCAGCAGTGGATTGCGGGCGCGCGAGTGATGCTTAGTACAACTAACTATAACGGAGCAATTTCAATGGTTTTGTATGAGTGAAATGTCCAGCTAACTATAACACCCCTGAAACCTAGTTTTTTTTTCAGTGAATGTATATATCTATATATCTATATATATATCTATACTAATATTATAAAGAGAGAACCCAAACCTTTGAGGCGGGTAATCTCAGGAACCACAGCACCAATCACAACACCCAATACAGTGGAGGAGTGTGGCTCAATGGTTAGAGCGGCAGACCCTGATGCAGAGTTCTGGCCAGGGGACCAGGGTTCGATTCCCGCCTCAGCGGGGTCTCGGGCTCAATTTCCTTGGACCTGTTAATTCTCGCCTCGGTGCCTATTCTAATCATGGGCCCCACGCTGCAACTCTGGGCAATAGCTTGCTTAGCCTCCACACCGGCCCCAACAGCGCTAAGGATGCCTGGCTTCACCCTGGGGGTGCCCAGGAGTGGACACTTCACAGGGAAAGCCAGGAGGGGTTCCACAGCGGTATGAGTATCAGCGCCAGGAAGCCGAATAAGCAACACCGCAAGGTGACCGTCTGGTGACAGTGCGCTCTATAAATACCAGGACATTTACATTTACATTGGAAAGGGCAGTTGCAGCAGAAGGACATAGGCTATACAGATGCCCACCATATACATTTGAAAGGTAAAAGAACCTTACCAGCAAAGTAGTCCCTTGTGGGCGGGGCACGGCATGACGACAAAAAAAGCGTTCCTTAAACATGTGCGTTGTAGTGGGGGCGTGAACAAGGCTAATGGGCGCGGCAATTGCAATTGCGCGGCAGCAAGGGGTGTGGCCAATGGGCGTGACAACCGGCAACAATCGCGCGGCACATCCCCCCATAAAAAAGTGTGCCTTGAGGGCATGTGGAAAAAAAACGTGTGCGTTGGGCTGGGGGCGTGGCCAAGGCCAATGGGTGCGGCAATTGCGCGGGAGCAGGGGCGCGGCCAATGGGCGCGGCGAAATTGCCGGGGCTTAGGCGGGGGCAGACGTGACTGATCGTGCCTGCGGGGACAATAACTGCACAGTATCCTGCGCGCTGTCAGCCAGTCAACTCTCTGCATAAAGGACCGTGCCTGCGGGGACACTAACTGCAGCGTCTCCTGCGCGCTGTCACACACTCAACTCTCTGCATAAACGAATTGACACCAGGCGCACAACATCAACCAGGGCTGGAGCCGGGCTCAGGCAGCGGATGACGCGACTAAGCGTGCCTGCGGGGACACGAAATTTACAACTGAATACACTTTCACACACGCTTACCTACGGAAGTGGAGTACATACACATCTGCTAATACTTCTTACTCCGAGGTACACACAGTATCTGCACACACATGCCTAACTATTGTGACACTTCATGCTAAAAATGTTCTCTACCGCGAGATTTTAAAATAAATTTCCCTTGCCTATTACACACATTCTAATTCATACCCGGACAACGTCGGGATGGGCTGCTAGTATATATATATCACCATGATATCTGCACCCGCCATGTCATAAGATGGTATAGGTACATTGATGATGTCCTGATGATTTGGCGAGGGTCATCTGAGGAGGCAATCAATTTCATTGAAACCCTGAATTGCAATGTTTTTAATTTGGCATTTACATCGCATCTCAGTCAGTCTCAGGCACACTTTCTGGACATTACGATCGAGGTCAATCAGGACAGGTTGGACACAAAACTGTACAGAAAGCCCACTGCGGGCAATACTGTATTGCATGCTAATAGCCATCACCCTCCGCACCTAATCAGAAGCATCCCCTATGGGGAGATGCTCAGAATAAGGCGCATTTGCAGCACATATAACCAATGCAAAATGGCGCAGGCAGCTAGTAAACAACGGTTTCTAGCTAGAGGGTACAAAGAGAGAATAATTGATATAGCTATCAACAAAGCTAATGCCCTGTCCCGTAACGACGCTTTGATCTACAAAAAAGCTCAGAGATCCACAGAAACCAAGGTATCTCAACCAACAAGACTAATCTGGACCTACAATAGACAACACAGTACACTTAGGAGGATAGTTAACAAACACTGGAACCTGATAAGGTTAGATCCAGTGATTGGTGATTACATGCCTAGTAAACCAGCGATCACTTTCAGGAAGGCGTATTCCATGCAGGATGCCTTAGTTAAATCGAGTCCTGAGGTGATCCCCCCTAAAAACTGGATGGCCGCCAGTAAAGGTTTTAGAAAATGTTCCAGCTGCAAGGCATGTATGCATGGAATTAATAAAACTGAGTTCCTAACTGCATTTTCCAGGGTGCCCCGTAAAATTAACAAACAACTTACGTGCAAAAGCGAGTACGTGGTATATGTGCTGGAGTGTCCGTGTGGCCTGCAATATATTGGAAGTACCAAATTGCAGGTCCACAAGAGGATACTCCAGCACATTAGGGCCATCAACACAAATGATGCCACATACCCAGTTGCCAGGCATTTTAAGGAGTACCACAATAACAACAGTGGACTCCTCGGGTATTATGCCATAGACACGGTGGGTCCGTTGAGGAGAGGTGGTAACAGGGAAGGCATCTTAAGAGCTTTGGAGACCAGATACATTTTAGAAATGGATAGCAAGACCACTCATGGCCTCAATTCCACAGAGGATTTCTATACTTGTCTCTAGTCAGTAGTGAATGTCTCCGATTAAGTTGCTACCCCTCTTGTCATATGAGATATCTTTCACAGTTGCTTACCATCTCAATATCTGTATCTTTCCACTTTTTCAACTATATATGTATTAACAGCTAGGTTGGTTAGTGGGGTACAAACAAAATGAATATGCCTGGTTCATCTTTTTCGGAATATGTATCACGTTGTATAGGTTATGCATAATCTATATGTAATATTTTACCGTAACCGGTTTTTATCGACATATATACTTTCACATCAAGTAATTTTTGTTTCTTTTATCACATATGTACAAACAATTGGCTGTCCGTGGCTAAATAAGTGTGGTAGGTAAACCCTATGTCCAATATGGGGTTTGGTGGCTCTGAAATTGCTTAACATCAGCAGAGCCATCATTGCCTATTAACAAGAGGACTAAGCTGGGGCAAAGGGATCATGATTTCCTTAGCTCCATGTGTCATGTATTTAAAGTATAGAAATTGATATTAATTGTAATTGTGTATTTAAACACAATATCCCATGAATTAGTGTGTCAAAATCAATTAGATTCAATAGAATAATTTTTTTAAATATAAAATTATTTATTAGCTTTTATTCTGGTATTTTATTATATAAAATACAGGTTTGGCACCTTTCACTATCATTATCAGATTATTACATGTATTTATACAGCGACTGTTGATAGTGTTCCATGTGGTCACTCGAGCATTATAAAACTAAAAAAATGGCACTAGTTCTTTGCATGTGAACAAGGGCTCTTGAAGCCCGAAACGCGTACTGCCCTCCTGTTTTTACCAGCTGCAAGAAAGTAAGAGCCTGTGAAATACGTGGCCCGTCTCCTGCTTTGCCTTGCCGGTCCTGGGTGGATCAGGAAGTGGTGTTCGTGGAGTTTTATGCATATATATATATATATATATATATATATATATATATATATATATATATATATATATATATATATATATATATATATATATATATATATATATATTCACTAAAAAAAACATAGGTTTTACACACGTTATAGTTAGGAAGTAGCATTTACAAAACCTATGAAATTCACTGAAAAAACCATAGGTTTGACACCAGTTATAGTTAGCTGGAAATTTTACTGATATAAAACCAATGAAATTCCACGTTATAGTTAGTTGGACTCACTATAACTTGCGCGTGTAATGCACTGCTGATGACATCACATATTACATCACTCATGACATCACTCATGACACCATCCAGTGAATGTGTGTCTTTCTGAAAAATAAATATTAGTGAGTAATGTTTAAATTTTTAAATATATGTATTAGTGTTTCACTTTGTGTATAAGTAGCTGCATGGGTTGGTGAGTAGGTACATGTGTATGTACATGGGTTATTAGATGTTTTATTAGTATCAGTATGAGTGTTTGTATTGTTTAGTGTGGGAATTACTTACAACATTGATGCATGAGTGACAGACTCTTTTTTTGTATGTATTTTGAAGACTACATATGTGCAGGACTGTATGGTTGAATAGTGTGTATATGTGTATGTTAGTGAGTAAATGACTGTCTCACTAGTGTTTTAAACAGTAACTACATATGTTTTAATCTAGAATATGTGAATATTGATGCATATAAGTGAGTGTATGTGAGAGTAAGAGATTGTAAGAGTTCCTGTTTACATAAGTATGTGTTTCGAAAAGTGATTGTTTAAGAGAATAAATATGTGTAATTTTCAATAGAAGTAAGGTGGTAGTGTATGTATTGCTCTGTATGCGAAAAAATGGATGTTCAATAGTTTATTTGCATGTGTGAGTATGTGTGTGATTAACATTTGGATGACTGTCGGTGTGTAACAGGAAGTATAGGTGTATCACTTCACATGATGAGTGAGTATATGTATGAGTGACTATATAGAACTGTTGGTGAATGAGTGGCTGTGTATATAGATGGTGGAATTATTGAATTGGTTGTAACTGGTATGGATATCTCTTTTTTTTGGAAAATTTTAGTTTCTTTTTTCTTTTTTTGAATGTTTTTCAAGGGTTACATTACACTGAAAGGAGATCTGTTACTCTGTCACAAGGATGGTGTCATCAATGATGTCATGAGTGATGTCACTGACCATGTCATGAGTGATGTAATATGTGATGTCATCAGCAGTGCATTACACGCGCAAGTTATAGTGAGTCCAACTAACTATAACGTGGAATTTCATTGGTTTTATATCAGTAAAATTTCCAGCTAACTATAACTGGTGTCAAACCTATGGTTTTTACAGTGAATTTCATAGGTTTTGTAAATGCTACTTCCTAACTATAACGTGTGTAAAACCTATGTTTTTTTTAGTGAATTTCATAGTTTTTGTAAATGCTACTTCCTAACTATAACGTGTGTAAAACATATGGTTTTTTCAGTGAATTTCATTGGTTTTTAAAATGCTAATTCAGAAATATCTCGTGTATGCAACCTATACTTTTGTCAATAAAGTTCTGACAATATTTTTTTCGGAAACAAGCCGTTTTCTTCACTGTTCAAGTTGCATAGAGACTCCTTGTAAAGCGATACAGAATTAGAAAGTCTGTACCTTGCCTTTTTTTGAACGCATTAAAATTTGTCTGTAAATAAAAATAGACTTTCTAAACTTTCGTGCGCGACCCGGTGTGCGCACTCTCGGCAACAGTTCTCAATAAAATGGATAGCGCATTTCCAGGCTTTCGTGCGCGACCGAGTGCGCGCACCCGCCTATATATTTCGTGAAAACTTTGCAATTTGAACTTATTGAATTTCTTCATAGACCCATCAAAGAACTTATAGTACGTCAAAGAGACTAAACCTAGGCTTCTATTTTATTATTATGAAAATTTTCATTAAATGGAGCCGAATGTCTTTTTAAACTTTCGTGCATGACGGAATGTACACACCTTGGTATTTTAAAAAAAATATATAAAAGGTTTTATACTTTAACAATTGTATGCTTGAATCGAGCTCAGAAGATATATTAAATCCGGATGTGTTTGGATTTACTCCTTTTCACGTTTTGAAACTTCGCTGAATTAGACCGCTACTTCCAAATGATGTACGTGACCAGATACTGTCACCGCGTACACGTCCTGAGACGCGCATGTGAAGTCATGTGACTTGAAAACAACACTTCCAATTGGTTCTTAGTAGTTTCTATTCTGCAATTTACACGGAGCACTCCACCCACTTCCCTCACTATCTTTTGGACTCTCAAAAGAGAACAACGTTCAACATATTTCGGAAAACTTTGCTGAAATGGCTGCCGTTCCGCATTCATCTTCCGAATCTGAAGGAAATGAGCGACTACCTTTAAAAAGAAAAAAGGAATCTTTTATTTGGCAATTTTTCACTTATCCTGAAGAACAAAAGAAAGTGAATGCGCCAAAAGGTACCTGCACGATATGCAAATCGGTTCTCTCAAGAGGAAATCCAACTAAAAAATATTCCTTTTCCATACATACCATGGTGCGGCATGTCAAACAAGTGCACCCTGTGGAATTTGCACAGGCATCGACAAGAGCCCTGGCCACGCTATTACCATCAGAGGTGGCCAGCACATCTTCTGGTGGACGACCTGTATCTCCATCGAGTGCTGTGATGGACTTGAGACCATATCTTGCAAAGGTGCACATGAAATGCAACGAGTGTGGAGAAATTCTTCTGTACGGAGAGCAGAGCCTCATTCTTATTAAACTAAAAATTGAGAGTCATAAATGCCCCGAGAAAAGATAAATTTCTTCATTTCATTTTGATCCTGTGTCACACATGAAAATGTTGTTGCAAGTTTAAAAAATCAAAAACAACATGACAATTGTTTAAAAAATTTTTTTTAAAAAAAAAGTTCTTTTCAGAACTAACTCATTGTACCAAAAAGAGCTCCAGGAGCATATTATAAAGGGGGTTTATCTCCGCTTTTTTGGCTTTCGTTCGTGCGCAACCGTGTGCGCGCACCCGCCTATATATTTCGTGAAAACTTTGCAATTGCAACTTATTAAATTTCTTCATAGACCCATCAAAGAACTTATACTACGTCAAAGAGACTAAACCTAGGCTTCTTTTTTATTATTATGAAAATTTTCATTAAATGGAGCGGAATGTCTTTTTAAACTTTCATGCGTGACCGAATGTACACACCTTGGTATTTTTAAAAAATATATAAACGGTTTTATACTTTAACAATTGTATGCTTGAATCGAGCTCAGAAGATATATTAAATCCGGATGTGTTTGGATTTACTCCTTTTCACGTTTTGAAACTTCGCTGAATTAGACCGCTACTTCCAAATGACGTACGTGACCAGATACTGTCACCGCGTACACGTCCTGAGACGCGCATGTGAAGTCATGTGACTTGAAAACAACACTTCCAATTGGTTCTTAGTAGTTTCTATTCTGCAATTTACACGGAGCACTCCACCCACTTCCCTCACTATGTTTTATGTTTTCTACTCTCAAAAGAGAACAACGTTCAACATCTTTCGGAAGACTTTCTTTTCACGCGATAATGTGAAATACTGAGATTGTTACAGGATTTTCTATCAGATATGTGTTCCCATTGCTGTTGAAGCACTAACACCGTGGAAAATTCCACCGATAGCAGTGATATTTTTAACGCCGAGCACCGGCGATTTTTATCGCTTAGAAGCATTCCTATTATGAAGGTTTATCTCCTAAGTCTCTGATTCTCAAACTGTGCAACGCGGCTCCCCTGTGTGCCGTAATGAGGTGCTAGGGGCGCCGCGCACACTCTAGTGTGACTAACCATCCATAAATTCCACGGACATCTCTACCCTGTTATCTGCAATTGTGAGCATCAAAAGGAGCTGCGCTACGCCCCTGTGAGAGGCCTCACTCCCACTGCTGCAACGGCTTGGCAGTCCTCCAGATGCACAGGAACAGCCACTCCGATCCATTGAAGTTCTGTGTAGGTCTCAATACCACTTACGAAATGAAAATAAGCACTGAAGAATATTCAAGTATGTAGTACTCCTCCTGCTACAGCATACAGAATGCATTCTATTACCTATAAAAAAGTGAAACACCCATGCTACAATCATATAGAACACTTCCTCTAAAGAAGCCTGTGAATAACTTTAAAACATCAGGTTAACCTTTTTTTACTCTCTCATCATTGTTAAAGATAAGTATTTACAATACTATATTAAACAATGCCATGGTTGTTGCTTTTTAATTTTAAAAATCTTGCAATCTTTCACAAACCCAATACTCATGGCTTCTTTTTCGTGACAAAAATCTTGCAATATTACATACCTACATAGAATAACAGAAAAAACATAACACTACAAAGGCCGAACACTCTACTAAACGCGGATTTGTAACCTATGGGGCAGATTTATGTTAACTACTTCATACCCAGATATGCACCAGTTAATGTGCACCACAGTATGCTAGTGCTCCGTTACCCATGGTGTGCCACATTTGAAATGTGGCGCACCATGGTACAAAAACACCATACATGCGTAACACATCTGTGCTGAAAAAGTAATACATTGCTAGAGTTGCATCGCAAGTGTGATGCAGCTCCAGCAAGGCTCACCAATGCACTATATTCACAATGCTGCGTCAATACCTACGCCTGCTTCAAGCACATGCACAGTTTTGAAACAGCATGAGCCTGAAAGTCACCGAGTGAAATATCATGCATTACAGTCAGCCACTTTCAAGACGCATTCCTTCAGAGGAACACTTACCGTTTATTAGAGGTAGATCGTCCGACTCCACCGGAGGACACCCCTAATAAAAAGGACATATATATAAAATGCGGACTAGCCGCTGTATCGTGCTAGCAAACTTTAACTTAAAAATCGTTAGAAAAAACAAAAGGAATCGAGCAAAATCAGTAGGCCACTGATGGGATCTCTTTTTGACCTCGCTAAAATAGAAACATTAGGAACAACCCCTCATGAGAAATATGAAACTAGTGAGAGGAACCGAGCTCGACGCCATGATGGCTGCAAGACAGCTCGGCTCTGCCGCCCACCCCGCCCAAAATAACGACAAACCCTATGCAAATATTATAAATATACACAACACACCAGCAAAGTAACAGGGTAAAACATTTTATTAAATAACTATTTACATGGCAGCCCGCTGCAACATCGATCCAAATGCATTACGCTGTTCCTGTCGAGGTAGCATAACTGGCGGCTTAGGGGTGGAGGACCGTTGTGCAAATACCCCGGGGACGACACCATGCGCCAAGGCTCGTCCCCAGTACATCCAGAGGTGATGTCCGACAAGTTGTGTGGGGGGATGCCTTGCTGATGCCGCCACCCCCACCACCTTCTTGTTGCCTGATCCGGCCAGCTCAATCGATCGAGCATGAGACTCATGCACTCTGATCTCCTTAGCCTCAGTCAAGCATCAATAGTAAGATTTTCATAGGTGAGTATAGGTTCATAGTTTTCCATCCACAGACTAAAAGCCTGGAGTGGGAGTGAAAAAACCATAACTAGGTAAGAAGGAAGGCAGAGACTGTAGGAAGGACTCTGGATATGCTTGGTCCCTGACATGCTTCGATGTCACTGCCTTGCACAAATGGCATAAGTCCTGGATGTTGGGTGCCATAGTTGAGGGTTTGACCTAAAGACACGTCCTGCGGTGCCCTGGTCCAACCATCACATATACCTGCGCCAGGAGACGGCGTGGGGTGCACTGGAAGGGAGAGGCGACATCTCACCCGCCATCCGGCTGAATTGCACCCACTCTTGCGATACAGCGACAGGCGGCTGCCACGGAGCTCAGGAAATGGCGGTCGGCTCAACAGACTTGGGCCTGGCCTGCAAGGATGGCTCTGGGCAACCCTGGAACTCGGACGCTTGACTGCTAGGGCATGGGCCCCATTCCCAAAAGCGTCCCCTCAGCCTTGAAGATTCTACAAGAGTCACCGGGGCCCCCGACTCCCGCAGAGTTCCGGTGGGGAGCGACTGCCATGATTGCTCGCAGAATGGCCACGACGTAGCAACGGGGTGCTCTCATGCTGACGCCAGCTTCAGTCTGAAACATCCAGAAACACTGTAGACTACCAATTCGATCAGTTCCGGTGGAGCCCCAACGACGTATCGTGTTGTTGCATAATGCGTCATATGACACGCCGCGTTAGCGCACCCGGAAATGCTCCGGTGCGCGAGGCGCGAAGCACAGCTTCCCGGAAGCAATCCGGGGCGCGGCGCGGAGCGCGTAACGTAAGCATAACAGGTCATGTGACTTGTTAATAAAACTTTTCATTGGTTCATTTCACTTTTGGGTTCCTAATGATGTAAGGCTAGGTCATGTGACCTAAAAATAACACTTTTCATTGGTTTAGAACTATTTTTTGTCCCAAATGATGAAAACCCCTCCTTGTTTCCTCTTGGCTCCTGCCCCCTCCCCAAGTCACGCTCGGCCAGCTGAGTTTCGCCCACTCTTGCGGCCTACGACATGGATAGGCCGGGGCGTTATGGATCAGTATGGGCAAATATACACTTGGGGATTCACAAGCAACAACAAGCCTTTGTATTTGGGGCTCTAAATCAACAACAGTGACAGAGAACAGAACCGAACTAAGCACTCAGGGGCTACGTTTAAACGTAACATCATCTCCCCAGAGGTACATCACCTTACACAGACATGCACTCTGATCTCCTTGGCCTCAGTCAAGCATCAATAGTAAGATTTTCATAGGTGAGTGTAGGTTCATGTTTTCCATCCACAGACTAAAAGCCTGGAGTGCGAGTGAAAAAAACATAACTAGGTAAGAAGGAAGGCAGAAACAGAATCTTCCTCTGCAACATCAGGCTCTGCATCGCTACTTACTTATAAATGCAGAAAAAACTCAATTAACACAAGGGCTCTTTTCAGAGCCACCTTATATCAAAGCACTCAAACTTCAGATTTATCTCCATTTTCACACTCTTGTAAATAGGTGTGCGCGCCCGAGTGCGCGCACCCCGCAACTTTAAAAAATAAATAAATATATATTTTTGCCTTTAAGGGCCTTACTGCACACCCTGAGAAAACCTACGCAGCAAAACAATCTCTATCTTCTCCCCTTTCCATATTCCAACGCTTTGAAATGAACAATATATTTACTCGCAGTGACAAAATTGCGGTCAACACTTCCTGATTTCCTTCGAATCGAACGTTAACAGACGTCACGCAGCAAAAAAAAATTCCGCTTGAGTGCGCGCACCTGTCCGCGCGTATAGATATATAATTGAATTTAACTTTAATTTTCTCAGCAACTACTGAACGGATTTACACCATTCCAAAAAAAGCGTAATCTGCGAGCCGGACTCTACAGTTTTGCCAAATTTCTTATAAATCCATTCAGCCGTTCGACCTGTAGCCGTGTCTAAACGTCCTATGGAAAATAACATGGAGAAAACACGTTTTGGGACCCCCCTTTTATCTCAGCCCCCACTTCACCAATCCCCCCCAAACTTTCAGGGAAAGAGCGCAGCGGACCGAGCCATCTTCTTTGAGAAATTCGCAAAGATTCATCCACCAGGGCCAAAGTTAATCCAAATAGAATGTTGAGGGTTTCCTATGGAAACTAGGTCCTAACTATAACTACCTACTGGCGACCGCCAGTAGGTAATATATATATATATATATATGTATATACACACACATATATATATATACACGCCACATATATAGATACACACACACACACACACACACACACATATATATATATATTAATCCAACTCGCCTTTAACCTTAACTCTGTACGAACAGACAAGCGTGGACCCAGTTTGATAAGTGCATCAATTTATTTCGCCAATGCCGCCATACAAATAAATATAAATATATATATATATATATATATATATATATATATATATATATATATATATATATATATATATATATATATATAGATAGATATATATTACCTACTGGCGGTCGCCAGTAGGTATATATAGTTAGGATTTTTTCCCTATGGGTTTTTTGAAAATTCTATGTCTAATAACTTTGGCGTTTGTGGACGGAATTGGCTGAAATTTTCTGGAAAATGGAACATTTTGTTTCTGAGCAGCCCCTGGAAATTTGGGGGGGGTTCGTCCAGGGGGGGCCGAGAAAAAAGGGGGGTCCCAAAACGTGTTTTTAACATTGAGTTTTCCATAGGGCGGTCTGTCGCACTTTTAGCCCGAACGGCTGAATGGATTTGCACGAAACTTGGCAAAATTGTAGAGACTGGTAGCCCGATGTGCCTTTTGTAGGTCTCAATATATGTGCTCCAGTGGATTTTGAGAAATTAACATTTAAAAAAAGATATATATCTGTAACAGCGGACTGGGCAGCTCCCGGTTCGCGGACCGGGGAGCGTACCAAAACTTCGCGTAGCGAAGCTGATTGGCTCTCCGGCGTCTGTAAACATTCCAAACAGTCCGGAGCGGCCGCCATCTTGTCTCTCGGTAGGATTGAGAGACAAGAGGAGGCCAAAACAAAAGGGGAAATAACCATAAGGGGGCATAGTAGATCCTCCCTGACCCCTTAGGTTTAATGTGGAGGCTTTAAAAGGGCCCCGCGGGGCAAAAAAAAATAAAAAAAATTTTGTTTTTTTGCGTGGGTAGCGCCCGGTACGCGAACCGGGAAGCGTTCTGGGCAGCGTACTGCAATGAAAAATGAATGATAGACTTTTCAAATGCTGTATGTTAATTGATTGTTGTTTTTGTTGATTATTATTATTATTATTTTTTTTTTAAGCATTTTTTATTGTGTTTCATATTTTATTAAACTTTCTAACATTTCATTGTCAGAAATTTCAAAATTATCATGGAATATACATTGTAGTCTCTGAGGTTGTAAAATGTCCTCATTTGCAAGGAGGTTATCTACTGCTTGTACACATTGCAGTAGTTCTTGGTCCCAAGTTTCATCCATAAATTCAATCTCATTTGGATCAATGATTTCTGTGTTGGACTCTGGAAGGACAATTTCAAATGAAATTTTTTGTTTGCTTTCCATTTTCCCTGAAATTTGCATAAAAAAAATATATATTAGTAGAGGTAGGGCAATGTTGGGATTAATTTTAGATAGGCAGTTTTTAACAGTGAATTTATCTTTGGGCAGTGTATAGTATCAGAGTGATTGTATCTAAATTTATAAGTACTACAGAGGGATAGTATATAACTAACAGAAAAAGTTTGCCATATTAACTTAAAGTGCACAATATACTTCAGTTTTAAAAATAACAACTTACCTTTAAAAATAAGTTGAAGTTATTAATGAAAATCCTATTGAAATGTACACCAGGAAGTAGTAGTCAAAATGGCTGTGTTTCCTTCTCTTCCTTTATATATATTCGGGTACATAACCAATCAAATGTCAGGTAAAAAAAGTAGAAAATGAAAGTAACATTTTAATTGGTTGTGAATTCCAACACTTCAGATGTGTTTTGTGAAGTAATTTACCTCACGGTATTTAGAGAGGTCTACAGGCTAAATGGCTAAATGGAATTCCAATCAAATTTGTGAAAATGGTAGGGATTGGTATGTAGTATGAGCTAATCTATATTTGGTGAAATTATCTCAAGTGGCTTTTGTGTGAACTACTTTCCCACCTTTTTTGATGGTGCGCTTCCCAGGGAGCGACCCGGTACGCGAACCGTTGAGCGCCCCGGTTCACGGACCTTAAGCGTTCCAGGAGTCCACCATTTTGTGTTTCGGTCGAATTAAGATACAAGATGGAGGGCAAATAATGTTCAGAATGGGTAGAAGGGGGCACGGTAGAGTTATCTTGACCCCCTAGGTTTTCTGAGGGTGGCTGAGGAGGCTTATATGTGCGAAAAAAAAAAATTTCAAAAAAAATTTCGCGAGGTTAGCTCCCGGTTCGCGTACCGGGTAGCGGCCCCGGTAGCGTATTTTGTTGAAAATTAGTGAAAAATGTTAGAGTTAAATAATAATTGTGAGTGATCAGATGTAGGGTAGCTCTGAGAAGAGCTTTTGGGTTTATGGTACATTTAGGTACTTATAAGTAGGTACCAATGCACATTCTTAAATTCAGAGTGAAAATTCTGTTGCCCTCATCTGAGAAGTGAACTCCATCTCCTCTGTAGATATCTTGCATGTAGTAACGCAAGTTATTGTTGTACAGGGAGCCCATTCCATGGTCTCTCATGTAAGCTGAAACAGATTTGTTTACATGCTTCCTCGATTTCTCAATTTGTGGACAAAATTGGTTGGACCACCTCCATTTCTGTCTTTGGCATATATTTGAATATACCAAGGCAGTCTGAGGAAAAAGTGCCATCAATTGCTCAAAGGTGTCCTTTAAAAGCATTTCCAGACCTACCCCAGTCAAAGTGCCCAAGTCATTACCTCCACAGTGCACAATTAACAGGTCAGGTTTGGGCAAATGCATAAAGGTTTTCACCAATGGTATCAATTGGTGACATTTTAATCCTCTGTGGCCAAACCACTTAATTTCCACATCTTGTAAATTGAGGTTAGGTAAATTCCTGCTTTCAACGTACCTTTGAGCCCAGTGAATATAACTATGACCAACAATCCAGACAGAAAACATGGTGAGAGAAGGTTCTCCTGCAGTCAGATGAAGTGTGGCAATGAAATGGCAGTTGAAAAAATGAGAGTTTGAAATGAAAAAAACTATGGAGTTTCTGTGTTCATGAAGCAGTAACAGTGATTGGTGGATTTTGATTGATGAAAACAGAAAGTTAGGGTGTACAGATGTGTTGTTTGAGAGATGTATTTTGAGTGGTCAATAAAAAATCATTAAATGAAAGAAAGCACTGGATATGCAGGTGCACTGAGAGTTCAGAGTTCAATTGCAACATTGTTGTGTGAACTTGCAAACACCAGAGTTTCTCCAAGAGGTGGTTGCTATGGAAAATAGCCAGAAATGGCAGAGGGGGGAAGGGTTTTCATTTGAAAAAAAGTGAGGGAAGAGTTTTGATTGGGTGACATGAGAAATATGTGTGAAGAATTACAGCATTTCTGTGCTTTTGATAGCTGCAGACTCTGGAGTGCATACCTTTTGCTCTGCTGAAGACAAATTGGTGTGTTTCTTAGACTGTTTTCAAACTCAAAGTATTTGCTAAGGTGAGAAAATATTTCTTTATTTTAGATAGAGAATAGTGTGCTTTAAGGAGAAAATTATGATTTATGTGGCGCAAATTGCTTGTAAATATGCTCTCACATGTGCATGGAAAAATTTGATTTTGAATGTTAGTGTTATATAGCCATGTTAAAAGTGACTCAACCATGCTGGAAAGTCAATCAAAAAATGATTTCATGTGTTTTAATGACATTTTAAGTCATTTTCTCATGTGCAGTGTTTAGAAATTATGATTTGAAAATCGTTTTTGTGGAAAAGGAATTGTTTTTAAATTCATGACAAGGATATAATGGTGTATGGTTCTTTATAAGGCAATTGACTGTCCCTGATGTTATTTTTCTCATTTTAGTGTAAGACCTTTCTCTGTGGCGCAAATTGCTTGTAAATATGTTCTCACATGTGCATGGAAAATTTAGATTTTGAATGTTTGTGTTAAATAGCCATGTTAAAAGTGACCCAACCATGCTGGGAAGGCAATCAAAAAACGCTTTCATGTGTTTTAATGACATTTTAAGTCATTTTCCCATGTGCAGTGTTTAGAAATTATGATTTGAAAATCGTTTTTGGGGAAAAGGAATTGTTTATAAAATCATGACAAGGACATAATGGTGTATGGTTCTTTATAAGGCAATTGACTGTCCCTGATGTTATTTTTCTCATTTTAGTGTAAGACCTTTCTCTGTGGCGCAAATTGTGTGTAAATATGCTCTCACATGTGCATGGAAAGTTTTAATTTTGAATGTTTGTGTTACATAGCCATGTTAAAAGTGACCCAACCATGCAGGAAAGCCAATCAAAAAACGCTTTCATGTGTTTCAATGACATTTCAAGTCATTTTCTCATGTGCAGTGTTTAGAAATTATGATTTGAAAATCGTTTTTGGGAAAAAGGAATTGTTTTTAAATTCATGAGAAGGACATAATGGTGTATGGTTCTTTATAAGGCAATTAACTGTCCCTGATGTTATTTTTCCCATTTTAATGTAAGACCTTTCTCTGTGGCGCAAATTGCTTGTAAATATGCTCCCACCTGTGCATGGAAAGTTTTAATTTTGAATGTTTGTGTTACATAGCCATGTTAAAAGTGACCCTACCATGCAGGAAAGCCAATCAAAAAACGCTTTTATGTGTCTTAAGGACAATTTAAGTAATTTTCCCATGTGTAGTGTTTTGAAGTTATGATTTGAAAATCGTTGTTGAGGTAAAGGAATGTTGTTAAAATTTATGTGCGCCATATGCCCCCAAATTTCTTTTTTAGGGTTGCAGCAGGGTGTTCTTGAGACACCCCTGCACCTTTGGAATAAATTCCTAATTTGTGATGAGCAAATTGTTAATCGCAAATTGCACCTTCATTTATATGAGCCTCCTAGCTCATGGAAATGAATGGGTAATTTGCAATTAGCAATTTTCTCATCGCAAATTTGGAATGGTAAAGAATCGCTATTTATTCCTTAAAATTCGCTTTTTTGGAAATGCAAAATAGTTATATGATACATATGGCGGTTGATGTCTAACAAGATAAGAAGCTTAGGGATACATTTATGATGACTGGCGCAATGAAGTAGAAATCACTTACTTCATTGGTAGGCCTTTACATGAATTATCTCCTCTGTATTCTTCATCAAGCGTAACTTTAATCTGCAATCCTGAGTAGGCCTCACCTTAAACAAACCTCTGGATAGGCCACATCCTATTGTCATCCTGAATTAATCATTTAAAATGCTAGGGACAGATTTATGATAGGTGTATACCTCTTTTGTGCCACTTAGAAAACATTGTCCATGGGGAAATGACTTAAAATGTCCTTAAGACACATGAATGTGTTATTTTAAAACGTTTGCAATTTTTTTGGGTCACTTTCAACATGGCTATGTGACTGAAACAGTCAAAATCTAAATTTGCAATGCACAGGTGGGAGCATATTTACAAGGAATGTGCTTCATGGGGAAAGGTCTTATAATGTAATATGGGAAAAATGACATTAGAGACACTGAAATGCCTTATAGAGAAGCATACACCATTATGTCCTTGTCATAAATTTGCAAACCATTACTTTTCCCCAAAAACGATTTTCAAATTATATTTTGAAAACACTGCACATGTGGAAATTACTTAAAATGTCAATAATTCAAAATTTGCGATTCCTTAAATGCAATGTATCAAAAAAAAAATATGTAAAAAATGATATTAAGGATTTGGAAACTACCACCAACTTCTAGTTTGTGGTAATTTGCGAATTCTTTTCAAAAAGCATTTTTTTCAAAAAAAAAAAAGGTCCCATATGACGCCCATACATGCCATTAGGGCATGTAGGTGTGCCATGTGCTCTCAAATTTCTTTTTCAGGGGTGCAGCAGGGTGTTCTTGAGATACCCCTGCACGCTTGAAAAAAATCCTATTTTGTGATGAGCTAATTGCTAATCACAAATTGCAACCTTAATTCCTATGAGCCTCCTAGCCCATGGAAATGAATGGGTAATTTGCAATTAGCAATTTGCTCATTGCAAATTAGGAATAGTAAAGAATTGCTATTTATTCCTTAAAATTTGCTATTTAGGAAATGGAAAATAGTTTGATGGTACATATGGTGGTTCATCTGTAACAAGATAAGAAGCTTAAGGATACATTTATGATGACTGGTGCAATAAAGTGCACATTACTTACTTCATTGGTAGTCCTTTATATGTATTATCTCCTCTGTATTCTTCATCAAGCGTAACTTTGATCTGCAATCCTGAGTAGGCCTCACCTTAAACAAACCTCTGGATAGGACACACTTTATTGTCATCCTGGATTAATCATTTAAAATGCTAGGGATAGATTTATGATAGGTGTATGCCTTTTTTCTGCCACTGTGCGTCACTTTTATGATGCAGCGGTGGTGCAAAATATTTGCTATGAGGTGACAACATTAAAAATTGATGCATTTAGGCAGATATGTCATGGTGTAAAAAAAAAACGTACCACATAAAACCCAATCAGCAGTAATGCAAAAGATGCACCATGTCGCAAGACAGGCCTCACTTGGGGCCATATGTATCAAGCTAATTAGCATTTGCAAAGATCAAAATTCTATGAATTTCGGCCTTTGCGAATGTTAATTAGACAAATGGTATGTATCAAACAACTTTGATGCAAAATAAGGAGTAGCAAAATTTGCTATTCCTTATTTTGCGATTGCACTGAAGCATTTGTAAATTTTGTGACTACTTAAATGCAATGTATCAAACAAAAACTATGTAAAAAATGACATTAAGGATTTGGAAACTATTGTGGTAAATTAGTGGTAATTTGTGAATTCTTTTCAAAAAGCTTTTTTTCAAAAAAACAAAAGGTGCCATATGACGCCAACACATGCCCTTAGGGCATGTATGTGTGCCATATGCCCCCAAATTTGTTTTTCAGGGGTGCAGCAGGTGTTCTTGAGACACCCCTGCACCCTTGGAAAAATTCCTACTTTGTGATGAGCAAATTGCTAATCGCAAATTAAACCTTCATTCATATTAGCCTCCTAGGCCATGGAAATGAATGGGTAACTTGCAATTAGCAATTTGCTCATCGCAAATTAGGAATGGTAAAGAATCGCTATTTATTCCTTAAAATTCGCTATTTAGAAAATGTAAAATATTTTGATGATACATATGGCAGTTCATCTGTAACAAGATAAGAAGCTTAGGGATAGATTTATGATGACTGGCGCATCACCAGGGATGTGACAGTCATCCTGCGCCACTGTTCCGCCACCCATGTTGTGCTGCATTTACAATGTGGCGCAGCATGGGGCAAAAACGGCACAGATGCGTGACGCATCTGTGCCGTAAAGGTGGTGCATTGCTGGAGTTGTATCGCAAGTGCGATGCAGCTCCAGCAAGGCTCAGGGGTGCCCCATCTCCACAATGCTGCGTCAAGACCTATGCCAGCTTCAATCAGGCGCAGGGTTTTGACGCAGCTTTCTCCTATCTGATTGTAAATGCGGCACACCATGGGTGGTAAAGCAGTGGTGCACATTAACTGGTGCATGCCTGGGGATGTGCCATTTAATATAAATCTGCACTTTAACATTTGAGTATGTGCAGGGGACACAGAGTCGTTGAGGCTTATCCAAGGTTAAGAAGAGATGAGTCCTGTTCAGTGAAAAATTAGACATAGGCTTCACCTGCTCAGCATTGCTGGACATGGCTAAATAATAGCTGCAAAATGTTAATCTTGTTAAACAATTTTACTATTATAATCTCTGAGATTTGTTTCTTACTCTGCAACATCTCATTGTTGTTATCTTTCTTTAAAGATAAAGACAACATCAACATGAGCGACAATCAGCAATCAGTTGATTTTGACCTCATCATTGAACTCGTAATTGAAACATCAGTGGATGTTGATCCCTTGGATGATTTAAATCCTGAGGATGAAGAAGAGCGTGATGAGGATGCAGATTTGTCCGAATTATATGATATAGGATGGGAAGCTGACCTGCTTGAGCCTTTGGAATTATAAACATTTATTTTTAAAATTTATAATCAATAAAAAGTAAAAAGGTAAACCGTTTAATTTAAAAATAAAGACACCTTCAAAAACAGGTTATGTGTAGTGTCTTCAATAAAATATTAAAATATGCTCATAAAATTAGATCAGATTCACATATAAAATAGCATAGGTAACATAAATATAAATGTCATTTCTTTTCTGGTATTTCTGTATTGTAAAAATGGCAATGACTAAAAAATCTTCAAATTAAAATGTCAAGTAGTGTGTTATGTTTTTGATCACTATTACTGATTTACTGTTTGATAATAATGTTTATTAACATTTTTTATTATATTTTTCCTCAGATTCAACTGCAGATCATTTCAAGATTTTAATATGCCTACAACACAAAGACAGATAAAGGCTGCAAAACGTCAAAGACAGCAGGAGAAAAAAAAATGCAGCAGTCCTCTAACAAAAAGATTTCTCAAGCCACGAAGAAAGCACCGGGTAAGAGCTCTAAATATTTCATAAGAAATATTTGTAATAAAAAAAATATTACTACAGAAAATGTTTCAGTCCATAACACGAGGAGTAAATCAAATGGAAAGAAAAGGACAATGGAAAATGTTACTGCTAGAGCAAGAGATAAATCTGTGCATGATAGTAGAAGGAAACAACAGTTTAGGGAGATTCGTAAACGAATGTTCCGCAACAGGATAATTGGCAATTTGTTAAAAAATATTAAGAAAGGTCAACAGAAACTAGTTTTTTATAAGAGAAAAAAAAAAGTTGAGAAAGTTATTGATCAGGCATTTGAAATTAAACGTAAGTTATTTATTTTGATAATCAATAGAATTAGGAAACTAAACAAGGCAATTTTTGATTTCAAAAGAAATAGTAGATGGAAGAGAATAGTTAATCGTAGTAATTTTTGTGAAGTTTTTTCTGGAGAATGGATGCATAGTTCAAGCTGTGAGGCATTTTTTAATGAAGAGAGTTATTTCCAGGATAATGATTTGGTGCATGCAGTTGACATCAGTGGTCGTGCTTATGAAGTGAAAGATGGTTGTCCAGTTGAAAAAGAAAAACTTGTGACAACAGAGGCAGAAGAGTTGTTAGGTAATGAGGTTTTAGGAAGACGTGCTAAGGGTCCTGTGTACACCTGGAAGTGTAGTAGTATTTGCAGTGTGTGACAGGATTCCATCAATTTGCTTTGTGATTTTGTACGGTCATTTAACAAAAAAAGTTTGAAGCAGAAAATGAGGTTGTTGCAAGAATTAGATCCTTGCAGAGTAAGAGAAGTGACAGGTTTGCATGGTCATTCACTGGCTTGTCTTTCCAGGAGAGTATGCCAGAGTGTTTTTCATCATTTCAGGATGCTAGCAGTGCATCATAACAAAGTGAGGAAATTAGTTAGAATGTTGTATTATGCTAAGAGTCCAGCAATTATGCTGAAACAATTATGCGCTGCTCTTTTGCATGGTTCTGAAATAGATGTGAAGAATATATGTGAAGAAATTGAGTTTTGTTACTTTGGAAGTAAAGAGGAGAATGTTGAAATTGAGCAAGAAGTAGAGGGTCATTTGGAAGATAGTGTACATGTTTCCAGTACAGATAATTTCCAGAGGGAAATTGCGACGTTTGACATGAAATCAAGTGAGAGGCCTAATTTCACTTGTGTGTGTTGTAGACGCACTTATTATAAGAATCAGACTAAGTTAGTGGATTTATATGCAAAAAGTGAAAGGGAAAATAATAGTGAATGGAAGGATTTTGCAACATACTTGATGGTAGAAAATTGTTTTGATTTGGGATTGGATCAACGTGTGTGTACTTATTGTTGTAACAAATTAAAACAAAACCAGATGCCTGCTAGAGCAGTTCATAATAATCTGGAATTGGTTGAGATTCCTTCTGAATTGAAGGACTTAAATACTTATGAATCTATTTTGATTCAAAGTATCCATCCCTTTCAGGCTATTGTAAGAATGGAGCCAAAGACAGGGAAATTGCCTCCATCAGATTTACAGAGAGGATTAAAGGGAAGAGTTGTTTATTTGCCTCTAGATTTGAAGAAAAACATTAACACAATTGGAGTAGAAAAAGTGGAAGAGGAACCTCTGGTTATCTTAGTTAATGGGGTTCCGACAAAGAATAAGAAAATATGGCAAGATTTAGTAGATGTTAGGAAAGTTAAAAAGGCAACATTGTATTTGAAAAAAAATAATAAATACTATAAGAATGTATATGTTGCAGAAGAGGAAGTAAGTGAGGAAGAGGATAGCGATTTGTGTGCTGGTCAAATTGAGAAAGTAGAACCCTCTACTAGTGAGGAAATATATGAACATTATAGTGTTCATCCTTTGCATTCCAAGGAAGTCATGGGGAATGCTATTGAGTTGTTTCAAATGAAACAAGCCAAAGGGAGTCCCATTAGTGTTTGGGAGGAAAGTTTGGAAGCTCGGTGTTTCCCACAGCTTTTTCCAACAGGTCAGGGAGGAAGATATGATGAGCGACCTCATCAAATTCCTGCTTCTGAATACCGGACTTTGCGATTGTATGCAGGAGATGCTAGGTTTCGACAATGCATTCCTTATTTGTTTCATCTCCTGTTTGAAAGCGATCTGTCTGGACTGTCATATGCAGTGAACCACATCTTGAAAAGTGGTATACACATGCAAAACATCTCGGCAAGTGATTTTATGGATAAAGTGAATGTCCAAGATAGTATTTTGGATTCTCACCTGATTAATCTCATGGCGTGTCAGCGTGGTACTAATGAGTACTGGTACCGTCGTCATGGTGATTTAAAATGTATGCTGAGGAACTTAGGTACTCCCACATGGTTCCTCACTCTGAGTTGTGCCGAGTATGGCTGGGAAGACTTACTTCAATTTCTACGAGAGGCAAATGCTAACGTAGATAACATTGAATTCAAGACACCCGGAGAACTGTGCTCTTTGGATCCAGTCAATGTATGTAGGTACTTCAATCATAGATTTGAAGCTATGATGTCTTTCATCATGAATAAGAAGAATCCACCTCTTGGAGAGGTGTTGGATTTCTTCTGGAGAAAGGAGTACCAAGCAAGAGGTGCTCCTCATATACATATGTTGTTGTGGATCAAGGATGCACCTAAATTTGGAACGGATCCAGAAGACTCAGTGATGAGTTTCATCCAACAGTATTCTACGTGTGCTGTTCCAAACGCAAAGGAGAAGAAAAGCCTAAGAGAAAAAGTTCTGCGTTTCCAAAGCCATCGATGTGGAAAGTACTGCCGTCGTAAATTCCGAAACAAGGACAAGTTCTACACCAAATGTCGTTTCGGCTTTCCACGACCGGTGATTTCTAAAGGAAGAGTAAACAGTTTGATGTCTTCGCTGCGACATAATGTGATGAAGAAATCACCTAAAAACACATACAATTTGAAGAGGAATGAAGAGTCCAAGTACATCAACGACTACAACCCGGTGATTTTGTCCATGTGGAATGCTAACATGGATATACAGTTTGTGGCTGATAACTGTATGGCTGTGGCTCGGTATGTGACGTCTTACATCACCAAAAAAGAGAAGACAGAATTGAAGGATATGTGGGAGGACATTTCCCATGAAAAGAGCCTCAGCAAGAAGTTGTACAGTTTCAGTCTGAAGATGTTGTCGCATCGAGAAATCGGAGCGTCTGAATGTTCTGACCGGTTGTCTTCAGCAAGTCTCTATGCCAAGTCCAGGAGTATCGTTTGGGCGAGTCTTGGTCTTGCTGCAACGCGTAATCGAGTTCTCAAACCTGTGCGGGAAATTGAGTATTTGGCGGAAAAGGAGCCAAACAGTACCGACATTTTGAAGACAAACATGTTGGATACATATTATCCAAATCGAAGCAGTCACCTAGAGAATGTTTGTCTGTATGAGGTTCTGCAAAATTACATATTCAAGAGGAACATCAAAGAAGATACTGAGAAAGGAGTGTATGCTGTAATAGGAAGTGAGGGATGTCTGGTCAAGCAAAGAAAATGCCACTTGATAAACCATCGAAAATTGAGTGGCGAATCTCCTGAAAAAAAGGAGTTTTTCTATTTAGCACTTTTGCAACTTTTCAAGCCTTGGCGTGCAGAAGAGGAACTGCTTGGAGATTTCCTCTGTTACGAAGACTCTTTCAATGCCGCCAAGGAGACCATAGAATGTCCTGCTTTTCCCAAATATGTAGAAATGTTGAATGCGGAAATTGAGCAGGAAGCAACGATTGCAGCCGAGATTGCCAGAGACAGTTCTCAGGACAGTCAGAGTTCTGCTTCATTGAGTCAGGATCCACTAGGAGGACCTCTTATTGAAAATGAAGCTGCCACTGCTATGAATGAAGTGGAAAGAGCCATGGCACATGCTCAAGAGGATGCGGTTAACTTAGAAGAGTTGGAAAGGCAACTCAACGTTGAGCAGAGGAAAATATATGACGAAGTTACCATGCAAATTGATCATGGATTAAGTCATGATAAGAAAGAGTGCTCATGTACGTCGTTGAAGCCTGTCCGACTGTACGTGAGTGGAGAAGCGGGAACTGGAAAAAGTTTCCTCATTAAAGCAATTTCATGCTATTTGCAGGAAAGGACAGAGTCATCGCTGTCTTGTGTTGTCACTGCTCCAACTGGACTGGCAGCACATAATATTAAAGGGATTACTTTACATCGTTTACTGATGCTGCCAGTGGAGCATGACAACAAATTAGAATATCACAAGCTATCTGGAGATGCTTGTTTTGAAGTTTCAAGAATCTTGAGGAAAATGAAACTTCTTATCATTGACGAAGTAAGCATGGTTTCCAATGTCATGCTTGCCTTTGTGCATTTGAGGATGCAAGAAGTTCTCAAAACAGAGTATGATGTGTTATTTGGTGGCAAACACATCATTGTTTTCGGAGATCTTCTGCAGCTGACACCAGTGAAAGGGCAACCTGTGTTCAAAATGCTCACGCATGAAGATACCAGGAAGTGCCTAGGCAGCATTGGCAACGTCAATATATGGTTAAACTTCAATTATGCTGAACTGCATGAAAATATGCGTCAGGCGAAGGATGAAGTTTACAAGACTATTCTACAAGATGTTAGAATTGGAAAAGTGACTGAGCATGGGAAAGAAGTTTTAAATGCACGATTACTGTCAAATTTATATCCAGAACAAGATGTTGTGCCTGAGAATATTTTTCAGAAAATTACTGAAAAGAAATCTGGAATATGTTTGATGCCAACTCTTGCAGAATGTGCCAAATTTAACAACAAAATGTTGCATTTAGAAAAGCAAGAGATTGTGAAACTGGAAGCTATTGATAGAGTAGAGCATATGGGATCAACAATTATTTTGTCTGAGAATCTGAAAACTAAATTGGATTCATTAGAGAAGAGTATATCTAAAACTGCAGGTTTTGAAAAGACTCTGAATGTGTGCTTGAACTGCCGTATAATTTTAAGAAGGAATTTACATGTTGAAAGAGGTCTGGTAAATGGATCAATGGGTAATGTTGTTGATTTTGTGAAATACAGAAATAGAGATGGAATTGAATTTTTAAAAATTAAATTTGATGGCATTGAGGAAGTACAGCTAATTGCTCGTTGTTCTGCTAGATTTTTGCTTGTAAAAGACTTATATGTTCGCCGTAAACAGTTCCCTGTTTGCTTGGCATATGCGGTGACAATCCATAAATCGCAAGGTTTAAGTGTAGACAGTGCATTGGTGAATATTGGCAGTTCTGTGTTCAAGGAGGGTATGGCATATGTGGCATTGTCACGAGTTAGAACTTTATCGGGATTGTACTTGATTGAGTGTGATGTCAGAAACATTTGTGCAGATCTAGATTGTGTTAAGGAATACAATAGATTAAGAAGAGAGTATGCGCCACAGTTTCCTTTGTTTGAGAAACGTCTGGTAGGCCGGAAACGAAGAAATGAGAACAATACTGGGGAGGTTGTAGCAAAAAGACAAAAAGTGAATGAACCTAAAATTACAAGCAGAAACAAAGAGGATTCTGTTGAAGATGTTGTTGGTTTTCAGTTTGAAAACAGTTCTGGTGTCAACTGCTATGCTAATGTAGTAATTAATGTTTTGTTTTCTCTAAAAAATGTAAAAGAAGAGATTGTGGTCAATTCTGATCAAAGATTTTGCGGTTTGTTAAATTCTGTGTTAGAGAAATGTACCACTGATAGAAGAAACATAGAAAGTGTGTCTGAAATTCGAAATCTGTTAGACAGATGTTCAGGCCAAACACAATTCTCTCAAAATATTCAGCAAGATTGTCAGGAGTTTTTAATGTATATGCTTGATGTATTACATGCTGAAGGTGTAGATGTAGATCAGCTGTTTGGGCTTTCTTATCAATGGCAGCATGACTGCGAGAACTGTATGATATCAAGTACTACTAGTGTAGACTCAGAAAGATTTATATATTTAACTTTGCCAGACAGTAAATCAGTCTCCTTTAATAAGCTAGTAAAAGCTGCTAATCACAACATGGAGTGTAGCCAATGTAAATCTGAAATGATGTCCACATTATTTATACGAACATATGGCCAGTACGTCATTTTAATGTTCCAACGATGTAGGCCTGATGGAACAAAATTGACAACTTTAATAAAAAAATTTGTAGCTTCGCAGTTGTCAATGTCAGGAAGGACTTTTGTAACTATAGCAATTATATATCATGACGGCCCTTCAATATCATCAGGACATTACACAGCTTATTTAAAGTCTAGAAATGGCTGGTCATTCTGCAATGATTCTGTTTTAATTTTCAAAAAAAAATTGCCGTATGACCTTAAAAACTCTTACCTGGTGTTTTTAAAACCAAAATTTTAGGGAAATAATCTCGGGTTGTGCTCTGTGGAATTTCAAGAAGTTCTAATGGCTCCTACACAATTTGGCCTTGAGGATAAGTGTAGTTCAGAGACATAACTTCTAATCATAGGACTGGACATCATGGAGATATATGTGCACTTTTAATGAGTTCAGAAAAACTGTTTCTTTTTATAAGCTAATTGAAGCAGCCAATCAAAACATGGAGTAGAGGGAATGTAAGTCTGCAATGCTGTCTACTGTTTTACATTGCTTTGTGATTAAAAGTGATGTAGAGAATTAAATAATTGTTGTAGTCATAGAGGTAGTGTAAGTCTGCTTCATATTAAGCAGTATCAGTGTCATAGGAAATGTAGAACATGACTGAGCAAGAAGGGGAAGATATTACTATTCCAGGATTGTGAAAATGATCTTCAACATTTTAATTCTGAAAGTTGCGGGAATGCCAAATGATGGGTTTGGCTAACAAGAAATCCAAGAGTTATACATGGCTCTGACAAGATTTGGCCTTGTGGAATCTTGTGGTAGAGAGCAAGAAGTCATTTATTGTATGTAACATGTTTTTAAAAACGATGGAGATTTTCTTTCAGAAAGTGGTGGGCTGAAAGTAATAACAGCACAAAAGAGTGTAAGCTATTCATAGGACATCCTTGGACGTCATGGAAAGTAAGTTAACTTTAAGGAGTTCTGATTTTTGATTTCTGATGTTGTATGGGTTTTTTAAACACAATCATTTTGATTGTGTTTTTTTTTCCCCGCTGTTACATGATGAATACCTTCAAGTCACTGTTTTTAGTGAATTTTGATACATTCTGAGAACAGCAAAAATAAACCATTTAACATGTATAATTAATTCTGTACTGTTTGCATTTATGATGTATATGTAGAACTGTGTAGAAGGCATGGAGAAGGTGAGGCTTCTGTAAGTGTCAAAGTTGTTGCATGCAGTGCTGCACTTCTGCGTATTCTTTGATATGCTAGACTACATCTGCACAATGAGATACCTAAGCAAAGGAAACACAAGTGATGTGATTGTGAAATGAGCAAAATAAATTGCATGTATTTCAATTACATCACCTGTGTTTCCTATCATTACGAATCACATTGTGCAGATCAAGTTTAGGTCTGTCCAGGGAAACATAGGAGGTTTGGACTTTGTTGAAGATTGCAGTGGACATGACTCACTTCATTGGTAGACCTTCACATGTATTATGTCTTCTATTCTCTTCAACAACTCGAAATTTCATCTGCAACCCTGAGTAGGCCTCACCTGAAACAAAACTCTGGATAGTAGACATCTTATTGGCATCCTGAAGCAATTATTTTAAATTTTAGTGTCTTGCGACACTTTTCTGAGACAACAGCAATGCAAAAGATGCACCATGTTTTAAGATAGGCCTCACTTCATCTGCATCAAGATAGTGTTAGTTTAAAATGTATATCTTTAGGACTGTGTAGCTTCTGTAAGTGTCAAAGTTATTGAAAAACTGTTTGTCCTTCAATCTTTGCCCTTGTCTTTTATAATTTTTTAATACATGTTTTTATATTTTTCAAATGTTTGTTCTCTCTTTCACAGATTGAAAGTATAAAAACAAAAAGTGAGGAATTTAACGACAATTATAAGGTAAGTATTTTGTACTCTTTTCGTTACATTTCTATCACATTGAACTACTATTAGTTCCACTGCTTCATTTCTTTAATCCTCAGTTTCCTGCCTTTGCTACTTCCCTCATTCCTTTATCTATTAACTACTTACTCAACTCCTTCCACTCTTTTTCTCAGTCCCTCTCTTCTCATAGTTCCTCACTCTTGTTCACTCACTCCGTCTCTATTACTCTTAGTGTCTTTGACTGATCACTGTATCACTATTTGTTCATAATGCTTTCTCTGTGTAGTTGAAGCACACTAAGGGGCATATTATGAATGCAGCCAATAAAATTATTGCTCTTTTTATTGGCAGAAAACTGGTGCAAAAGCGGCTTTAGCGGCAGTTTTCTGCCGCAAAAGCAGCTTTAGCGACACATTTCTGCCGATAAAAGCTGCAAAACTTTTATTGCCTATGTTGATAATATGCCCCTATGTTATTTACATTAGGGCTATATTGTCCAGTATAACAATCAAAATTGCTCTCCAAAGACACCAGGCAAAGCAGACGCTCCCTCAAACAGATCACCAAGCGCAATTTACCCTACTTACAATCTAGCCTGTTCTCTGTCGAGACTTTAGCAATCTTTAGAGCACAAGATAAGATTTTTTTACATGGAAGAGCCATACGTATTGCAATTCTACTTAAGAAACAAGCATTGGCATAGACAATAGGTCTCGCCTTTGGGACTTTATACGTGTTTAGCCATGCAACAGTTGATGTTGCTGCACCAAGGATATTATGCTGCATAACTAAAGACTTAGAAGGTCCCAAAGTCGATACCTATTGGCTATGCCAATGCTTGTTTTTCTTTCACTTCGTTATCTATTTTGTTTTTCACAATTATACCCTCTTCTGTCTGTTCTTTGGTAAATAGATCTATTAAATAGTATCTCTTCTTTACTCCCTATAGCTGTCTTTCTTGAAACATCACTCTCTGTTTACTTTCCTTATACTTACTCTTTTTTTTAAAAAAAAAAAATTTTTTGGTTAGCTCCCGGTACGCGTACCGGGAAGCTAAACCGGAAGCGAACCAAAAGAAATAGAGCTTGCCAGAGTGCTAAACATTCTAGCAATTTTTTTGGAAAGGGAAGGTAGTTCTGAAAAGAACTTTTTTTTAAATATTTTTGTTGTTTTATATTTTTTTTGTATTTTTTGAACATTTTTTGTTTTTTTTGTATTTTTTGAACGATTTTATATTTTTTTTGGTTTTTTTGGGGGGGGGGGAATCAACAAAAAACAGGCGTTGAAAAGGGCTCAACAGGAGCAAAAAAAAATTACTGGGGGCGGTTAGGGCAATCATGGTGTTCATACGCCAGGTTCAGTGCATTGATGCTCATGTTGCCACAAGCTAATAATCCACGACAGCGCATACATAAGTGTATCATGTTCCCAAAATTGGGCTGGATATTTGGCACAGTTTCCCGTGCCTCCTCTGGTGATAAAGAAACCGATGTTGCTGGTCTCGTCACAGGAGTTGGTCGAGGATTGTCCATCATATCCCTTAATTCCGCCCGGCTGTAATTTAAGGGATGTTTCCTCGTCATATGCCTATGCATGGTATGATTACCGTAGCTGTATTTTTTGTCCGTCCCTCTGGACAATTGTTCCTTGCATATGAGGCATGTTGCATACCTGGCATTGACCTTTTTTTGGCCACGAGGGATGGAAAAAAACTGCCAGATGAAACTGGGTTTCTTTCTTGAAACCCGGGGCAACTCTTCAAGAAATTGTGGTTGTTCTCCCTCCTCATCCATCTCTTCATCTTCCTCCTCAGTGTTGATAACCACCTGGGGAGGTGGTCCTCTCTTCCCATGAGGAGGTGGAGGTGGTGGTGGGGGTGCACCAGCTGAAGCAATCAGTGAAGCCATTTTCATACAATCAAAATAGGTCTTCCAAGAAGCAAAATAGGTCTTCCTCTCACAATAATGAAAGTCAGAGTGAGGAAAGAAGGAGTGGTTTTCATCATTTGGAAAAAACAATACTTCTCAACCAATGAAAAGTGTTATTTTTAGGTCACCTGACCTAGCCTTCCATAATTATGAAACTAAAAGTGAAATGAACCAATGAAAAGCTTTATTAACAAGTCACATGACCTCTAACTTTCATGTTACGCGCTGCGGAACGCTCCCCGGTTAGCTTCCGGTTCGCTGCGCTTCGCGCCTCGGTCCGCGCCCCGGGACACTTCCGGGTGCGCTAACGCAGTACGTCACAAGACGCATTTCGCGGCAACGCGATACGTCGCGCTTTCGCGCCGCGGATCGCTTCCGGGGAGTTGCGTTTCGCGCCTCGGTCCGCGCCCCGGGGCACTTCCGGGTGCGCTAACGCAGTACGTCATAAGACGCATTACGCGGCAACGCAATACCGTCACTATGTTGATTTGTTACCGGTTCGCGGACGGGATCGCGGAATCGAATTGAGCTAACTGGAAGCTTCCCGGTTAGCGGACCGGGAGCGAAACAAAAAAAATATTTAAAAAAAAATTATTAATAAACATATAAAATATATTTTTGGATTTAAAGAATAATACATTTTACTTCTGTAGATATTAGCTTTTAAAAAACCAATGAAATTCACTGAAAAAACCATAGGTTATAGACCATATATAGTTAGGAATTAGCATTTACAAAACCTTGAAAATTCACTGAAAAACCATAGGTTATAGACCATATATAGTTAGGAATTAGCATTTAAAAAACCTTATTTTACTCACACAAAACCATTGAAATTCCATATATAGTTAGTTGTACTAACTATATATCGCGCACCCGCAATCCACTGCTGATGATGTCACATATTACATCATTCATGACATGGTCAGTGACATCACTGATGACATCACTGATGACATCTCAAATGACATCACTGATGACATCACTGATGACATCTCAAATGACATCACTGATGACATCACTGATGACATCTCAAATGACATCACTGATGACATCACTGATGACATCTCAAATGACATCGCTGATGACATCACTGATGACATCTCATTTGACATTACTGATGACATCACTGATGACATCATTCATGTGATAATACGATGAAGCTCTTCAGACTCTAATATAACCTTAGATACAGTAAGTGTAAACAGACACTCACAGACTGTCACTCATCCATAGAGTTACACACACACCTAGTCAGTCATGGAAAGAATCAATCACACATCCATTTTCTCAACTATACAGTTATACACACCTTACTTATTCAAAGATATACTAACACATATTTACTCTCTTATGCAATCCCTGATACAAGTTCACAATGATCCATACAGCCACTCACACATTCACTAGTTCTTATGCACAGTTATTTATATATGTCAACTCTCACATGTACTGTGTTTTACATATGTACTTACTTTTACATGCAGCACTGAGATATCCATTCACTCACCCATACACTCATGCACACAGTCAACCGCCCATACAGCTGTTTCCACATGCACTTTTGAACCCATACATCTAGTGAATCAACTGCTCACACATCTATGCACAGAGTCATACACCTCCCAGCCACCCATACACACTCTCAGTCTCCCATACAAATACGTAGGCAACCAATCAATAACGCATATAGTTAATCATATAGCTAATGATCAACACATGCAGCAGTTTATAGAACAACAAAGATAATGATGCACAAATTGAGACAGTTTAGTCACTAACCCATGCACTCAGTGAGACACATTTAACCACTCACTCATACAGTCAGTCATGCACCTAATAAATCCTTCATCCAGACATTTATACATCCACTAATTCTTAAATATGTAAGACATATTTTAACTTTACAGAATTATACAGTCACTGGATGTTGTCATCAGTGATGTCATCAGTGATGTCATTTGAGATGTCATCAGTGATGTCATCAGTGATGTCATTTGAGATGTCATCAGTGATGTCATCAGTGATGTCACTGACCATGTCATGAATGATGTAATATGTGACATCATCAGCAGTGGATTGCGGGTGCGCGATATATAGTTAGTACAACTAACTATATATGGAATTTCAATGGTTTTGTGTGAGTAAAATAAGGTTTTTTAAATGCTAATTCCTAACTATATATGGTCTATAACCTATGGTTTTTTCAGTGAATATATATATATATATATATACACACACACAGCGTGCCATTGTAGGTACAATGCATATTGGCGACTTGTATGTTGTATGCAAAGGAAGGTGAGAAATTAGAGGAAACCCCTGTTGTAGATGATGGTTGACTGGAACTCATGTGTATTTAGTAATATTTTTTCTTTCCAGCCAGATGTTAGAATACACTTTAATCATTCACTGGCTAAATAAAAATATCAAAACTTTACATTTTATGAACTTTGATACTAAGAATAAATTAATTGAGACTTGAGATTTGGAAGTCAAAACGCCATATCAGTAGCTGCCATTACTTCAAGATCATAACTCATTAGACATTTATTTGTAGGAGAGCTCAGCATGGAAAAAAACCATCACAGTTGCCGAGATGGCACAAAACAACCCCACTCTTAAGAAAGCGATGAAATAATTCGTATTTACAGCCAGTATGACTCTGCCATAAACAAGTTACTCGTCATAGTGTAACTTGAGTCAAGTAATGTTACCAGAGTGTGACTCTACCCGAATCTTATATATAGTCTTAATGTACTTTAATTTAACCCAACCAGATGGCCAGAACAAACACTATATAGACCAACATTCCACTTGCTCTATTCTTGATGATAGGACACACTCTGAAAAATGACATTGTTTCTATCAGGGTGTAATAGAGACCAAGAGGACACACTCCGTACCTATCAATGGTGCACATTAAAAGTCCCTTTAGATAACTGCTTACAAAAGAAAGACGAATCTGTAATTAATTGGTGATCCTCCTGGGTCTGTTGGAGGTTAACTCTCCCTTCATTACCGCAGGGCAGAATGCCCGAGTGCTGTAAGGAAAACATCTCATGTACCTGGGAATCTTTATGGATAGTAGGGAAAAACCAAGTGCACCCGAATATATGATGTTACTCCTCTAACAATCACTCTGCATACCATCACCACAAAATTTTTACCATGCAAATTCAATCACCCCGCAATTTATGACAATGCAAACTTTTACCACGACTATACTTTTACCACGCATGCCATTACAACGCAAAGGCATGCCTGGTAAAGGTATACTCCTAGTAAAGGTTTTAAAGGTAATGCAAAAAAAACTAACCTACACTGCATAAACACTACCCTACACTACACCAACACCACAACACTACCCTAAACCCTAAAACACCACCCTACACTATACAAACACTACCCTACACTACACCAACACCACAAAATGTAAATGTACAGGAATTTATATAGCGCAAATCACCGAGCGGTTTCTAAGCGCTTGCTTAGGGAACCCGTCCTGGTATTCCCTTGTGATATAACCCCGGCAGGGTATCCGCAAGGTGAAAGCCAGGCATCCCGCCGCGAGGGGCCGTTGTGGAGATTAAGCAAGCTATTGCCCAGAGTCGCAGAGTGTGAACCCATGAATCGAGTAGGCATCGGAGCGAGAATTGTCGAGTCCATGGACATTTTAGGACTCAAGACCCCGCCGAGCCGGGAATTGAACCCTGGTCCCAGGCTGACCTCTGCTTCCAGGTCTGCCTCCTCTAACCAGTGAGCCACACTTCTCCACAACCACACTTCTCCACTCCACACCAACACCACAACACTACCCTAAACCCTAAAACACTACCCTAACCTACACATACACTACCCTACACTACACTAACACTACCCTAAACCCTAACACATTACTCTACGCTACAGAAACACTACCCTACACTACACAAACACTACCCTACACTACACTAACACTACCCTAAACCCTAAAACACTACTGAACACTACACATACACTACCCTAAACTACACAAACACTACCATAATCCCTTAAAAATTAACGCCCACCCCAGGCACATTCCCCCTTACCTCTCTCTCCTTGTTGTTTCTCTCTCCTTCTGCTTCCTGCATCACGTCGTCTTTCTGTGAGGGGCGGTGCACGTCGATGTGAGGAAACGGAAAAGCCTGTTACCTCACAACGATGTGGATCGCCCAAATTCATTTATTTTACTACATATGTGCATTTACCATACATACCTTTTCAACGATTTTCGTTGTAAAGGCATGCGTGATAAATGCACATGCGGTGTAAAAAATGCGGCGTAATAGGTGCACTATGCGGAGAAAAGGTATGCGGGGTCAAAGTGTGCGTTGTAAAAAATTTGTTGTAAACGATATTTACCAGTGCACCCTACTGAGACTTGACTGTTTTTTCCTGTGAAGCCCTAAAAAAAGCAGATTTTTTTTATAATCGCTATGTTGCACTTTCTCATCATTGGGCCACTTAGCTCAATCGACAATGAGGTGCTTCAGAAAACCTAAAAACTATTAACGAAACATTATTGTCTTGGGAGAGAAATGCATTATACACTGAAGCCTGGTATCTCACCTACAAACATAACCAAACCGTGATGATGCTACTGCTATAGTCAACTCATCATGTGCTCATTAGTAATATTTGACACCTGCCAGGCATAGCTTTGTGTCAGGCTATGCCCGGCAGGTGTAACAAGGTTGCCTTGTGGGAAAAGGAAACACCACTTTAGAGTTTGTATAGCAGGGGAGACCTCTTCAGCAGGCCACAGGCAACAGCAACGTCAAGAATCTAGCAGAGCCTGGAGCAAAACGTGTGTAAGATTACCTTGGCTAGATAAGGTTTGATACACGGAACTCACCTGCACCAGGGGCTTCAAATAGTAAAGCTTTCGTATGAAAGCAGGGCTGGACTGGGAACCCAAACCGGCCCTGGCAATAGTAGTTCCATCGGTACGCCTCTGCCCACAACCTCCCCAAAACCAAATGACACACAGATAAGCATGTTGGGATGAAGAAGTTGCAGGTTTATTTGTAATACAAATAACAGAATGGGTTAACTGACAGGCAACCCCCCTTACACCCCGCAACCCCTTGTTGCAGGGCGCCTGAAGTTGAGCCAAAGAAGCGGACACCAGCGGCCATAGCCCGGTGTGGTACCTGGGAGGAAATCCTCCCACCGGTGGACCTATCGTCCACCCACCCCACCCTCCGGACAAGGGAGAGTTAACTCACACCTTCTCCATCCAGGCGGGGCGTTATCGGCAAGCCCCCGGTTGCTCAGGCTTACAACCGCCCTAAGGACTAACGGGGCGCCGTCGAAACCAAGTCCCCAAGAAGGGCCCCCTGGATTATGTATGACTCAGCACGGTGCGTTTCGCACTGGGGCTTCAGGTCCTGTTCCTGCGCCTGTCCTGTATGGGGGTCGCCTTGTAACTCCTCCTGCAACCTAGAAAACATAAATATATTGTTAATAACCCCCCCTCCCCACTTCTCCCCTTTCAGCGGGTGAGCGGCAGGGAGGGGAGCTGAAGAGCGCGGGCCTCGCGTCCGTCGGGGGATGGGAGGGGGCTGGGAGGCCTAAAGACCCTACGGCTGGCGAGGAGCAGCCTAAGGAGTGACCGATTAGAGAGGGGGGCAGCAGCAAAGAGGGCGCGAGGTGGGAGGGGCTACCACTATATACTGTCCCAAGGGGGACGCCCTTTACCTCAGTTGTCCACTCCCCCACCACCTCCACCCACCGGAATGGGCGGTCGGCTCCCCACGGCCCTACTACGGGGTCTGCCCTCCTATGGGGTCCCCTGCAGGGACCGCGGGCATCCTGCATAGTAGTTCCATCGGTACGCCTCTGCCCACAACCTCCCCAAAACCAAATGACACACAGACAAGCATGTTGGGATGAAGAAGTTGCAGGTTTATTTGTAATACAAATAACAGAATGGGTTAACTGACAGGCGACCCCCCTTACACCCTGCAACCCCTTGTTGCAGGGCGCCTGAAGTTGAGCCAAAGAAGCGGACACCAGCGGCCATAGCCCGGTGTGGTACCTGGGAGGAAATCCTCCCACCGGTGGACCTATCGTCCACCCACCCCACCCTCCGGACAAGGGAGAGTTAACTCATACCTTCTCCATCCAGGCGGGGCGTTATCAGCAGGCCCCCGGTTGCTCAGGCTTACAACCGCCCTAAGGACTAATGGGGCGCCGTCGAAACCAAGTCCCCAAGAAGGGCCCCCTGGATTATGTATGACTCAGCATGGTGCGTTTCGCACTGGGGCTTCAGGTCCTGTTCCTGCGCCTGTCCTGTATGGGGGTCGCCTTGTACCTCTTCCACAGCCCTGGGCGTGGCACCCGCTGCGCCCAGAGCCCCCACTACCTAGCCCTTTATTCTCCTCTATCTGCATCCGGCTATTTCTAATGCCTACCCTAGATCTAATAGGAATATTGCCATGCCTACTTTGGACAGATGTACCCCGTAAAATTCCCAGCAACCCATAGATTTAGCGTGCCGCAAGCCGTGCCTGATGAAACCTACCCCTCGCCGAATTTGTGCATAGCTGCGTTTACGCGCCTGCGGGTAACTTCTAGCGCGTCCTGCGATGTATCCCCATGCCATATTGGTCTTGGAGATATATCTGACCATAATACGCTGCATTGTCCCAACTCCCCGCTCATGATGCTCAAGCCTCTCCTCATTGCATCCAATAAACGCCTTTTGCCTAATGTTACCAGGTCGTTCCCCCCTAGGTGCACCACTATGATGTTTGGCGGCCGCCTATTCTCCCTCAATGTCCTACGCAGCGTCACCAAAAGTGCCGCCCAATGCATTCCGGGGAAGCCAAACCAAGATACATTAGTGTTGGTGAAGCCATGCTTCCAAGTGTTTGCATTCACCCATCTCGCCAGTCTTGTGACATACGAGTGCCCCATCACCCACACCTCTGTCATCTCTGACCCCCAGAGGCCACATGATCCCAGCTCACTGCTCAATGTGCTAAGGTCCCCCTTCATTGCTTCCAGCAGTCGCCTCTTGCCCTCCGGGCCCTTACGAATCTGAAAACCTTTCCCTCCTCTACTTGCTCCAGATAGTTAGAAGGCTATCCCTGTCCTGGCACCAAAGTTGGTCATTCCTGAGTACAGGTGTTGCCAAACCCTCCTCATCCTTAAATAAGGCCAAGGTGTGCACTGACCCCGGTTACCCTCAGAGTCTAGCACCCTGCCCCACTAAACGTCTGGCATCCAGCTACTGCCCGTGTCTTAGATAGGGACTGGAGTGTTTGTCTGTCCTGGATGGACCCAATTCTGGTGCTTGCCTGCAACCTGTCCTGGAGGTCTCGAGGATCCCATTCTCGCTAGTGTGGGCAGACTAGTCAGACTCCCTCAGCACCCCGTCCCTTTACATCAGGAGTACCACTTCTTAGGCCTGCCGGTGAGTGTCCCCTTGAAGCGAAAGGGCTGGTATGAGCCCGCAAGGCCATAAACCCATCACCCACCCTGCCGTAACTTAACTTATTATGTCCCCCACTCCCTCCTTTGGGGCGCTCGTTGGACCCAGGTTGCGGAGGCAATTGTCCTAACCAACCTAAACCCAGTTGGGCCGCTGAGGCACACTACTGTTTTTCCCTGCGTCCTTACCTGCCTGAAAATCTGATCTAAGCTCTCCTTCTAGAATCAGACTAACCCCCCCACCCCCTAAAAACTGCCTCAGGTCAGTCATTGTGGACCAGAAATCAATAAATTGATTCTATCTATTATAAACCATACTTCTTCCGTAGAGTTTCCAGCTGATGTCCCAATTTGCTACGGAGGTGCGCGGTGGTATTCTGGACTAGTGTGTTAATACACTATCGACGCCAGGTGGAGCCATGCGAAATACTTCAAGGGGGTGTCGAAGTACTTGAAATACCACTAATATTGTTTTGCAGAATACAATTTGTGCATGTAGACCTGCTGTACCATATTTATTAATGAACTTATTAACTATGAGTTACCTGTTTGGGGCTGGTAACATGCTTAATGTTCAACTATGTTTTAGCATGTAAGGGTGTTAAAATTGAGAGGACTACTAGTGATTGGGATGCTTGCCAGCTGTAGAGACAGCCCTTGTCATCCTCGCCGCCACTTTTCCGCGTGGGCATTTATTCTCTGTAACACTCTGCAGGTGGTGGTCAGCTTTGGGGCGGTACCCTACACCCCATTGGACAGGAGTGACCTCCTGCTTGACCCAGAGAACGTGGAATAAGTATGTGAGAGGTGCCGAGCCTCTCATATCTGCTGCTTGAAACCTAAGAAAGCTGACGGGAACTGAGCAGTTTGATGTGCATCTCCTAAGGCCTGCGCTCTGAAGATTGCACCGTGTGCATCATCTGGAACTACAGCCCTGTGGACTACCTTGCTGTAACATAACTAAATAGTATATTCCCTGCAAGCTACATGTTAACTGAGCTCACCTGAAACATCACCCCCAAGGATCCTAAACCTGGAAAACTACCAGTGCATTTGGAAGCGTTTTCCAAGTGGATTGTGGGAACTGAAGTCCTCAACTTTCAAGGACCATCTTGGAGATCCCGAACATTGGATAGATATTGAGACACTTTGGGACCCTTTGGGGAACTTCAGGAAAAAGTTCCAGAAGTTTGGAGAACTTTGGAGCAAAGCTCCATAAGGACCGGCACGGCCTGGCCAGCCAAGCCGCCTGCCTTCACTGTGAGTCGGCCCGCCGACTAGGTTTGTCCCGCTAAAAAGCTCCATTCGTCCTCCTTCCAGCGTTTGACCGGGATTAGGCGAAATCAGGGGCCGGCAAGCCCTCACCGAATCCTGCCTGGGTAGAGCATCGAGGGACCCCGCGTGAAATTTTTTTTTAAAAGTTTTAAGTCCGAGTGACCGGGAGCAACCACAAAGCCAAGCTACCTGCCTTCAATCGCATGTTGGCCTGGATCCTTGGATCATCCCCCTGGAATGCACCAGAGGTCGGACTTCCACGAGTTTTACCAGGAGCTAGTCCCAAAGCAATCAGACGAACCCTTACCGAATCCAGGATCCAGACCAGCTGGGAGCTTTGAGAGGCCTCGGGAAGAAAAGCTCCAGGCAAGTTTTTTAAGTCAGAAGGTAAAACTTTGTCCGAGACCTGCCGTGAGGTGTTGCCACGCAGGGCTCTATTGCGGTTGCCCTGAAACTGACTTTGATCTGGTCTATTGTGCCAGGTGTCCTGAAAATTCGCCATATTTTCTATGTGCTAGATAATGCTAACCCTTTGAAAATTCATATCTCCTGATCCCTACATTGAATGTTGTTGTTTTGGTGTAATTTAAAATATAACTATATTTCCTATTTTTATAAATTGGTGTTGGCTGTTTATTGTACCTTGTGTCTAAACTAATTACTGAATTGGTGTTTTAAAATGCTTTAAATACCTGTCTTTGAAGTTAAGCCTGCCTGCTTGTAGCCAAGCTCCTAAGGGTTGAGCATGGGAATAATTTCCTTAGACATATTCTGAGCCCTATACTTTGATATGGGCCTTATTGCCACCAGCAGATATATATTAGCCCCTACTAATAATCCACTTTCCAACAGGAGACCATAACATTTATTTCACTGATGTAAGTCAATTTGCTATCAATCCGCACCCCAAAATTTCTTAGCCATAGCTAATTGTTTCGGAAGATCGCCCAGCTCAACCGGCCAGCAAGTGGCATCCCAGTTTGGTGAGAGGCTGTCTCATAATTTACCTCTGTTTTATCAGAATTGAGCTTTAGTCAATTCTTGCTCCTCCAGATACTTATGTCCAGCATATGGTCCTGAAATCCTAGCGGGATAGAGTGTTAATTTTATAATAGATGCTAGCTCAGACACGTGAATGTTAAATAGTGTTGGGCTGAGGGAAACCATGTGAAACCACAAGAATAGGGGGGTAATTTAAAATGCTCCATAGCTACTGACTGTGTCCTGTCAGCCAAGAAGAAGGTGAGCAGCGCAAGGGCTGATTCATTAATTCCTAGCATATTAGACAATGTCTGAGCAATCTATCATCCACTGTATCAAAAAGCCTCTGACAAGTTGAGGAGAATCAGAGTTGCTGCCCGCCCTTGTTCAACACAGCCCTATCTCCTCTGTGGCTTTAATCAGCACGGTCTCAGTGCTGAGATCCGAGCGAAGCAAAATCGACTGTGATCGAGCAACCGTTATCATGACTATATTGTACCAGAGCTAACAGGCGGTAGTTATTTTTCATATATATAGGGGTGGCAAAATGGGTGCATTTTTTACTGAATGGAAGACTCCAGAAATAGACCTGTCATGCAAATATTGCAAGATTAGTACCTATCATCCTGACAATAGTTGTAATAGTGGAAGGAGGACAAGGGTCCAACAGGGAACCCGATTTTGCTGCTATAATCCTTTTTTTTTTAAATTTAATTTATTTATTTATTTATTTTTACCTGTTCACTAATAACAAGAGAAATTTGAAAACAAATTGTGTCTTAAAGCGATTACAGGGATTTTGTCAATGGAATCACTTATTGTGCAGCCTCAAACTTTGGATACATTAAAGTATATATTATAGTTAAGTTCTAGTGAAGACTAAAGTGCTTCACATTCCGTATCAACAACAGGAGAACAATTGGCTGCAAAAGTTTCTCTGTAAATTACGGCCAGCCCTCCACCTCTTTTAAGGGGTCTATCTCGCCTATATATCTGTAATCCAGGGTGAACCGCGGTAACAAACTAGGAACCCGAGGCAGCTTCTGCCAGGTCTCAGTAAGAGGCTACCGATCCGGACTTTGATTCGTATAAAAATATGCTAATTCAAAATTATGTTTGGCCAAATATCGAAAATTAGTGAGAGCACGGCGAATATCATATGTTGATAAAGCCACTGGCTGTATATATCAGCAGGCCCTACATTTAGCACGATATAACCACAGCTGCAATTTTATACACTTTGCGGGCAGTGTCGACACGCAGTGTTGAATCGGCAACAAATGGTATTAGAGGTTACTACGCAAAGGGGCTACGAGTATAAACATCTTGAGACGAGACATCAACTTGCGTCACCTGCTGGGGTTAAGTGCACAAAACATTGTTTGTTACGCCTAACGCAAACATTGACACTACTGTGCAAAAGAGTCATGACAAGGCGCTAAAGAGCACATTAACACAATTGTGCAAAGAGGCAGAGGGAATCTATTAATAATAATACTCCTACCTACCCAATGAGAGCTTGTACGCAGGATGTTTTACCAAAGTGCCTAGTGCAATGAGCTGAGAGCAATTGTACAGCGTACTTTGTGCAGATGTGCAAAAAGGCAATATTAACCTGCTTAATGAAACATTAACAGGAATGTGCAAAAAGGCGAACTTGTTAACGTGAACATAAACAAGCTGAAAACGTTGCAGCTATACTACAGCTCCAATCTCTGCCGGTACTATTACCTCCACCCATAATCCAGCTAATTATATCTGAAGAGGGCAGTGAATTAGGAACTTCCTTCGAAAGCCTTGACAACTTGGAATAGTGTTTGCCGCACTCTGCTAACAATACGGCTCGTGGCGCTTGGCGTGTTCTGGCCGCGGCTGGGCCCAGCTGGACTTGTCTTTGGCGCCCTTTTTGTGTGCCAGTTGCACAGCCGCTGCTAGCGTCGGCTGCATGGGTGCACAATTACTTCCTTAGTTGACCCTCCCGACGAGGGGGCGTGTCCGAATTCGCTCTGTGAGAGCGATTCTTAAAACCGGGGTGGAGGGCGAATTAAACGTGCAAAGCTGGAGTGCAGAAAGCCCGCAGACCCCTCAGGCTCCCCTGTGAAGGAGCCGCTACTGGTAATATAATAATATACAAATAAAATTGAGCACCAGAAACACATAAAACTATTAAAATTAGGAAATCAGTCCCTTCTACCAATGAGAACAAATTCAGCAAAATTAGTAGGAGTGAAGGCAAAATGTTTTGGGATGACTGTGCAGAAAGGCCAAGTGCATCAGGAAGTAACTATTTCTCAAAGCCTAGCCCTGTTATCTGCTCGTGTACCAGAAGCCACTTTCATAAACATATCAGCAGTGAGTCCAGCCGCATATGTAAACTGTTTCTCATTTGTCAACAATGGCTATAGCAGACTTACTTGAACCTGTAAAGAATCACTGTATCGAAAACCAGCACCAAGCTCCTCTCTATCGCTGGAACTGACACTCTGGATGTTAACTCTCACCCAATTGAGCAAGATCTTAAAAGCACATGCGTCCGACTCTGCTATTAACTTCATAGCTGCGGGTACTCGCTTCGAGTCTGGGCAACAGCTATTCAGAGACCTTGGGCAAATTATTTACACTCATCGTATACCGCCGCATCACGGTGGGGCCCAACGGTACGACATCTTGATAATGACCTGCATTGCGGCCCCCGCTGAAAAGACCCAGGTGGGGCCTGCCCCCGACTGCTGTTAATAAATAAAGCAGGCATGTCCTCTGCCCCAAAGTTGGACGGCCGCGTGGCAGCCATCATCGGGGGGAGGGGAGGGTTTGGTCGGAAACCAACCGCGGCCAGTGCTGCACTGCCATAATGCCCAATGTGTCTACAATTTTTTGTCGCCTTCACCCCGACTTCACAACTGATGTGGCAGGCCCTCCGCCCTAAGGTCGCCATGCCGCGCTTCTTCTAAATAGCTTGGGGGCAGGACCTCTAACCTAACCATGCCACATCATTGTAGCCCGGCCATAAAGCCCCAAAGCTAATTTATCCAAGCCGCCTTGCCCACTCTTCAAACAATGCAGGCTGTTCCTCTGTCTTACAAAGGCCCTGCCGCGTGGCGGCCATCAAACTGCCACTATAAGACCCAAAACTACTGTGGCCTAATGCGGGCCTGCTGTCTGCCGCCACCTTTTAACGCCGTTCGTGCGATTAGCCCTTTATTTCTTGCCTCGGCGTATCCAGGGGCTGCCCCGGCCCTCCGAGGATCGTGAACGATGCGGCGGGGCGATGTCCTGTCTCCCTCTCAGCCAGGGCTGCTCACCAACTGGCAGCGCGGCCCTGAGCTCCCATCCCCCCTCGGCAATGTCCCTGGGACCAGTGATAACTAGCACCACCCCACCCCCCCCCACCCCTCCCCGGTGGGGAGGAATCTGCTTGCACGGGCCATGACACCGGGCCTATACATCCTGCCTGCCCGGAGCTCTGTACATGCGACGTGGGGCACCGCCTTTGCACACGGGCTGGGGACGAATACCATTGGTTTTTAAAACAAAGGGCCCTCCCTGTACCGAGCAGGCCAAAGACCCCCCTCTAACCGCCTAAACCGCCTCGCGATTGGCCGGTACCAGGCTCGATGGGGCCCCTCGCATGCGAGGGTAAACCCCGACTCCTTTCTCCCACGCCTCATGTACCTCGTCCCCCCTTGCTGGACCAATTAGAGAGGGGGGCAGCAGCAAAGAGGGCGCGAGGTGGGAGGGGCTACCACTATATACTGTCCCAAGGGGGACGCCCTTTACCTCAGTTGTCCACGCCCCCACCACCTCCACCCACCAGAATGGACGGTCGGCTCCCCACGGCCCTACTACGGGGTCTGCCCTCCTATGGGGTCCCCTGCAGGGACCGCGGGCATCCTGCATTGAGTCGGACTGGCCGTGGGGGTTGGGGGGAGGGGGAGCGGTGCACGTGGAAAATACTAAAGCTGCTTTTGGGACAGGGGGCTGAATTTGCAGCACTGCTGCAAACCGGCCCCCTGTACCAAAAACGGACCCCTGTAGTCCAAAAACAGTCCCAACCTTTCCGTCCCACCCGAAAAAAAACGCCCGGTGTCCGCTATGGCCAGTCCGGCCCTGTATGCAAGTCAAAACATTTATGAAGAAAAACAGTGAGGGAGTGTGGCATTAGGTTATAGAATACCTCCAAAACAACCTGCAAAAATTCCAGTAGCCAGAGATTATCACAAAGCCTTTGAATATTCACTGGGAGAAAACAAGAGAAGTACTTCAGTAGCACTACTTCACATACCATTAAGTGCTTTTGTTAATTTGGCCTAAAACTTCTAAAATTGAAAAATTCAAGGGCTATTCATATACAATTAGAACAAATAGAGGGGGCTTTACCGTGTTTGCACTTTTACTAATAGGAAGTACTGATAGGAAGTTGGAAATTACATTTTGGGGCCAATTCTTGAATATAGGATGAAGTACACCTGTAGTACTGCTTCATGTACTCTTAAAAACATGTGTTAATTGGGTCTATGATCATTATGTAAATTTGTAAACCCTGTCTGGAAAAAAACACGGAACCATAATTATTGTTCTATTGTTTTTTTCTGCTACGAACTAAGCACCGTATACAGTAAAGAGCTTTGCAATCGCCCAGGACATAATAGTTCCCCGGCAAAATAACCTGCTGACCCTTTGCCAAGACTAAATCTGCTTTTTTGCCCTATTTTCAACTTCATGACTGTTTGTACAATTGCAGGTTGGCTCATGTTTGGTTTACTTCAAATACAGTTGTACAGGGACAGCATCTGAAGCGGTAAACTGGGTCTATTAATGTCTCCCTGAGAAACAATTCCATTGCAAAGCAATTTAATACCCCCGAACCAAGTCAATTTTCTTTTCCAAAACACAGAGATAAAATTAAACTGCCAAGTTCGATTAAAGTTTTGCAGAAGACAGGTCCTTCTGCTAGATATACATTTTCTTTCCCAATAGTTTATTTTACCTCTTGACATACATCTTATTTCCAGTGTTTGAAGTACTAAAATGAAAACAAAAATGAAATGAAAGGATAGTCAGTGTTGCTTTATGAAATTGCAAAAAGATGTTTTCCATTATGTTTTTGTTATGAGAGTTTTGTAGGAAAAGGATTAAATATTCACTTTAAGGTTTCATGTTTGGGGCAAAGTTATGCAGTAAATACAAGTTTCTATAAAAGCAGTATTTTCCGAAATAGGCTTTAAAAGTCTTGGGAATTACCTTCCCTTGACCTCAGTGGTGCATTGGTCAGAAAAGAGCTCAGAACCCACATCTTCAGTACGTTCTATCACTTCTCAATGACATCTCCCTCCATCCTTTCTTAATTTTCCTCTGAAACATAGTGTTTTTTCTGTATTTTTCAATTATGTCCTCTCAGTGCAAACATAACTGCATGGCTTTCCCACTCGATGTGGGATTTGTACCCTTCTTGCTAAGTTCAGTGCTCTGCGGCCCTCCAGCTTGAGATTTGTGCTTTAGGAATACCGCCAGTAAGATACAACTAATATTAATACATTTAAAAAGTGAAACATACTTTTAGATTTATGTAGTATCTAGTACCTGAATATTTTATATGCTTTGCGCAAAACATAGTACCCTAAAACCTCATGTGGGAGGGTGTTTATTTGTTTTAAAGTAGGTTTCTTTTTATTTCGTTTTTCGTTCTTTTCCATGTTTATTAATTTTAGGAACCTTACAGCTGTTACTCAGGTGTGAGATCACACACTGGTGTGATGTTCTGCTACTGCTTATAATAGGTTCGTTTGTCACATTGGACACTGGATTTAAGTGGGGGAGTCATTTAGGGCTCCGGAATTTTACTAAGGTGTTAGTAGTTAAATAAACATAAAAATACTAGAAAAAGCACAGTGGAAATATGGGCTCCAAATGGCGCACTGGTGTGTAATTAATACCAATTCTGTTTCCTCCAACGCTCTACTTTTGTGACCCTATTTCCAAGAGGCCACCCCAACACAAGGTCAAGAAATAATAAATTAGAAGGAGCTTTCAATTCTATACATGATTAACACAGTTACAAAATCAACAGATGGTTAAACTATTCTCCGAACAAAAACTAGACTCCATATAAAGTGATATGGCTGGATGCTATGAAAAAGGGGTATTCCTTCTTTGTGAGAAAAATACCCATCAGTTGTCGATTGATACCGCCCTGTTCATCATTTGGGAGCCTTCACATCCAGAAGGTATGAGTTGTTTTTTTATCCACTGGGGATAGGAAAGATGTAGACAGCCTATCCAAACAATGAGGCCCAGTGTGTACTATGGTATACCTCGGTATAAAGTGACAACTCTAGAGCAGTGCATACGAGTGGTAAAGTGAAAAAGGGCTGAGTGTGACTAAAATTGGATAATGAAGAGGGAAAAGGACACTTTAATGAGACACCTCTTTACTCCCAGCTTTTCCTATTCAACACACTTGTGACTAAAGCGTTGTTTGATACATTTTAGATGTTGTATCAACTAGAATATGTCTCTGTAAATGTGTTTGTGGGATATTGATCAAGGCCAGATGAAGTCCCACAGGGACGAAGCGCGTTGGCTGGGCTGAATGGATTGCTTCTGTCAAATAGGCATTTTTTTAATAAAATTGGAATCAAAGCAACTTGCAAGACTACTGAATAACTTTTATTTGTCACATCATGACTAATTGATCTATTGCTGGAGAACAGTTTAACCATCTATTGATTTTGTCACAGATAACCCTGTATGGCATTAAACGCTCCTTTTAATTTGTTATTAAACATAAAAATACTTTGTGTTCTACATTTAGGATCAGCACATATTTCTCTCCATTATGCGAAATATTGCATCACCACCTTTCCTTTTTGCATTTCCGGGTGAACCTTCTATCAATTGGTGAAATGGAAGAAAGTGTTCACTCACTATAGCCATGTTTATAGAACCTCACTGAGCGCTGAGAGGAAAGCGCCTCTGCTTCTTCACTATTTAGTTCCAGAGGGTCAGGAGCTTTTTTGAACATCTTCCGGAAACTGATGGTGAAGAAGCAGAAGGTCTAAATGAGTTTGGTTAGAAAACTTGACAAACACTATCTGCCGAAGTGATCTCGATTCTAGAAAGGCACCATTTTTGTAGGAGATTTTAAAAAACTGCAATAGTTGGTGGAGAATGATGTTGCTAGTCTATGTAAATTGGGAGCAACGTGTAAGTTCGATGATAATTTAAAGAAGCACTTCCGTGATCAATTTATGTTGGGGTGCAATACTGAAAAGGTTTGAGATGAATTGTGGCAGAAGGATGCCCCCAAGCTGATGAGGTGTTAATATTAAAAAAAAATTGGACACTCTTTAGCCTGTGTAGAGGTATCTAAGAAGAACAGTGTTACTTCACTGGAGAAAATGCACATTGTGAGTAAGGTGCAGACTAATCAGATAGACACTACCAGTGGTAAAAAAACATTTAGTGGCAAATGTTTTAGGTGTGGTACGTTGGGTCATTTAGCAAAGGATAAAAGTTGTACTGCAATTTTGGTAAAGTGTTGAAGATGGAGTAGAATAGGACACTTTGCCAAAAGCTGCAGATCCCAAAGTAAAACAAAAATGAACTGCATTGTGAGGATGTGGTACTTCAATTGGGACAACAGAAGGTAAAAGGATTGGTTGATGGAATTAAGGTGAATGGTCAAATATGAGATGTTTTTTCATTCAGGTGGAAAGATCACATTGACCTAATGTTAGTCCTGTAGTGTATGAGGTCAACCCATCAAGTTACTGGGGTATTTCATCGGTGAGTTTAAATACATGGGACAGTTGGCTACTGGGAAAATTTATATCTCTTGTAAGGGTGACATCATAATCAGCTGGTTCCACCAAAAGAATGTAAAAGTCATGTTAGACTCTAAACGTAATCCTTGTGTTGTTGTTGAAAAGTGGGTTATTAGTGGTGGTAAATATGCATCTACCACTGGCAATAATAGGTCTCAATAAATTATTCCCATGCTCAACTCTTGGTAGCTTGGCTGTGAGAGCCCTGCTTGGATACACTAAGTGGGAAGCCCCAATGAAAATTGAACCTTTCCCACTTAAAAAACATTTCTGGAGCTGTTGGACTTGGCCCTTTTGGCAGGTTCACCCCAACACTTTTTGCATTCTCCTTGCCTTTTTCTGTAACCTGGTGTTGGTGATTTTAGGCCTCTGAGCACTTTAGCACTGTGGTCCAGTGTAAAGTGTGTGCGCTCTCTGTGTGCGTGTGGTGATATTGTCCTGCCCTCCCATAGGAATGCATTGGGGATAAGTGTGTCAGTGGTAATTCCTGGTATAAGAAGAGCAGCAGGTGCGAGTTTAGTATGTATGATCTCGTGAGAATAAATGCTGCACAATGGTGTGCACAGATTTATGATGACCGGTGGAGAAATGCCACTTTTAGAAGTTGGCATTTCTGTGTGCTATGTGTCTGCCTGCCTGATGTGAATTGCATGTCTGGCTTGTGAGTGACAGGCGCTGAGATGTTGGGGTGGCTCCAGGAGGGACAGGGTGAGTCAGCGCTAGGCTGAATGGGACACCTAGAGTAGGAGTAGTGGGAGGGGTAATCCCCTCCTCTGATTAGGATGGTGCCTGCCCTAGTGAATGCTGGCTCCACCCCCCTGTGGTGTGTCTGATGACGAGCTCCCACATGACAAAGGGGAAGAGGAGCTTCCAAAACAAAGTGCTCCAAATCCTCCTAAACCAATTGCAACTGGTTTGCCCAAGCCCTGCAGTAAAGACAAAGGAAATATGGGTATAAAAGTAGGGGCTGTGACCCCATGAGGTTGTGCTGTGGTTGATCCAAAAACCTGCTGGGGCATGCTGCTGCTGGGGGCCCAGGAGGAGCTGCCAGGAGGGCTGCCTCCCTGGGCCCAGCATGCCCCCCCTTGATTCCTACATACTTCTGGGACTTACTCTTACAGGACCCAAGCACCTCATGAGCGCTTTCATGCTAATTTGCCCTGAAAGAAGAGGAAAGAGTGGGCTGTTGCAGCGCTACGCTGCACGTGGACCTAGAGGGAATCCCGGTGTAAGGGATTCCCCTGTGATGCTGCCAAGACGGGAAACCACCCCGCATTCTTCGTGTATTGAGCGGAGCCCACCCTGCTTATAGAGTCTTCAGAAGAGCGGTTGCTCACCCCGCTTATGTATTTATTTATTTAGCGGAAGCCCACCCCACTTCTGCTTTTTGTTTAACCAGAGAGGGAGCTCACCCCGCTGGTTTGTGCCCCTACGTGAGGCCGCCTCCGAGAACTGGTGCCTGTCTTTGGGCCGTTCCTGGTAAGCTCGACTTCTGCTTCCCCCTGCCTGAGGGAAGCCGTGCAGCGCCTTGCAGGTTTCCCGGTGGAGTCTCCGTCCCAAGAAGGGGGACTGGGCAAAGAGAGACCGGCCACACTGCCCTTGTGGCGGTGCTCCCGTAAGGTGAGGAGAGCCCCGCGAGCAGTCTACCAGCTGGCAAGGAGTCCCGACGTTGGAGCCTCAAGAGGCTCCTGGGACCGCAGATGAGAGCGGCGCTGAAGGAGGAGTCCACAAAGTTATCCCGCTGAATGGGGCTTCCCTGTGGCCGATCGTCGGTGCCTCCCCTTGCCCGAATAGGCACCAGAAGAGCCCCAGTGAGTGGGGCAAACCAGAGATTCGATCTTGGAGGAGGAGGGCTGCGCCGCCAGAGTGCAGGCAGCCCCCCAAAAATGGGGGCAGTTTTTGAGAGGGGGCCTCTTTGGTTATTTACAGCTGCCTCGCCATAGCAGGCAGCTGCAACGTTGGCGCAATTTGATTAGAGGAGTCCCGCTGGGGCTCCAGAAGCACAGTGAGTGCCAGGGCTGTCTTGCTGGACACAGCTGCACCACAGTAGGGGACAGCTGCACAACAGGCGCATTTTTGGTTTTAAGGTGAGACACAGTGAGTGCCCAGGTCCACTTTCTGCTCCACAGCTGCCCAGCAAGTAGTGGGCAGCTGCTACGTTAGGTTTGTGCAACTGCTTACTTACGATTGCTGCATTATCAGTCAGAGGGCTAAGGGGATAGATGGCCCTGGAGAAACGCTGCCATTGTGGACAGAGGGCATTGGGCCCCCCTGTGAGAGGCCAGTTGGCCTGGGGTCAGTTGGTAAGGTGCTGTGTGCACTTTATCTGGGCTAGTGAGGCATATTGCGTAATGTGATTTATGCTGGTGATACCTAATGCGTAAGGTGTTTATGCTAATGAGGTTTGGGACTAATGTGCTGATGCCTAATGTCATGCTATGATGTTTTGGGGTAGTACCTGCTTGCGTAATGTGTTTATGCTTATGGGGTTGGTGCCTAATGTGTTTATGCTTGTGAGGCCCATTGCGTAATGTGTTGATGCTGATGAGGTTTGGGCCTAGGGTGGGTTTATGTCTAATGTGATAATGCTGAGGTCATTATGGTACCAGTAATTACTGGTTGTGGTTTATACTTACTTACCTGTTCTGATGGTTCTGACAGTGACCCGCTTGGCCTGGTCCTGTATATAATCCCCCTGTGAATATTGCCCATGCCAGTTGGCACAGTGTTAATGTGTGATTACGTTTCTAATGTGTTTCTGACAATACAAAGTCTATTTTTTATATAACCTTGTGTGGAGTTCCGTTTGTGGTGTACCTAGTGTGTTGCTACTGTGTGTGTGTGGCCTCTGGAATAAGCCTGACTGCTCGTGCCAAGCTACCAATGGGGTGAGCAGGGGTTATCTTTAGCGTGTAACTCCCTTGCCCTGACTAGACTGGTGGTCTCTGCCAGCCTTTGGCGCAAACCTTAGCCAACCAGAGATCTCATTTCTAACAGGAGTTTTCTTATCCAAGCTCCCTCAAGGTCCTTCACCAGTTCAGAATTGGAAAGTGTTTGCCGGCTTGACTTTGAGGGAGCTCCGTGTCAAACTCTGGAGCTTGAACCTCCGGAGCTCTTTAGTGAGATGAACCTGGAATCTAGGTGGGGTCACAGTTAAAGGTGGCCGGTTTGGGTCTCGAGGGTGGGTCAGTCAGCTTTTTTCCAAAGTTGCTCCAAACTTCTGGAACTTCTTTCTGAAGTTTCTCTAGAGGCTCTGTTAGACCTGGCATCTTTTGGCATGTTTCCCTTGTCTTTTTGCTTTCTGACCTCCTGGTTTTGGCTCTGTTTTTGCTGGTTTAGTGTCTCTGCGCAGTGCATGTGCAGTAGTGGGAGGAGATTTCCTTGCACCTCAAATGGTCTGGTCTGCCTTGGGCAACACTGTCTCTGCCTCCTGCCAGTGTTGAAAATGGCAATGTATATGCACATAAGCGGCGTTCATTTGTGTTCACTGTATCCCTTGTTGTAAGCAGAACGGATATCGCGAAACACTGACTGTGTTATCCCGCCAGCATAGACCCATGCACACACGTACACGACAGCCATTTTAGGCACCATGGCATCTCTGCCCGTTTGTTAAATCCCCCCGGCACCCCTCCCCACGCGCACTGCTCATGTATCGGCCATAAAACCCTCTCCCTCTGCGTGACCCTGCTCTAGAAGTAACACTCCTGCTTGACCCACACCCCCCCCCCCATTTCCTCCCAAGAACACCCTTCCCCTCAGCTGACGAGCCCCCCCCCAGCTGCACTTGGCCTTTCGGCCCGGTCCCAAGTCCTAAGACCAAGCCTCCTGGATGTACACCCCCCCCCCTTTTCCTGCCCAGCATAACAAAACCGTGATACACCAACCGAAGTGCCCGATCTTATCGCCTGCCCAACCTTTGATCTGATCATCCCCTCCTGCCCTCGTGTCCTGTAGGAATGTCCGGCTGAGAGATCACAATCTCTTGTTACATTTAGGAGGGGAGGATGACATCTGAGCGACTGGTATGGGAATAGGCCTGAAGCTGGGATTCCAAGCATGCTTTTTCCTACTTCAAAGCGTCTTTATTGCAATAAGGAATGTTTGTGCATCATAAACATGTGTATAAAAGACGAAGCCTCAGAGAAACTTGTTAGGGCACCTCCTGAAGACACTATGCGAGTGTTCGAAATGACAGGCTCTCCTCATGAGAAATAAAACTCTGTTCTTGTTTTCCTGCTTCCAGCGCCCGTCTATTTATTTGGTAATTGTTCAAGATGGGAACTAAGAGGCGTCCTGCGCCAGCAGCCTGGGCATCAGGTGCGCTATGGGCTGACTTTTCCACAATTGGCGCCCAACGTGGGGCCCATCAGCGACATAAGGTCCGGTAAGAGAGGTCCAGACGATGGGGTGAACATCTAAATGATTGGAGTATACCTGCCTTGAGAGGGCCCTCGTCCGGCTGCCGATTGAATGAACTTCACCGATTCCGAACGGACCTCTCTCAAGTGACCTACTGTCCTGACTGGAATCCCACAGGAATGCTGCGGTAAAAACATGGAGAAAGAGAACGATTGGGGGCTGGAAAAGGGAAGGCGAAGAATTGCCCACACGGTCCGGTCCGGGTAAGGTTAAGTAGGACGTCTTTACGTCCGATTGGTAGGATGGCTTTATCCATCTGATTGATTGATTGATTGTATTTGAAGTATTGGTTCTCTTTGAGACATTTTCTATTTGCAAACAGCGATGAATAGGAACGTTCCTCTCTCTTTGCAAATAGTGAAGGATAGGTAATGCAGACGTTTGTCCCCCATTGTAATCCGTCATGCCTATCTTTCTCCCCACTGATTGTTTGTTATCGATTTTTATCGATTATTGCTCTTTGAGATATTCCCTGTGTACAAACAGGGAAGAATAGAAATATTCTGCCCCCCTTTGCAGATAGTGAAGGATAGGTAATGCAGATTTTTGTCCCCTATTGTAATCCGTCATGCCCATTTTTTCTCCCCACTGATTGATTGATTACTTGGACATTTTATTGTTCAAGGAATAGTTCGTTCGAGGCATTCCCTGTTTGCAAATAACGTAGAAAAGAAATATTCTGTCTAATCGTTGCAAGTAGTGAAGGGTAGGTAATGTGGACCTTTGTCCCCCGTTGTAATCTCTCGTGCCTATCTACTCCCCACTGATTGGTAAACTAGTTCCACCCGGACCATTTATTAGAGGTAGGTCATCTGGCTCGACCGGAGGGCACCCCTAATAAAAAGGACATATGCAACAATAACGAAGTAATCACCGTATCCTGTTAACAGAAACTTTAGCATGAAACACGCTAGAAAGGAAAGAAAAAAAGAAAAAAAAAGAAAGAAATAAGAAAGCAAAATCAGTAGGCCACTGATGAGTTTTTGATTTCGCTACAAATAGGAAAACGTTAGAAATAGCTCACGATAAAACACATGATTTCACTAGAAATAAGAAACGTTAGAAATAAGCCCGTAATAAGAAACATGAAAATGGTGAGAGAAGCCAAGCTTGACATCGCGACGGCCACGAGGCAACTAGGCTTCGCCACCCCTCACTGCTCCAAACATGTCTGTCCCACCGCCTGCCACGCCCCAATAACGGTAACATGAGATAGATACAAGTCAGCAGATACCTACCCCCATTCTGGAAACTCCCGAAGTGCAACAGGTCCGCGGCTACGCCCCTCCGGAAGACGAGATCTTCGGCACGTGTAGGGCGGGTCCTGCTGCCAGCCGTCGGCCGGGGAGGTCGTCGCATAAGGTGGGCCAGAAGAGGAGCCGAGGCCGACGGGATCCGGGCGTCCCCTCCTCTTCTTTCTTCAATAATGGCTGCGACAACACAGGGGGGGAATGTCTTGCTCATGCCATCGACCCCCCCCCTCGTATCTCCTGGTCCAGCCCCGGCTTGGTATGAGCTTCCCGTTCGCCCCTGAAGCGGCGCCTTGCAGGCCACCGGGGGGGGGATGTCTTGCCTATGCCTCCGACCCCCCCCCCTCTCATCGCCTGGTCCGGCCATCATAAATGTTAAACGCCGAGAAAAACGGCATGGGGTGCGCTGGGAGGGAGAGGCGGCGCGAACGAGCCTCTCCCACCTTCCCAGGTGGAGGCCCCCAGTGGCACCCCCAACGCTCCACTCACCCGACAAGGGTTCGTCCACTCTTGTGATGCAGTGACTGCTGGAACTCGTAAAATGGTGGTCGCCCCTGCAGGAGCGGGCCCGGCGTGAAGGGATGGCCCGGTTGCTTGTTAATTAAGAAATGAGTCCCACAATCAGAAGTGTTCTCCTCGACTTTGAAGATTCTATAAGAGCCACGGGGGCCCCCGACCCCCGCAGACACCCCCGATGGGGAATGACTGCCATGATTGCCCGCGGAACAATAAAAATGTAGCCGCGAGACGTCGGCGCTCCCATGCTGGCGCCAGCCTCAGTTTGAATGACTAAAATCCTGCAGACTACAGTTCGGATCAGTTCCGGTGAAAACCCAGTATGACCCGGTAGAAAAAAATTGTTGCCTCCCTCCCCCTTTGACTGATGGTTCATACCGCCGATCCTTTCTGTTGCCCTTTAACGGAACTTTTGGACTGCCGAAAGAGGCTCTGGGCCAACCACGAGTTGGTGGAGATTTTGACTATGCCTGAATCTGCCTGGCTGCACCCAAAATGGCGCTGGTACAAATGAAACTTTCAACTCCTTGTTGTACCCCGATTGCGCAGCCTTGGTGTCATGAGATATGTATGCAGTTTTTTAAACACAATGAATTGATATGGGATGGGTACTGATTATGTGTTCGGACAATGAATTGACATGAGATGGGTACTGATTGAACATTCGGACAATGAATTGTTGTTAAGTTTTGGCGCATCATGATTATTGAAAGTTCGAATTTCAACACTTATGATACTCGCTCACACTGAAGTTTCGATATGATTTTATTGCACTTGTCGCACTTTTTATTATGAAATCAACGACCACCGACTCCATTAGGTTTTCCACTAATAAGTATCCCCACATGTACAGTTCCAGCCTGCTCCGTGGCCGGCCCACGGGGTTGTAGGCCCGTATTTGTGCACCGACATTCTTGTTAAAGATTTTTGGAAAAAGCAAACGTAGTTGTCACGCGTAGATTGGTAAGTTTCGAATAAATGACCACTATTTACGATATAACTAAAATACAGGTGAAATGGCTCAGCTCGATTAGTTAAGGGTTAAAAAGTATAGTACGCAGAAATATTGCAAATATGAACGGTCCAGGTTTTTGTTGTATGTGTTTTTCATTTTTGTACAGCCTAAAGCAACCGCTAAAGATCCTGGTATTTAGCCTATACTTTATATGCTACCTGTATCAGGAAAGTTGTTTTAAAATGCCCCTAAGTCGCCCCGAAGGAGTGCCACCTGACCCCCCTAGTACGAACGACAACGACCCCGTACCACTGTAGGTTATCCCTTTTCCTCAAAGGAGAGCACGAGCTCGCCCCCCCACTTTGCACCGACTGCCCTTTGCTCTGACCCCCCCCCTGCACACGATCCGTAATACCACACTTGGGCGACCTATGCTATCCACAGGCTTCCGATAATCATCTCTCCCACACTAAACGGTCCACCTGGGCTTAAACGCCAAGTTGGCAGGGACTGCATCCCATGGAGATAGGCCGAGTATGTAGTAAGTAAAAGCCTTTTTGGGTTTATGCGCGCTAATGTGTTTTTAAATGCTGCCCCCGCCCCCCCTTCTTTTTTCCCTCTTTCTGCAGGTCACATCGGAACGTCGATTAAAGTACAAAAAAAAATGGTGATCTAGCGGACGAAGAGATGGGAAAAAGGGGTTCGATTATGGTGCCTACACACAACGAGCAAACAATGACTATTTCTCTCCCTGAACTTAGCGCTTGGGAGGACAGCCTGAAGCGGAAACTACAAAATATGACTTCGCTCGGCACCCCGAATAATACAACCAAGAATGACGTGAACTAATGAATAAATTCCTACGTTTAACTGAATAGGGAAAGTTTAAGGAATATTCCGAGGTGAGGTTTACCCAAGTACCCTCTGCTTGGAGGACTAGGAATGTTGCCAGTGTTTAAAATCTACTACCTCCTTTTCGCACCCTCATAGACATGAAACTTAAAGCTGCCCCATTGTTCTCCCAACTGACACCCACTGTTGCCTCAGCCCACCGTGAGCATTAGCCCGACCAGGTTAGTTCTTGACCAATTGCCAAAGACGTAAGTGTGTGCAACCAAAGCCACCAGTGAAGGCAGCCGACGATAAAAGAGAAGAAAAAGGTAAAAAGAGCTTAGGATGCTAAGGATGCGCAGCATACAGGAAGAGATCATTTTGGCCAATAACTGTTCTATGTTTTGTTTTGAATTTTTGTATATAATACCAATAACTGTTCTATGTTTTGTCTTGGATTTTTGTAAATAATACATGTACTGTCTCCCCCGCCTGAGTTTGTGTGTACGTAATGTATGGATCTACGTCGTCCCTCTGCCTGTGTTTCCGTATTACTTGACCCCTGCTGTTCTGTGTTGTGTGCGCACTAAATGGCCTATTATTGTACACGTTTCTCTCTCTCTCTCTCTCTCTCTCTCTCTCTCTCTCTCTCTCTCTCTCTCTCCATGTCATACGTGTACCGAATGGTTCGTTTAGAGTGCGGACGACTCTCTCTCTCTCTGAGGGTCCCCCTGTTCCCTCCTCCCTTGTGTGGTAACGTTGTGCCCCACCGGCACAAACCTAATTGGGTCTCTTCGAACACAAAGGTGTTCGGCAAAATTGACAGGAACTAAAACGATTGTAACTTGCCATATTACTACCTCTCCTTTCTTGAAAACGATAGAACCCGAGTTGGTAATGAAAGAAAGGACAGGTAAGACGACTGATGTCCCCTAATATGGCCTTTTTATAGGGGGACTATAACGTCAATGGTCTTCTGTTTTTCAGTTCGTTAGAAATGCAATCCCCAAATGCCCAGATTGCCTCACCCCTCTGCACTTAAGTGCGGATGTCCAAAGCGTCCTCGCTTCTCCCGATTGACCCCAGCTCCCCGTCCTAAGCGTCCTCGCTTCTCCCGATTGACCCCAGCTCCATATCAGCTATCCCCGAAGCGTAATTGATGACCTTGATTAACCGTCGCTCCCCAAGAAAAGCATGTTTAACCTCTGCCCCCCTCTCATGATGATAACCCCCCTGCTTGCAAGAGTTAGCCGACCCCGAAGGGAAATGTAAGATTGTCAGTACTTGGGTTAAAAAAAAGGGCGAGTCTCTACCTAAGGACTCGATTTCGAGTTTGATAGAATACACTGTCGATGGGAGTCCGATTTCTCTCCACGTACGTCACGAATGAACGCCAAATAGGCTTACGAATTCAGTGGAAATGCCCTCCTACATACTCCATAAGTGATGACTTCTGACTGTGACCGATGAACCTATCCCCCACCTACTTAGGATTGGGGACGGAATTGAGATGTATAAATGTCTTCTCCTGCCAGTTTTCTAAAACTTGTTTTGTACCCATTCAAAGATACAATCACCGGAGGAGAGGAGCTGGACGTGACGCACAGCCTGGCCACAGATCATGAAGCACGTGTGACCTCAACCAAAGGTGGAGTCGCAGAGCAACGAGACGCGGGACGAGGCACCACTCTCAAACTCGGCAGATGAAGGAATGAAGGGCTGCCTTGAAGCCCTCGATTTGCTGACCCACTCGTGCCTGAAGTCCCCGTCCCTTTTGAGCCCGACTGATGGGCCTGCCTGCTCGTCGTCCTTTGCTCCTTTGGTCCCTTGGTGTGTTCAAAGATCTGATCCCACTCCGCCCTCTCTTCCCTCGATTATTCAACAACACCACCCTTTTCGCATAACTTTTGACTCAGAAAAGAAAAGCAGCATTTAGATAGAATAAGGTTTTGCCACGGAAGAAGAAAGACACGCAGGTGCCCAGCATGAGGCACCCCTAAGAAGATCAGTTAGGAAACAGGACTGTGATCTAACAGCAGAGGACTGATCGCACCCTGCAACGCGTAAGGATGATTCCGAGCTGGACCTATAGCTCCACCGCCGGTGCTCAACAGCGCCAACGAAAGAAGATGGACTACCAGAGCCTACCAGTGATGGCTCGCTGTTAAAAAGACATTGTGACGAAGACCCCCCTTCCTGAACTTTCTACCCACCCCTTGACTAATTGATTGTATCAAACTGAATTCCTCCCTCAACCATTTTTGTATTGCTTTCAAAAATGTTTCATCGGTCACTCATGTATTTAGTTTTCCAAAAGTCTCTTATAGCACTGACAAGACCCGAAGGTATCAGAGCACTTTTTACTGTATGTTGATGTCACCGGAGAGAAAGTCAGAACCTGATTCTATAATGTGTCGGAACCTTTTTCTTGATTGACCCCGACTAAGTATTATGCCGATCTCTAGACTTGTATGAATAACCCAACAAATGTAAATTCATACGTACCGCATTCCGCCAATCGTATCGACTGTATATGGTTACACGCAATCTGTTAGTATTGACAAACGCTATTTCATTGGCCACACATGGCTATATGTACACTCCGTCAGTTGAGGTAAACACCGAAATGAACTAGCTTATGTAAAAAAAGCGGCGACTGTTGAAAATGGCAATGTATATGCACATAAGCGGCGTTCATTTGTGTTCACTGTACCCCTTGTTGTAAGCAGAACGGATATCGCGAAACACTGACTGTGTTATCCCGCCAGCATAGACCCATGCACACACGTACACGACAGCCATTTTAGGCACAATGGCCTCTCTGCCCGTTTGTTAAACCCCCCCGGCACCCCTCCCCGCGCGCACTGCTCATGCATCGGCCATAAAACCCTCTCTCTCTGGGTGACCCTGCTCTAGAAGTAACACTCCTGCTTGACCCACACCCCCCCCCCATTTCCTCCCAAGAACACCCTTCCCCTCAGCTGACGAGCCCCCCCCAGCTGCACTTGGCCTTTCGACCCGGTCCCAAGTCCTAAGACCAAGCCTCGTGGATGTACACCCCCCCCTTTTCCTGCCCAGCATAACAAAACCGTGATACACCAACCGAAGTGCCCGATCTTATCGCCTGCCCAACCTTTGATCTGATCATCCCCTCCTGCCCTCGTGTCCTGTAGGAATGTCCGGCTGAGAGATCACAATCTCTTGTTACATTTAGGAGGGGAGGATGACATCTGAGTGACTGGTATGGGAATAGGCCTGAAGCTGGGATTCCAAGCATGCTTTTTCCTACTTCAAAGCGTCTTTATTGCAATAAGGAATGTTTGTGCATCATAAACATGTGTATAAAAGACGAAGCCTCAGAGAAACTTGTTAGGGCACCTCCTGAAGACACTATGCGAGTGTCCGAAATGACAGGCTCTCCTCATGAGAAATAAAACTCTGTTCTTGTTTTCCTGCTTCCAGCGCCCGTCTCTTTATTTGGTAATTGTTCAAGATGGGAACTAAGAGGCGTCCTGCGCCAGCAGCCTGGGCATCAGGTGCGCTATGGGCTGACTTTTCCACAATTGGGCTGACTTTTCCACACCAGGAGCTGAGCCAGAGAGAGGACAGAACTGGTTTGGACTGAGCACAGGCACTCTCTGCCACAAAAAGAACAAAGGAAAATGAGGCATAACTATTGGGGCCCAGACCCCAGGATTACTGAACTCTTTTGGACCAAGAAGACTTCCAAGAAGAGCTGGTAAAGCAGTGAGGAGGAACTACCACTTTGCAGTGTGCTTTCCTGTTTTGGCCTGCAGAGGCTGACTCTGTCTTGGGCAGTGAAAGGACTGGACTAAACTTTCTGCAACCTCTTTGTGTGAGTTTCTCCAAGGGCTCGTGGTAGAGCTTGCCCCTTGTTCAAGAAGTCTCAGGAACAGCAAAGACTTCAACTTCATCTGCTCTCAGCAGTGGCAACTGTATGTTTTGTGCTGCAACAGAAGAAAAAGCAAGCTGACGCCGTCAATGATGTCGCTGCCGGCTCTGTGTCCTGAAGGCATCGCAGAGGGCACTGCCGCACTTCACACCGCAACCCTGGTCTCATCTCCGCTGCCGTTCGCCGCCACCAATCCACAGCTTGCTCGTGAACTGTGGGCACCACATTCCGCACCGCCTCACCTCACACCGCTGCCCTGGTATCCCTGATGACAACACCCCAAGCCGACATTAACTTCGCTTCTTGCACTGTGGTTGTAAGTTACATGATGCACCGCCCTCATCCCGCACCGCAGCCTTGGCCTTCCAATGCTGGCGCCATGGACTCTGGTTTGTCAGCCGATGAGAGCTCTTCCACAATGATGACGACGCTGCTTGTACTGCCAGTACCACAATGAGCACCACATCACTTCGCACCGCAGCCTTTGTCTCACAGCTGCCACTGGATGACTGTCACAGAGCAGCTGCCTGTACAATGCACCCTGACCTGAGGGCCCTGCAATGCTGCATGCTGCACTTCGCACTGCAGCCCCTATGCCAGCGCTCCTGACTTCAACTGCAAGGAGTTCGATCTGCAACACGTGTGACTTCAAAGGCCTGACGACTCATGCATCAACCTCCGGAACTGACGCCTGCCGACACCGGCTCTTCAGAGTTCAACGAGAGGTCGCCAATGCCCTGCATTTCCAAGGGTACTGTTTTGTGGGTCTTCCCGACAGCGTAGCTGGCCCACAAAACTGTGGTCAGCCAGAACCTTTTGGATTTATTGTGCACAATGCCGTGATAGCCCTGGATGGAGCTATCGACTTCAGGGAACTGTAATTGAAGTCTAGTTTTTCCTATTGATATTTCTAAGAACTGCATGGTGGATTTTTATTGTATTTGGTCTTGTTTGCGCAGATTAATATTGGCTATTTTTCTAAAAACTGGTGTGGTGTCCTTTTGTCGTATTTTCACTGCATTACTATTGGTTACGTGCAAATGCTTTACATACTGCCTCTAAGATAAGCCTGACTGCTCGTGCCAAGTTACCAAAGGGGTGAGCAGGGTTTAATTCAGTATTGTATCCCCATATCCTGACTAGGAAGAACGGTGCCTACTTGGACAGGGTAACAACCTGCCAACTATAGACCCCCATTTCTAACATGCTCCAAAGTGTCCAAAACACAATCCAAGGAACAGGAAGCTCCAAGATGGTCCTTGGAAATTTGGGACCATAATTCCCATAATTCACCAGGCCAAAACCCTTAAAGGTTTGTAGTGAAGACAGGGGTCTGCTTGCACACATTGCTATGTTAGCATAAGCATATTAGAAGTTTAAACGCCATTTTGCCACTTTGCCGCTTTTGCACACAACACTACATGTAACTGTTGTTGTAAGTTATGCTGCTTACTTTTCTGCGCATGAGAACGGTCTATTTTTCACATTCCTGGACTTACACCGCAACCTTAGTCAGTACACTGTGTGCAGAAGTCTTCAAGATCATAATAACAATGTATGCTGTTGATTCAGTTTGATCTGCCCACGCTCTGGAAACAACATGCACACAGCTGCAGCTACCAGAAATTCGAGTGCCTTTAATATTGCACTGCATGCATAATTAGAGCACTTGGAGAATAAACCTTTCCAAACAGAGAGCGTTGCCGATCCTGTGATGTGATTCACCTCAGCTGATCTTGGAGGTATGGGGTTACTCTTTTAAGCCTAAGAGACCTTCAATTATTATAAAACCTATCTCCTAGCAGGGGAGGGTGGTTCACAAGGTGCTATACAACCTGTTTCCATTATCATTGTAACATGATTTCTCCCTTTGTGTTTTATGGAATTGTAGCAATGCTGATTGTTTTATTTCTAATCATATGCCTGCTTATGTTAGCCAAAATACTGCATCTTAGAGCACTTAGGTTAAAAATAAACATTTTAAACTTTTCTGTGTCTCTGATTACTCATGTTGTGGACTGGTATGAGAATAAAAACGAAAGAGTGTTCTTGATTCCCACCATTCCTGAGAGTACCCTAGGTCGCTTGTTCTGGGTTATCTAATCATTGGTAGCTTTGCTGTAGGTCAGAGAACGAATGAGACACTGATGCTAATCAGATAGGGGTTCGGGGTACTGAGGTGAGATTTTTGGCACACCACAATTCACTGAGGTCCTGGTTTCCTGTGCATAGTTCTGTGCTTGAGCAGAATCCCTGCAACAAGTCCACTGGAGGTACTCCAGACAGGGGACTCTTGGTGGAGCTGATGCAGAGGAGCTCTGTTAACCTGTAGCTTGCAGGGAGTACACTCTTTAATCCCTTTGAAGCAAGGTACTGCCGCAGGGCTGTAGTTCCAGATTGTGCAGCAGGCTCAGTCATTTAGAAGGCAGGGCTTGGTAGTGCAAATCAATTTTCCAGCATTGAAGTCCTTCTCCTTCTCTTAGTTTCAAGCAGCAGATCTGAGAAGCTGTGCACCTCTCACATATTTATTCGGTGTTCTCTGGGGCCAAGCAGGAGAGCACTCCTGTCCAATGAGGTACAAGGCAACACCCCAAAGCTTCCTTCAAAGTGTGGCATAGGCTTGTCCCAGGATGCACTATTCCTCCAAAATTCATGATGGCTGAAATCTCAGCAGAGGAACAAGAAATAGCTAAACCAACCTTCAGTGTGGCTCATTTCCATAGCTCTCCTCCCCCTAACATCTCTAGATACCTTACTTAAGGCTGCTCTCTGGCTGGATCAGAGGGGATCGGGGTAGGCAGATCAGGCATTCCCTGCCTGTCCTGTTCCTCCTTTGAAGTTTTATGCTTTACAACGCTCCCCCCCTCTGGCATTCCTGTGCAGCAGATCCCTCTCCAGCAGATAGCCTCTTCCCTGGTGAGCCACTTTTCACTTCATCAAAGCAGTCTGGTGAAACCTGTTAACTCTGACCAATCAGGGAAGACTGCAGGAAGGCTGAATTTTGGCTTACAGACAAGAACGTCTTATAACTTCTTTTCTGTACAATTTGGGATAAATTCAGCAATGGCATATTGCTGGATTTACCAATACCATACTTCAGAGTCTTTGAATGATATTATTCAATTCCTAGCAATATTTATGCATCCATAAACTCTTGCAATGTTATCCTATGTGGCTTGGTATCTACAATGGGGAAAATGAAACGTACGATTTCTCCTTCATCAGGGCATATACAGCATCTGTTATAAAAGCCCTGCTTGTAGTTACATGACCACCGTATCCCTGAGACACCTAGGGGTGACCTTGGGGTTCCTGAATATGTAATACTAATGTAAATTATCACTTTCTAAGTGCCCATACCACCAAAGTCATATTTGGGCACAATATACATTTAGAAGTCGTGCTGAAGTGCTGGACTGCTTTTAAATTACCACAGGCACTCAGCAGTGGACACGTGCAAGTGCAACAAAGGCTGCTGGCCTCTAAACCTCCATTCCCTCTTATATACTAGGGACATAAAAGTAGTTTTAATCCCTTGTGCCCTAATATTTACTAGTGACTTATAGGGTAGGTCATGTCAATTATAGGTTTACCCTAACACATTAGTGTACCCTATAGCATGTGTGAGTTTTCGCTTGTGTTTTCAACATAACACTAGACAGAGCCTAGGAGCAGTCAGAGTCAGTTATCAGCAGTACCAGTCATCAAAAAAATGGGAGTGCACAGGGCACATATGATGACTTTGCCATAGTTGTGCCCAAGGATATTTCTTCTATGTGGGATCAATACAAGATGCAAACTTAGCATCTAACGATACATCTAAGTAAGTGAGAAAGATGGTATTTACAATTTACACTGAGAATTTAAAGAAGATTTTGTGAGAAATTGGGGTGTTTGTCAGGGTATATTCACAAAATTGTTCTAAAGGACTGTGCTTCTCCCATAGTATGCAAAGTACGAGGGTACCGTTGGCATTAGGCAAGCCATGCTTGCGGAGCTTATGAAAGAGATGATATTATAGTGAAAACTGAAACAACTGAATCGTTAGCTCCTGTAGTACTGGCCAGCAAAGCCATAGGAAAAGTAAGTTTATGCATCAATCTGAGGGGATTGAACAAGGAAGTGGTTGTGGACAGCTATCCCTTACCAAACATTTCGGAAATGCTAGGCCAATTAGAGGGGTCAGTGATGTTCTCAGTCTGGACCTCAAGGCAGCCTATTATCAAATGAGATTAGGCAGAACATATATGGACTTAACATCATTCATCACGCTGCTTGGCTTATTTAAATTTACCAGATTGCCTTTTGGTCTTAATTCCTCTGCTTCAGTCTTCCAAACGGTGATAGAACATGTTTTGATTGGCATACATGGAGTTAAGATTTATCAAGATGACATGCTAATTTATAGTTTCACACAAGATGAACACAATCACAGATGAACACAATCACAGGTTGACATTAGTCCTGGAAAGATACAAAGCGAGAGGTCTTACACTGAGGGAATCCAAGTGTAAACTAGGCCAAAATAAAATAGATTATTAGGTCATAAACTAACTAAGGTGGGTGTTAAACTGAAAGAACAGTTGGTCAAGACTATTGAGAATTTGCCTGTTCCTGATAACAAAGATTTAATAACATTTCTTGGAACGGCAGAGCATTATAATAAATGTGTACCATGCTTTGCTAGCCGCTGACAGTCGGAGAGCACTACTAAAGAAAGGGGTGAGATTTGCATGGTCTAGACAATGTGATCTCACATTTTTCTAGAGTAATGCTCCTTCTTTGCAGAGTTTTGACACTAAAGTACATTCAATATTGATTACTGACCCCAGTTCTAAGAGGTTGGGGGCAGTGCTTAAACAGGTAACAGAGGGCGAAGAGAGACCTGAAAATATAAATTCAGTTATTGAGAGAGAAGTCCTATGCTTGTATTGGGCCATAAAAAATTGATAACAATTATTGTGGAGTTTGGATTTTGTGGTAAGGACTGCCCATAAATCTCTCAGATATTTTTGGTTAAGAAAAATGCGAAGCAATTTCTAACAGAGTCGGCTTGTGGCTTGTTGCACTACAGGATTGTGATTTTAAGGTAGAGTACATCCTGGGAATGGAAAAAAAGGTGGCATATTGTTTGGTTCCTGAACAAAATTATACGGAAGTTGAGGTGGAGGACGATGACCTGTGGGACTTTGTCTATTACCAAGTCATGGAAGGTATCATCAGTGAGAAATGGTGGAAGCTCTTCTTGAAGGAAGATGAAATGTGGCAAGAAGTGGCCAAGTTGAGCATGATGGGTTGGAACTCAAGGGTAGGTGTGAGTGAAAATGGGCTACAAGATAAGAATGCGAGAAATTGTCGGTCATCGATGGTTTGTTATGTATAGGCACTACGTTAGTATCTCCTAGTAGTATCAGGGTGAAGTTAATTTAGTTGGGCCATCAATGTCACCTGGAAATATCTAAGCCTTAAAAAAAGATCAGCTTGCCCGTCTGTTGGCCTGGGATTGATACCCAGGTTGAGAGAGTAGTTGGAGAATGGGTGGAGGGCTATTCAAGTGATAAGATTTGTAAAAACAAAAACTCCAGCCCATGCAGGTGAGAGATACCGCAGAAAGAGTTTGGCAGGAAGTAGCTTTATATATTCTGGGCCCAGTCGCAGGCAGTACAGGGCAATTAAACGTGTTAGTTTTGATAGATATGTTCTCGCATTGGCTAGAGTTATGGGTCACACAAAGTATTGAAACTGGTAGTGATTAGCTTTCTTAAAGACATAGTTGATAGAGAAGCTATTATTGTGTATATATTAACAGACAATGGAGTTCAGCTGGTTTCCAGTAACATTGAAGACTTTTGTCTCAAAGAGGGATTAAGCACAAAAATATGTCACTTTACCTTCGCAAAACAAACAAGATGATAGAGAAATTTAACAGAGTATTGAAAGAACCCATTCATATTGCTAAAATTCAAAATAAAGATTTGAGAAAGGAGATTCTGTAGAAGATGGAGATTTATCGCTTGACATTCAGTCACGGGTAAAGTACCTTTTGACTTTTAGGGGTGGGAAGCCTAATACAATGATGTGTCTATCCTGGATAAAGGAACGTTTCTTGATGACGTTAAGTGGATACAGACTCAACAAGAGAAGGTCTTGATGAAGTAACAATATTATGACTAGAGACATGCCACTCATCGCATTGATGTTAAAGTGGGAGACATGGTAAGGGTAAAAATCCCACAGAGAGGGGTGACATCAAAGTTGTATCAGCCTCTTAAAGTACTGCTAAGCTATTCTCTAATGCTGTAAAACATTGTGACAATCACATATGGAATTTGAATAGAAAGTACTTGTGTATCTTACCTAGAAGTCAATGTAAGATTGGATGTTCCACATTCTGGTACCTTGTACTCCACCTTCCATCCTTTTTAAGGATCCTTGATTGATTATTGGATTAAAGAAGATTCTGTTGGGATGAGGAGGGCACATTGATAGACCTAATATGACCATTCTTGGAGATTTCAATTTCCATTTGGAAAATTCAAATTCTGGTGATACCGCTCTTTTGTTAGACTCCCTGGAATCTTGTGGATTGTTACAAGGAGTAGGAAGTCCCACCCATTTAGCTGGACATACCTTAGATGGGGTATTTTCCAACGATCCTAGGATAGAAATAGGTTCCCCCCTTTCCCTGTCCTGGTCAGATCACATGGCCGTCCCCCTTGAATTTACATCCGACACCTTTCTGTGCCCATACTGGACCCCACCAAGTGGCAACTGAAAAGGAATTTCAGGGGTGTGAACAATGAGACACTTGCACCATTGATGTCCAGTCTTAGGCCCCCTCTGATTAGGAACACCGACACGGCTGCCCTTGACCTTTTTAAAATGATTGCGAGCGCCGTGGATACTCTGGCCCCTGTCAAGCAGCATTACTCCGCCAGGAAACGACCCTCGGTTCCCTGGTACTCAGATTCTCTCAGACTGCTAAGGCAGGGTTGCAGGAGGCAAGAGAGACTTTGGAGGTCTCATCTTGATCCGAAGGAAAAAGAAAAACACAAAAGTCTGCTTAAGGGGTACAAAATTGCGGTTATATAGGGAAAGAAAGCACACTTTGCTAAGTTGACTGCCTCTCTTAGCTCCCCTGGGGAACTGTTTAAAACTGTAGACTCCCTGTCCCTCCCCCAGTCACCCGATCCCATAATGACAACCCAGGAACTGTGTGATCAGATCTCCTCTTTCTTTTACACTAAGATAATGGATATTCACAACGCTCTAGAAGCCCTCAACTTAGATTTAGAGGCTTCACCCCCTCCAGTGGTTCCCCCTCTGGAAGGTCAGGTTAATGGACCTTGTAGTAATTTCTCTAACTTTCCCCCTCTCACACTTGAACAACTGAGTCAGCTCTTGGATAAGCTTAGATAGGGGTCCCCTCTGGACCCCTGCCCTCTGAAGACTCTCAAAGAGTGCAGGGAGGTAGTGCTGCCTCCCCTCCTGGAGGTGATGGACTTGGCAATCTCCGAAGGTGTTTTCCCTACCTCATGGAAAATGGCAATTGTCAAGCCCCTTCTGAAGAAGGCCTCCCTAGATCCCGGGGTTTAGAAGAATTTCCGCCCCATATCCCTGCTTCCTGCCCCCGCTAAGATGTTCGAGGCCCATCTCAATCACCATCTGAGTGCCTTCCTGGACAACTCCAGCCTGCTGGACTCCTCTCAGCATGGCTTCCGAGGGCACATAGCACTGAGTCCGCCCTTACAGTGGTTATCAACAACATCCGTCGACAGTGTTCAGACTACCCTTCTGGTCCTGCTCGACCTTACAGCTGCATTTGATACCCTGTCCCCCTCCATTCTGGCTACCCGCCTTAGAGAGATGGGAGTGGATGGACCAGCACTGACCCTCTTGACATCTTTCCTTAATCAGCGAAAACAAAGGGTCAAGCTGGATGACTTCCTCTCCCCCGTTAAGCCTGTGCAGTGTGGGGTTCCTCAGGGCTCGTCCTTGAGCCCCACACTTTTTAACATCTATGTGGTCCCACTTGCCAAGCTAGTAAGATCTTTCGGGCTGGAAGTTCTGTCATAAGATGACGACACCCAGATTATGGTCTCCCTCTCTCAATCTGTGAACATCACGGCCCTTAATTTCAGAAACTGCATGGAAGCAGTTGCGTGCTGGATGATTAAGAGCTTCCTGAAATTAGATTGTAACTGTGATTGTTTTGATAAATACTACCTCTGCTTTTGATCAATAAAATATATATAAAAAAAAGAACTTCCTGAAATTAAATGGGGAGAAAACCGAGGTCCTTATCTTCGGAGGCAAACAGGAGATCTGGTCGATGGACTGGTGGCCTTCTGCTCTCTGAGCCTGCCCCATGCCCTCCCAATCTGCCCGCAACCTGGGTGTAATCTTGGACATCACGCTCTCCTTTGACAAGCAAGTCAGTAGGACGGTCTCAACCTGTTGTGGTGTTATAAGAATATTGAGAAAAATCACACACTACCTTTCCCCCGAAGCACGTAAACAGGTCACGGTGGCTCTTATCTCCTCAAGGTTGGATTACTGCAACGCACTATATTTAGGTATAAACAAAAGGTTGATCCAACGCCTACAAATAGTGCAAAATGCGGCAGCCAGGTTTGTTGTTGATGCCCCTAGATGTTCATCTGGCTCCTCAATTAGGAAAGACTTGCACTGGCTCCCTATGCAGGTCAGGATAAATTTCAAGGTTCTATGCCTTACTCATTGTGCTCTGCATGGGTCTGGAGCCGACGATATCAGGTCCCTTGTGTCCTTCTATGCTCCGGGTAGGGCTCTTCGTTCTGCCAATAAGAACCTTCTGTCTGTCCCCCGAGTCGCTAAGGCTAGATAGGGAGGGAGGGCCTTCTTCTCCCTCGCTCCAAGACTGTGGAATATGCTTCCTGCCGAGCTCAAGGGCCAAACTTCCCTTGCCCACTTCCGCAAAGCATTAAAGACCTGGCTCTTTTTAGAAGCCTACCTGTAGTTGGTGCACTTCCCTCAACCCTTAAACAGATGTACCATCTGTATGCGCCTTGATGCCCTTGGGCTAAGTTGCGCTTTCTATAAATCCTCACTCACTCACTCACTCACCGGTAGCACCATAGGAGAGCAGCACTGCCTGTTGTGCTGTGGGCCTCCCACCCTGCTCTTGAAGGGCACATTGAACTTGGTGTAAGCTCTGAACTCAATCCTAAACCCGTACTGGCCCAGTAACGAGCACAGGTGGCATGGCCATGAGCTGTAATTGGAGCCATGGTGTGGTGACCTGCTGTACCCAGATGGAGTGGCGCAAACAGCAGAGCTGTTGCGAAATGTGCCTCAAATCAGGACATTCAACTTATGTACCATCTGGGGGTACAGACATAAGGTTAACCACTCTTTTGTCATGAACCATGGCAGAGGGGCCAATGAAGTGGCAGACGTGTATTTTACTCCACCCCAGGTCCAGGAAGTTTGCTGAGTGAGTGGGTACATGCTGTGTTGAGGGGGGCCTTTGACATTTGGTGCTCCCATGGGAGACTCACCAGAATTCTGGGTTCTGCCTGTCCATCAGCAGTGAAGTTGGTCTTGTGAAAGTGTAGTTAATGGGGGACACCTTGAGGTCTGGGATCTCTCTCCATGTCTTAGTACCAGCTTAAACACACTTACTTACTTTGGCCTTGGGAAAAACTGCTTGCATGTGCGAGGAACCAGGGACAGTTATTTTAGACACGATGAAGCCATGACCTCTGGATTTTCAACTGTAGCCTAGTTATAGCAGTTTTAGAATTGGAGGAGTACCCAAGCCACGGTCCAGCGCCTTGGGCGGACCTCTTGGGGGTCAGGACTTACTCCAGCTACGGCAGGCAGCAGGGTTCAGCGAAGTCAAGTTGATAATAGTCTTCTGGGCCATTGCAGGGAAGGCCTCTGGAAGCTTTTTGTGTCCCTAGAGCTCAAAAAGAGGTCAGGAAAGTTGCCACTTGAAGTCATTTCTGAGGTGCTGGGTTCAGGGCAAGCAGGTCCAGTCTTATTTTAGGCTTCAGACAGGAGGACAGTATTTCTGCTGAGTCTCCACAGGTCAAGGAGTGTTCTGATGAGATGTTCTGAGGGTGGGAATTTTATTCCCAGTGATAGCCTGTGTGTGGGCGACACAACCTTTATCTAACTCAAAAATGATTCTGCTCAGTTCTACCCCTTCCCTTGGGTTTGGCTCTGGCCTGTCTAGGGAAACAAAGAACAGGCAGGCAGGCCCAGGTTTGGTCTGCATTTGCCAGTGACAGGGCAGGCCTCTTCTGAAGTCAGGAAGGGACTGGGTGTAGCTCTCATACCACTCCTTGAAGCTCCCATGGGCTCTCCACACCCAAAGCCCATGGGAGAGCTTGCCTTGCTGCAGTGAAAAGCGACTTTGGATGTTTTCCACTTCCAAGGCTTGTGCAACTTTAAATATACATGCCCTACATTTTAAATACCATGCTACCTGCTGTAAGAGTTCTTAGGCCCTACCTTAAGGGTGACTTATAAGTATTAAAAAGGAAGGTTTGGATTTGGCAAAAGGTTTATTTTGTCAGGTCGAAATGGCAGTTTTTAAAGTGCACTGCAAGCTGTAGTGGCAGGCCTGAGGCGTGTTTTACAGTTCTACTGTAGTGGGTAGCACAATGAGTCCTACAGCATTTATTTTACAAGCACTGGGTACATGTAGTACCATTGATGAGGGATTTATTAGTAAATTAAATGTGCCAATTAAGTGAATACCACTTATACTATGTTTGGAAGGAAGAGCACAAACACTTTTCCGCTTGTTAGCAAGAGTAAAGTGCATAGAGTCCTAAAAGGAAACAGCAGGGAAAGTGGGTTAGACTTACAATATGTTGTTTCCCCTGAGTATGGCAGAGTTGCCTAGATCCGTATCTAACCCTAACCCCGATCTAGTTCCCAATGTACCTACTGACCATTTAAAACTAAAAGATCCGAAAGACTCCAATTGTAACCTTACAATGATATTCTGGAACGTCGCAGGGCTGCGCTCAAAAATTGATATATATTCTTGGGTAAAATTGATAAGGAAACACAATATTGTTTGTCTCCAAGAGACCTGGTTAACCTCCCCAATTCATTTTCAGGACTACAAGACCTACATCTCATATGCTCAACCCTCTACTTCGGGAAGGGCCAAAGGAGGTTTGATAATATACATTTTGAACGACATGATAGTTAAAGATATAGTAGAGTTGAGGCAGGAGGTCAACTACCAAACCCTTAAAATAGTAGTGTATAAGTTGTCCACTTATTTTTTAGTAATTTTTTACAGTAACTTGAATCACCAGGAATTAATCCTTGTTTTAAATAACATTTTTTATTTCCTAATGGAAATGCGGAATAAATCTTTGAATAAATCGTTTAATTTGATTTGGGGTCGGGATTTTAACTTAACAGTCTGTAAAGTTAATAATACTAAAAAATGCGGAATCCAGGATGAATGTGGGAGTAACTTAACACACTTCTCACATACCAATACTGGGAACCGCTTAAATGAGATCTTGTTTGCCATGGAGATGGGTTTTACTAATGAACTAGTAGTCCCCTTCGTCGAGTTTTCCCCCACATTTAATGGAAGGGGCTTTTCCAATTTAAATGATTTTATACTTGTATCCCAAATTATGCAAGATCATATGTGTAATTTTGCTACAGTAGATAATGCCACTAGTGATCACTTCCCAAATAGCATTACCCTGTTAGTGCCAAATGCCTTTAAAAATTGTAACCTGCCTAGCTTGCTGAATCAACAATCATTGAGTTTGGATAGACTAAATGGGTACTCTATAAAATGGGCAAAAGTGGATCCTGTCCAAATAATAACAAAAGTGGTTCGCCGATGGCTCCCCCTATTGGAAACATGTCTTAACTTAGACTCTCCACACGAGTTGATACTGTCTAGTTTTCTAGGCATTACCAATATCATAAGGGAAGAGCTATTTCAAAAACAGAAAGATAAAAATAAATTCAAAAAGGGCTGGTTTAACTCAGAATGCACGAAGGCCTATTCTAGACTAAAAACCGCATTACGTAAGACCGTAAGAGAGAAAGACGAAATTATTAAATTAAGACAGGAGTACAATGTGGCCATGAAAAAGCGCAAGATTGTAATAAGAAATGGCCTATGGGAACAACTCCATATGAGTTGTTGCACGAACGATAATACCACTTTCTGGTGAGTAGTTAAAGCTCCCTTTTTCTCAGATTCAAATTCTGCCCCAAAGATAGAAGTAGCGGTGGACGCTAATGCCTAGGTCAACCATTTCTCTAAAATTTGCGGCATAAGCACTAGTGCAAAATTTGCTCCCATAGATGAAGATGGGGGGGAGCTTTTTAATCAACCAGTTTACCCGATCCAATTAGTGTTCGATCATAATGAGGTGATTAATGCCTTGACAGCCTCTAAAGGTGGGAAAGTGCCGGGCCCCGACGGGGTTCCAGTGGATATCTTCAAGCATAATTTGGATCTATGGTCCCCAATTCTCACCCGGGTTCTTGAAGCCGCAACTACGATAGGCCTAGTTAAATCGTGCTCCACCTCAATCTTGCTCCCCATATTTAAAAAGGGAGACCGAAAAAACCCAGCTTGCTTCAGCCCATTTCCCTCTTAGATTCCCTTGGTAAGCTGGCAGGCCGAATAGTTCTCGAACGATTACAGGACTGGGCCAAAGATAACCACATAATTTCCGATTTACAGTATGGGTTCCAAGAGGGACTGGGAACTGTGAAGCAAGCCTTAAATCTCTCCCTCTTAATGGGAAAATATGTTGGTGCAAAGGGTGGACATTTACATTTGGCCTATGTAGATTTGACCGCGGCGTTCGACTGCGTTTCTCACACGAAATTGTGGTCGATACTATTGAAAATGGGTGTAGACCCCCCGCTGGTTGTCTTTTTACAAGAACTCTACTCTGAAGCTTCAGCCAGAGTTAGGTACGGCCATGGAGGGGAACTCACCGAACCATTTGTCGTGGCAAAGGGGGTTAGACAGGGCTGTGTCCTGGCTCCCTTCCTTTTTAATCTCTATACCAATGGTTTAGAACTTGCAATGTTGGATGGGAGTCAGGACCTGCCTACAATAGATCGTCGTCCAATACCCGCATTACTATGTGCGGACGACGCTGTGATTATGGCTAGAACACCTCTTCAATTACAGCATCTTCTAGATAGATATCGTAATTTTATGGCAAGCCTAGATCTTATAGTTAACATTAGGAAAACCTTTGTAATGCATGCAGGCAATAGCTCAAAAAAGTCAAAAGCCATTTTCATTGATAACACCAAATTGGATTGTACTAATTCTGATCCATATTTGGGAATTTTAATCGATAATAAGTCTCGCTGGCTACAGGCTATTACTACGAGGAAACTATTATTTCTCAGAGCTACTACTGCCCTGGTAGCGTTCGCCCAAATTTTAGGGACGCGGCCTCCCCAAGAGATGATCAAGATATACCAGGCGAAATGTATCAGCGTAGCAATATACGGTGCTGGGGTATGGGGCCACGTTACTGTGGATCCCTTACAGAAAGTTGAGAATGGCTTTTTAAGATATTTATTGTCAGTCCCGCAGAGTTCTCTGACATATGGCTGCCATATTGAATTAGGCATGGATTATGTAACAGATATCATTAGAATCCAGCCAATCCTCCTATGGCACTGTGTTTGGACATTGGAACACTGCAAACTGACACGCTGCCTTATCACTGACTGCCTTAGGCTGGACAATTGGAACAAGATTACCTGGTTGGTCTATGTGAGTAATTTTCTGAAAGATTTAAATCTAGCATCTCATTTTTTCCATCCACTTACTATCTCAGAAATTACGAGGCAAAACCTAAAATCGATGTGTCTATTCCACTTTCGGGAGTTACGACTAACCCAAGAAACTAGTAAAAGTTCCGTCCAGCATATTTTAGCCATCCAGACCGTCCCTGGGGTGCAATCGTATTTATTGTACATCTTGAATATGTATGAGAAATATTTATTGACCCGGTTCCGATTTAACATTTATCACCGTTTAATAACTTTTCCGAAGCAGAATGATTGGTCGAAGAACCTCTCAGTGTGTCCGTGTGATGGAATCTCAGTACAATCTTCAATGCATATAGTTTTATTTTGTAGATACTATGAATTTCCACGAAGGAGATGGATCATTCCTTTACTGAGATTGCTGGGTCTGCAATGTTGTCGCCCTGCCTTCCTTGCGCTTCAATTTTTAGATACTGAGCCTTATGCTAAATCTATTGCTTGCTTTTTGAAGGCTTGTATTAAATATCGCCTAAATGGTGGGACGAGATTTGCGGTTTTAGCCCCCTCCTTCTGGAACTCCCTCCCTTTTGCTCTCAGAGCTTCCTCCTCATACGCTGAGTTTCGCAGACATCTCAAAACCTTCCTGTTCCCCAGCCCTCCAGCAGTATAGCTTCCGTTCCCTACCCCTCTGGTTCTTCGCTGTCTAGCGCCAGGAAACCGCCCCGGTAACAGTGCGCTCAATAAATTCATTAAAATTCAAATTAAATCATGATTAATTCCTGATGCATTACCACTTTAATCAGAACTGTGTTTGCCTAAATTCCCCGCTCTGTAACAATCATTGTATGTATAATTGAATCCGCTTTCTTTTTATTCATGTTTTTAATGTTTTATCTCATGAATTGTTTTTTCTGTACTTTTATGGTTTCCTAAAAATTATAGTAACCGAATAAAGAATTTTTTGAATTTGAATATACAACACGGCATTTGTTTTATGTAAACTTGTTGCTCAGAAGCAATGTCATTGGATGCTTCTGAGTGAAAAGTAGGTCCACACCACTGCTATTCCTTTTTTGGGGCTTTTTGCTTGGTTTCTTAATTTTTTTTCTCATGTTTATTTTTTCATTTAAAGTTGCAGACTTTCCTACGAATCTTGTTGTCTCGACTGAGTAAAAATGTAAGTTGCTCAATCTGCCAATGTGCGCCTAATGTCAATTTGTTGCTGCATTGCTTCAAGTTTACCTATAAAATACATTAAAATCGTTTTTTTTAACTGTATTTGCATAACTTGTTTTAGGAACAAATTAGAAATTTAACCATTGATACATTTTACTACATAGGGAAAATCTGATTAATTTTAGAACTTGTTAAGATGATTTCTAGTAAGGGAATTAATTTCTGTATCAACCTCATATGCCTATAATTAGATTTTCCTCTTCCCAGAGTTCTGACCAGAAAGGTGTAAAGTACAGCAGTTAAGTCTTCTGCTTGGAGGACAATGGCCCCTGTGGTGCTGCAGCCATGCAGGGAACTCTCCAACACCAGGTCAAGAAAAATATAAATATAGGATATCAAACTTTGTGGAAGCAGCATCTTATGCCTATCAGGCTATTATGGGATGAAAGAGGCAAGTGGTAAGAAATGGCTCGCTAGAAGACAGGTAGGGCTTTTCAAATTATCATCTTGAATTCAGTGACAAAACATAAGGGCTCATTAGGATGGCGGACGGACTTGCGTCCGTCCGCCACCCTAGAGGAGGAGGGACCGTCCGCAGGGGCTGCGGCGGTCCCTCCAGTGCAATTAGGATGTGACCGCCAGGGTGGCGGTCACATCCTCTATCTTTAACATTGCGGCGGGTGCAGCTTCAAGCTGCACCTGCCGCAATGTTAAAAATGCATACATTGCATTTGTATGCAGAAAGCAGCAGGCACCGCGCGGTGCCTGCCGATTTCTGCATACAAATGCAGGGGGGTACCATAGGTACCCCACATGTGCACCCCCCACCCCCCCTTCACCTAGGGGGACCGCAACGGGCCCCCGCAGTGAAGTTCCACATGCTTTTCCACGGCGGAAAATCCGCCGCGGAAAAGCATCTTTTCAAGCCCATCCTAATATGGTGGACGGTGTCTGAGAGACACCGCCACCATATTAGAGCTTTTCCGCCGCGGTTGTAAGCCAACCGCGGCGGAAAAGCTGCGGACGGAAACCATGACCCACCAGCCATCCTAATGTGGCGGTGGGTCTTTGGTGAGTCCGCAGAGGATTTTCCGCATCCTCCGGGCCGGCGGTGGCTTCCGCCGGCCCGGAGGATGCGGAAAATCCTCCATCATAATGAGCCCCATAGTGTTAACAGGCTGTTTAGCAGACCTTTTAATAGACTCAGTGGCCTACCTAACCCAGGTGTATTCAATAGTCAGAGCACCAATTTGAGTAGGTTTTTCACCAGAGGGAAGGAGGTGAGTTAGCCCTCCACCCCCGGGCCCTAGGTCTGCCTTCAGTCAAGATCTCCTTAAAATCTTTGAACCATATATTGATAGACCCAATATGACTATCCTCGGGGACTTCAATTTCCATCTGGAAAACTGAATTCCTCTGATACCGTCCATTTACTAGACTCCTTAGCCTCCTGTGGTCTGCTTCAGGGCGTAGGGAATGCTGGACATACCCTGTACGGGGTCTTCACCAATGACTCTAGACTAGAAATAGTCTCTCCCTTCCCCCTGTCCTGGTCAGACCATCTGGCCGTCCCCCTTGAATTTGCGCCTCTCCACCAGGCTATACCCGAGGTGGATAACAATAAGTGGGAATCGAGGAGGAACTTCCGGGGTATGAATAATGATACTCTTGCCCCTCTGTTGTATAATCTTAAGCCCCACCTTGGGAGGGATGCCGAAGCAGCTGCCACTGTCCTGTCAAACACCTTTGCAAGCGCCGTGGATATCCTTGCGCCGGTCAAACAACACTACTCTGCCAGGAAACGGCCCTCTGCCCCCTGGTTCTCAGACTCCCTCAGATTGCTCAGACAGGGGTGCAGGAAACAAGAAAGACTCTGGAGATCACATTACGACCCTATTGAAAAAGATAAACATAAATCTTTGCTTAAGGGATATAAATCTGCGGTGTTGGCAGAAAAGAAAGCGTACTTCGCTAAGCTGACTGCCTCATTTAGCTCCCCTAGGGAATTGTTTAAAATTGTGGACTCCCTGTCCCTCCTCCAGTCACCCAATCCCATAGTAGCTACCCAAGAACTGTGTGATCAGATTTCTACCTTTTTTCACACCAAGATCATGGACATCTACACAGCTCTGGAAGCCCTCAATCTTGACCAAGAGGTTCCCCCCCCCCCGCCGGTCACTCACCTCCAGGAAGTACAGGTCCATACATCCGGCAATATCCTCTCCAATTTCCCCTTCTTACTCTGGATCAACTTAATGTGCTCCTTGACAAGCTTAAATCCGGATCCCCTCTGGATCCCTGCCCTTTGAGAATCGTCAAGGAATGTAGGGACGTAATGCTGCCCCCTTTGTTGGAGGTTATGAATCTGGCTATTTCCGAAGGTGTTTACCCCTCATCCTGGAAAATGGCCTTAGTCAAGCCCCTTCTAAAGAAGGCGACCTTAGAACCGGGAATTTCGAAGAACTTCCGCCCTATTTCCCTTCTTCCTGCCCCCGCTAAGATGCCACTGCCATCTGAGTATCTTCCTGGATAGTTCCAGTTCCCTAGATCCCTCCCAGCATGGTTTTCGGAGGGCGCATAGTACCGAGTCGGCCCTCACAGTGGTCGTCAATAACATCCGCACTAAGGTCGACAGTGGCCAGACCACCTTGCTGGTACTGCTCGACCTAACTGCCGCATTTGTAACCCTGTCCCCCTCCATTCTGGCTACTCACCTCAGTGAGCTGGGGGTCGATGGACCTGCGCTCAGCCTCTTGACATCTTTCCTCGATCAGCGGTTTCAAAGGGTCAAACTTGGCGACTTCCTCTCCCCCATCAAGCCTGTGCAGTGTGGGGTCCCCCAGGGCTCATCCTTGAGCCCCACGCTCTTTAACATCTACGTGACTCCACTCGCCAGGCTTGTGAGGTCGTTTGGGCTGGAAGTTCTTTCCTATGCCGACGATACTCAGATCATGGTCTCCCTTTCACAGTCAGTCGATGCTACGGCCCAAAATTTTAGGAACTGTATGGAGGCTGTCGCAGGCTGGATGGTTAGGAATTTCCTCAAGCTCAATGGGGAGAAATATGAGGTCCTAATCTTCGGAAGCAGGCAGGATATCTGGTCATTGGACTGGTGGACCTCTGTTCTCGGTGCCTGCCCCATGCCCACATCATCGGCCCGCAACCTGGGTGTTATCCTGGACACGACCCTTTCTTTTGACAAACAAGTCAACAGGACGGTGTCAACCTGCTGCGGAGTCTTAAGGATCTTGAGAAAGATCACCCACTATCTTTCTTTCGAAGCCCGGAAACAAGTGGCGGTGGCTCTTATATCATCCAGGCTGGACTACTGCAATGCGCTGTATCTAGGCTCTAATAAAGGTTTGATCCAGCGCTTGCAGGTAGTGCAGAACGCAGCCGCCCGGTTTGTTGCAGATGCCCCTAAGTTTTCCTCGGGCTCCTCCATTAGGAAGGATCTGCATTGGCTCGCCATGCAGGCTAGGATCAACTTCAAGGTCCTTTGTCTCACGCACTGTGCCTTGCATGGAACGGGACCTGAAGACATCCAGTCCCTTGTGTCTTATTATGCTCCTGGGAGGACTCTCCGCTCCACCAATAAAAAACTGCTTGCCGTCCCCCGAGTCTCTAAGGCCAGATGGGGAGGAAGGGCTTTCTGCTCCTTGCACCCAAATTGTGGAATTCGCTTCCAGATGACCTCAAGGAACTTGCCTCCCTTGCGCTCTTTCGCAAAGCACTTAAGACCTGGCTCTTCCTGAAAGCCTATGTATAGCCTATCCACTCTTCCCTCAGCACAAACGTCTGTACCATCTTCTAGCGCATTAATGCCTTTGGGCTTAGTTGCGCTATATAAATCCCCAATTCATTCATCCACCATCCTAAAAAAGCAGAATGTCGCCATCACAAGGATTGGTTTGGAAATTTCCACTAATCATTGCTATATTACCACTGTAAATGTGGGGCTCCCACTACAGGAAATCAGCATGGATGGACTTTATTAAAGACACTAGACTGCTGTTGGAGTGAATCACTGACATAATATCCCAAACAAAAATATTGTCACCTTTAAATAAACATATAACATGTCGAAAATATCTATTCACACAATATTGACTACAATATATCACCTAAATAATTACATTATCATTAATAAATATAAACAGTACCACTGTTAAGCATATATTTAAAACCAACATTAAACAGTATATACATATGTTTGGAGAAAACAATTTTATAACATCACCAAAACATTTATAATGCATCCCAATAAAACATACTAAACTGATAACAATATAACCAAAAACTATATTTGCATTTACTACAAACATTTATAAAACTATTTAAATATTAATGAACATATATATATAAATATATATATATTGAACTATATATCAAACATTATAAATAAAACTTAAATTACAGTTTTCATAGAATGACATCATTGATTAAAAAATATATAACTAAAACTAAAGTAACTAATAAAATCATACAAACAGTAAAATAAACAATAAAATAGGCACACAAATGTAATCAACTAAATGCATCCAAAATGACAAACGGTGTAAGACAGGGAAACTTTGCCAGATTCTCTGATCAGATCCTTAAAAAAAATTTGCCAAATAAGTGGAATTTATATTTAAACTAAAAATAACTTGTAATTAAAATACTAAATGTAAAATAGAAAATAATGATAGAAAGAGCAAAATACATAACATTACAGAACAGAAAACAATCACTAAGTCACATGGGATACATTCACAACCAAGAAAGTACATCAATAGAAAATGTGGATTGGAAATGTACCAAATATTATTCTAATACATTCTATAGGAGGGCCAGTACAAAATATGATTCTATAATTAATGCCAGAGAACACAACCACTCCTCAAATGTGAAAGAAATAGAAGTAAGGTATTTCAGGATATAAAAGAGGCAAGAACTAGCTCCCAGGATCCCACAACCAAAATCCTAAAAGATATACTCCCTAAAGACCCTGAACACATCACCGGTCACTTAGCACCAAAACTTATTTTAACACATTTAATTACACAAACTAAAAAAGCCACCAACAATACTCCTCCAGCCCCTAGAAGATACTAAGATATAGAAATATCAGAACATTTACAAATAACACCTTTTATATGACAACTTAAACAATGATAAACAAATCCTTATATTTTCTACAGCAACAGCCATTGTCAAACATGGATGATGGATGGGAGCTTCAAAACGTGTATCAAACCATTCACTCAGCTACACACCATGAATGGTGAATATTAAAACACAAATGTCCCTTTTATATATGCCATACTACTAACAAATAAACAAAGTATCCCTTACTATAAACTCTTAAACCACATCAAACATAAAACAAATAACTACTACCCACACAAACTAATCATAGACGTTGAACAAGCCATGAACATAACAATTAAAAAGGTTTAACTCCCCCTCAGTCATGCAAGGCTGTTTCTGGCATTTCAATGAAAGCATTTGGAGGCAACTCCAACAATCTGCACTATGGGCCCGGTTACGAGTTTGACGATCTAGCGGCAGGAGTGCCCCCCCCGCTGCACCGCCAAACCCTTGTGAGAACCAACTGGCAAATAATTACTTTTTTTCTCTTTTTTAACAACATATATTTATCTGTTTTTATTCATTGTTATAAACTGTAATTCCAATTGTATCACTTTTTATGAAGTGCGGACATGTTGTAACTTTTATGGTTTTCATATCGTAAAACCAAATAATGTTGTCTTTGATTTGATATGACTATTTTTGTCATTGGCAGGCGATTCTTTTGGCATTCTCATGGTGGTGCCTATAAAATAGGCACCACAATGGGAACATCAAAAATGGTTTCAGCATGGCATGGACTGGAAAGTCCATGCCGTGCTGGAACGTCTGTGCATGCACACTGATATGACATCCTGTGGGCATACACAAGGCGTGTGGCACAAGGGGTCCTGCAGTGCCCCCTTTCTTTAATCTCTGCCACTTTTTCATGGAGGACAGCCCTCCATGAAATCAGTGGCAGAGATGAAAGTCGTAAAATGCCAGGCAGGACCCTGGTGGTCCCACCAAGCATAAAGATGCCTCTTCACCGCAGTGCAACCGCCAGGGAATGGCATTCCCTGGTGGGGTCGGCGTTCCAAGGCCTGCACAACCACTAGAGTTGTAATATGGCGGTTGCTAGACAACCACAACCGCCCACCACAAGTCTGACAGTCCTCGGCCCACCAGACTCGTAATATGGCCCTATGTGTAGAATATGCCACAAACAGCCAATCTGCATTCAAAATAAATAAAATTATAGCACTATACTACGTCCCTGCCACAGTAGTGGCTAACCTCTACCATGTGCTAATAGAAAGCCCTTTCTACTTCAAAATGATGACAAACTAAGCCCCCTAATGGTTTATTTTGAAGACACTTTGGTTGGCAGATGGCATAGTTCCGGACACAGGTGCCAAGCCAAATTCCAAATACCCTAGTGGAATGTCTGTTATAGCATTGGGTTTGCAATAAACTGCTTATGATGAAATTTGCTTCAGTACGTATTCTTGATAGAAGAGGTTCAGATGGCCCATCATGAATATGAGAAACATAGGAAATTGGCATTTCCTTGCATGCGGACTTAAAAGGGATAAAAAAGGATTAAAAAAGTGAAAATAAGCTGTAAAAAGGTTTAAAACGGCGGATCATGAATAACAATAACTGCACACGCAGTAGCTACTGTGCCATGGTTTGGGGCACTATCCAGTGTCCCAGCGTTGTGATTCATATAATTACGTGCCACCGGGGCTGGGCACGTTACCATTGAGCACACTTTGTGAAACTTGGAAGATTCAAGAGTAATTGGATAAAAAAGGTGTGCAACCCACCCACAATGAATGTTTAAAAATTACTGGCCCCAAAGGGTTAGCACCCACACAAAAATGGAATACAAGGGATCATCTTAGAGGAAGCTACGAACCACGTGCAAGGCGGAACATCAGATTTCACGCAGCAAGTTTATTTTTATGGAGAGCCAGAAGTAATTTGGAACTGTATCATTAAACATGGGACTATGCCTTAGACTTTTAATTACACACTGATGCACTGAAATTGTGTTAGTGTTAAAAAAACGTGCATTACGAGACTTTGATTCTGGTGATGTTCTTCACAATTGTGATGCAACCTGGGAGTTGTAGTGTGAGAAGGAGTTCGGAGCAATTAGAGTATCACAGGTGTTGATTCATGTCGCGCAAGTGGGAGGGTTCAGTTGGGAGGAGGGGTGGAAGTCGGGTTTAAATATCAGGTGTGGTTGAAATGCCGAGGTACACTTTTTGTGACGAAGAAAGACGGAAGGATGTTTGTTCGCAGGTTGGTGAGGAGGGTTTGAGACGATGAATAGAAAGTATGAATGAATGAAAGCAATGAGGTCCAAACGTGCGGTAAATTCCGTTATGACTATGCACATTTAAGATGTGAAATGCCTTAGCAGGCGGGTGTGAGGTTTATGAAAAAACGATCAGTATTAAATATTGTGAGGTGCACGATTGGAAAGTTAAAGAGTTAGGGTGGGAAGCTAGTTTGGGATTACCTAGAAGCAACGTAGGATTCGGGATGAGTGCCTTATATAGGGTGATTCACGGCAACAAGCATGCAGGCTTAAGACTCGAAAGGAGGGGAGAGAACAGAGGACGGGCAGAGTTATGAGTTGAGAAGCGATGTGGTCAACGCATAGGATAATCAATAAAAATTAGACCAGTATCAAATTCATAAATGCAAGTTAATTATGAGAGGAATAGCATAAGTTTCCAGTTAGAGCATCGTGCCTGATTAAACTGTTTGACCATTGTTTTGGATGGGTTAACAATTGTTAAATCATGTAAATTTCGTGAGTACAGTGGTGCATTGTATGTTAATGCCTGTTTAATTAATTTTCCAGTTACCCCTGACGAAGAGCCCATGGAGGCCCGAAATGCATTGGGTTTGCAATAAACTGCTTATGATGAAATTTGCTTCAGTACGTATTCTTGATAGAAGAGGTTCGGATGGCCCATCATGAATATGAGAAACATAGGAAATTGGCATTTCCTTGCATGCAGACTTAAAAGGGATAAAAAAAGTGAAAATACGCAGTAAAAAGGTTTAAAACGGCGGATCATGAATAAAAATAACTGCACACGCAGCAGCTACTGTGCCATGGTTTGGGGTACTATCCAGTGTTCCAGCGTTGTGTTACAGCACCTTGGCATAGGCAAGCCAAAACAAACAACACAACTTCGACGAAGACAACCAACACTCTGAACCCTCACCAGCCACCTCGCCACCCTAAAGCCAATGATTAACAGCTGGACAGCCCTCACTACTGAAGACACATTGAAGACGTTGAAGTCAACCCACGGACCCCTGCCCCACCACATCTTCAACTGACCATTGCTCCCATGCTTCGCCATTCCATCAACCGCTCCCTGGCAAACGCCTCGTTCCCGATGATTGGAAACACGGCGAGATCAACCCCCTCCTGAAGAAGCCCCGGAACACCCCACCAACCTCAAAAACTTCAGACCCATCTCCCTGCTCCCGTTCCCAGTGAAAGTCATCAAGAAAGCCATCAACAGTCAACTCGCCACCTTCATTGAAGAGCACAACATCCTCGACTCCTCCAAATCCGGCTTCAGAAAAAACCACAGCACAGAATCCGCCCTCCTCGCTGCAACAGATGACATCCGCTCCCTCCTGGACAGAGGAGAAACAGTAGCCCTCATCCTCCTCAACCTCTCAGCGGCCTTCGACACAGTCTCCCACCACACCCTAACATGAAGACTCCACGACGATGGGATCCGGGACGAGGCCCTCGACTGGATCCACTCTTTCCTCTCTGGTAGAATGCAGCGGGTCAGACTCCCTCCTTTCCTCTCGGACCCTACACCAACCACCTGCAGAGTCCCCCAGGGATCCTCCCTTAGCCCCACTCTCTTCAACGTCTTCACGGCTCCGCTCCCTCCATTGTCAGAACCCATGGACTCAACATTGTTTCATATGCAGACAACACACAACTCATCCTCTCCCTATGCAACAAACCCAACGCAGCAAAACACAACTTTCAAAACTGCATGGAAGCTGTGGCCAAATGGGTGAAAACCAGCTGCCTACAACTCAAGACTGACAAAACAGAAGTACTCATCATGGGCCCACACCCCAATGCCTGGAACAACACCTGGTAGCCCGCCGCCCTGGGAAGCTCACCCATCTCCACCGACCACGCATGCAACCTTGGAATCATCCTGGACTCCGAGCTCACAATGGACCACTAGATCAACTCCGTCGCATCCTCCTGCTTCCACACCCTCCCCCTCCTACGTAAGACCCTAAAATGGATCTCCCTCGAGCACAGAAAGACCGTCACTCACGCCCTCGTCACCAGCAGACTCGACTACGGCAACGCACTCTACACCGGAATAAACAAAAACCTCCTCCACATGCTACAAAACATCCAGAACGCCGTCGCAAGACTGGTCCTCAACCTGCTAAGACACTGCCATGTCTCCCACCACCTGCGCACACTCCACTGGCTCCCCATCAAGGCTAAAATCACCTTCAAGATTCTCACCCATGCACACAGAGCCCTCCACAACATCGGACCAGCATACCTGAACAACCGACTCAAATTCCATGCACCCCAAAGGACCCCCTGATCAGCCCAACTCTCCTACGCGAGGGTCCCCCACACCAGAAAGACCAGAACGGGGGCCGCTCCTTCTCCTTCCTCGTGGCCAGAACCTGAAATGCCCTACCTACCACTCCACCTCAGACAGACAACATTACTCCCCATCTTCATGAGAAACCTCAAAACTTGGCTCTTCGACAGTACCCCCTCCTTGATGGACTGGAACCTGCACCTCCCCTCATCCCCAGAACCTTGAGATCCTCACGGGTGAGTAGTCACGCTTAACAAACACATGATTGATTGATTGATTGATTGACAGTGGAAGGAGGGCACCAATCCTTCCAATCAACACTAGGCAGAAGCTAATGTGCACTCTATAAATGTATAGAAGCATTACAAAAGGTGCCAAGCTAGCAACAACTACCAATGGAGCAATCTGTAACCCAAATTGCACCTATACTTAATAAACAAACCAAAAGAATGTACGGCATGCTAACATTTAAAATAAAACACTTCGTAAACAACAAAGAAGTAGATTACTTAGAAATAATAGCTGAAACCATATTATTAAATAAAAAGTAACCTACAAAAGTCCAAAAAAGGACAATAATAACATTTTAACCAATATGACAAATCATTTTGGATATAAATAAAAACATAATATTTTATCTCATCAGTAAAAACATTAAATAAAACTTCAATCCTGAATAAGACTGATATAATAAAATAATATCTAAAAGATTTACATGAGAAATCTAAACCTTACCAAGCAAAAAGCTCAAATAACAAACTAAATCTATCACATTAAATAGATACAACACATTAACTACATATTTCCTAACAATCACATAATAATTACACAAACAATAAACATTTCCCACTCAAAATAAATATGATTTACTGTTAGCTGCAGTGCCTACTCAGTATCCACATAGGTAAAAATAATAATCCACCAAAAATGGGAAAAATACAATGCAAAAATCCCCCACCACAAAATGCAAACACAAAACCAATCCAATGGACATCCTTTAAAACAATCGAAAGTATCTAGACACCATAACAAAACACTGAAAAAGTGTTAAAAAAAGAAATGTTCCTGTAACACCCCCAAAAAAGTTACAATCATTGGTTTACTATAAACCAAAGGAGATTTCCTTAAAATACCTAGGGACATATTTACAAGTGCTTTATCTCCGCTTTTTTGGCTTACAAAGCCAAAAAAGCGGAGATAAAACCAGCGCCCTATTTACAAGAGGGTGCTAACATGCATAATCGCATGTTAGCACCCTTTTCCCCAACGTCTCCCTTTGCATCTCCAATGAGATGCAAGGTGGGCGTTAGAGGCGTACCCCAGATGGACTACCTTGTAAATATCGCTGATGTTTACATCACGATATTTACAAGGCAGCCCACATGATTTTAGCACACATTCGATTTTGGTGAAAACTGCCATTTTCGCCAAAATCTAACGTCTGCTAAAATCCTGACTTAGCCACCTCTAACATAGGGGGTGAATTATGCAGATACGACCCTGTGGGTCGTATCAGCTAGGTTATCGCCCTTTTGCAGGGAATATCGCTGGAAAACCAATTTCCAGCGATGTTCCCTGGAAACATCGCTAGAATTTTTATCGCCCTGGAGTAACGCATTGTTAATTACGTGCTACCAGGGCGATAAATACCTGAGATGGACGGCGATAATAAAACTATCGCGGTCAGCGATGATTATCGCTGGCCGTTGTTAATATGCCCCCTAGTAATTCCCAATGCCCATAGGGCACGTTCATAGACAAAATCCTGCAAAATAAACAGAAAGCCAATCGCATAAAACATTACATTCCCAAAAAATACATATATAATTTCACGTAATTTTCATAAAATAAGTAGCATAAAACAATATACCATTACATAACTATACATTACTGTAATAAATTGGGTTACTGGTTGAGGGGGATGAAACCGTTCTCAAGCAGCAACAACAGTTCTTCTCAGGGTGAAGTCACAAGCAACCCTAAATTTGCCTGTGTTCAACTCTTGGGGAGCTTGGCACAGAGCAGTCAGGCTTAAATGAGTCGCAATGTGTAAAGTATTTAGGCAAGACTTCAAACAGTAACACCGTGAAAATACACAACAAAAGTAGCCCACAGCAGAGCTACAATAACAGAGCACTGTTAGTAAATAAATAAGACCAAAACAATAAAAATCCAATCAGTAGACCCAGAGATATTTCATTTGAAAAGTGTTATTACAAATAGCACCAAAATGCATAAAGTAGCAACTGTGGACGCCTGGTCTTACTGGAAAGTACCTTCAATCCTTGTTTACAGAGCGTTGTGAGCATCCGGGCCAAAATTGGGTCGAGTAGCTGAATCGATGCATTGTTTCCGAGATGCAGTAAGGCTGCAATGTGAAGTCTGGCGCCGTCGATGCTCCGGTCAATGACGGATGCGAGGGCCTGTGGTGAGGGTGCGTCACCCAATGGTAGTTCTGATGTGTCAATGTGCTGAGATGAGATGCAGGTCTTTGCAGTGGTTCTGATCCACACAGTAGTAGGAATGTGTCTGTTCTGCTTGGGGTTGCGCGGCATGGCAGAGGAGATGCGTTTGTTCAGCTGGATCCACAGAGGATGTCAGAGCACCTTAGGTCCACTTCCACTGGGGTGGCACCACTTCACAGTGTAGACTCACAGATGGCGGAGTACAGGTGCAAGGTTGTCACTGAGGCATTAGATCAAGAGGCAGCCAGCTAGACTTTAGAGTCACTCTGGGTTCTGGGTTCAAGAAATGCAGGTCCAGTCCTTCTCGCCCAGGCAAGAGGGCAGCAGGCAGCAGGTCAGCACAGCGGGGCAGCAGTTCCTTCAGAACAGCAGTCCATCAGCGTGGCAGAGTGGCAGTCCTTCAGCAGCGCAGCAGTCCTTCTCGACAGAGTATCCACAAGTATCTGCAAGTCCAGAAGTGTACTGACGTGGTTGTGTCTGAGGTCTAGTATTTACACCCAGCTGTACCTTTGAAGTGGGGGAAAGCTTCTAGAGGTTTCCCTTTGAAGTCCCCAGGCATCCTGTCCTCCCTGCCCTGGCCCCAGATTAACTATAAGGGGTATGCATCCCTTTGTGTGGAGGCAGGACACAACCTATTCAGGTGTAAGTGGGCCTGTGCCCAGCTCCTCCCTCACACGCTGCCAGTGATGGCTCATCCAAGCACACCTACGCTCCCTATTGTGTGTGGCTGTTTAGGAGGAATAGAGAAAGCCCAACTGTCATATACACCCTGTCATGGGACTAGAGACAGGCACTAAATGGCTACGGTAGATAAATGGCAACTTTCTAAAGGTCTGTGTGAGTTGGCAGGTTTGGCCCTTACCAACAACAACCTTGGGCCTTAGACAATTGTAGACACAAAACAAAATCAGGTGGAAGTGAGATTTAAACACATCTTTACTTATGCATGAGGTACATTTTACTCAATAATCATGACCGCAAATTTGTTTTAGTAATGATTGAACACAAACGTTTTGTAAACTTTCACATTTATTGCAATAAAAGAAAGGACAATCCACATTCAACTCGATGGATATAAAGTGAAAAATATATGAACGATATGTGTGAAATATGGAAAGATAAATCTAATATATATTGTGATAAAGCAAACTTTTTACATGAACTAGGCAAAAATTGCTTCTTTACCAATCCAAGATTTTACAAGACCACGGCATTACATTCACAAAAAGTGCTATTAGTACTGGAACGTATAAAGGGTCCAGAGGTATCTAATATGGGCTTCCAATAGTTTCTTTAGACAAATGAATGTAGAAGTCCATATTGATAATGGTTGAACAGGACAGGCTTTTCTGGATTGCTCATGTTGTTCTGTGATGGGTCCATGTGGCAGGATGACGATGTGATCCAGAGTGAGCCCTAACAAGCTTTTGTAAAGCAATCACACTGGGCGCCAGAATTCACTTCTAAACAAATAAAAATTACAGCTACTCGTCGAACAACATGAGCAATCCAGAAAAGCCTGTCCTGCACCTTTGATTTGGTGCACCACTACAACCCCCTAATAACCTTGACAACTGATAAGTCTGGATCAAAACCTTTTGTTGTGCCCCCTAAGAATTCACCAAACCCTTGTCCTGACGAGAACCCCCAAAGAAAGTGTAGGTTCAAAACATGTAGACCGGGATCAATAAAGTATCCTAGTTCAACCAGTATCAATATGGACGTATCAATTCATTTGTCTAAAGAAACTATTGGAAGCCCATATTAGATACCTCTGAACCCTTTATAAAATGTACCTCATGCATAACTAAAGATGTGTTTAAATCTCACAACGACCTGATTTTGTTATATGTGTACAACTTTCTAAAAGTGACATTTTTCAAACTGTAATTTAAAATCTGACTTCACTGTATAAGTTAGAATTTCAAATTAGGACTCCATAGACACTGAACATGAACTGGTCACCTATTTCCATTTGGAAATGAGACTTATAAAACGTAATAAGGTAACTCCAATATTATCCTAAAGGAGAGGTAGGCCTTGCAATAGTAAAACACAAATGTAGGAGTTTCTCACTACTAGGACATGTAAAACATAAAAACACATGAACTACACTTTAACCACATTGCACTCTGCCATCTGGGCTGTCCAGGGCCCACGCTAGGGATGACTTATATGTATTAAAAGGGAAGGTTTGAGCCTGGAAAAAGGTTTACTTTGCCAGATCAAAATGGAATTTTGAATCTGCACACACAAAATATGCAATGGCAGGCCTGAGGCATGTTTCAAGTGAGTGGCACAATCAGTGCTACATGTCCACTAGTATTTACAACAAGGGGTGGTGAGGGACAGAGTCTCTGAATTAAGCAGAATACTCTCACCCAGTCAAGAGATCAGGGCTAGATCCAACACCGTTTTTTAGCTCACTGCACCATCCCAGTTTCAGAACCTGGCTGTATGCAAATTAGTCTGTTCCTGTCCCAGTGCATGATGGGAACAGGGCAAACCAAACTACAAAAGTCAATTCTTACACTGGGAAGGAAACAAGCTTCCGGGGACCGGTTTCTGGCATTACAGCCGTCTTCGGCCCGGCTTGCTTGAATCCTGATGGTGCAATGAGCAAGGGACTCATGTCTGAGTATACCCTTCCACGCTTAGGGTGGACAAAAATATTTACAACAAGGGATGGTGAGGGACAGAGTCTCTGAATTAAGCAGAATACTCTCACCCAGTCAAGAGATCAGGGCTAGATCCAACACCGTTTTTTAGCTCACTGCACCATCCCAGTTTCAGAACCTGGCTGTATGCAAATTAGTCTGTTCCTGTCCCAGTGCATGATGGGAACAGGGCAAACCAAACTACAAAAGCCAATTCTTACACTGTGAAGGAAACAAGCTTCCGGGGACCGGTTTCTGGCATTACAGCCGTCTTCGGCCCGGCTTGCTTGAATCCTGATGGTGCAATGAGCAAGGGACTCATGTCTGAGTATACCCTTCCACGCTTAGGGTGGACAAAAATATTTACAACAAGGGGTGGTGAGGGACAGAGTCTCTGAATTAAGCAGAATACTCTCACCCAGTCAAGAGATCAGGGCTAGATCCAACACCGTTTTTTAGCTCACTGCACCATCCCAGTTTCAGAACCTGGCTGTATGCAAATTAGTCTGTTCCTGTCCCAGTGCATGATGGGAACAGGGCAAACCAAACTACAAAAGCCAATTCTTACACTGGGAAGGAAACAAGCTTCCGGGGACCGGTTTCTGGCATTACAGCCGTCTTCGGCCCGGCTTGCTTGAATCCTGATGGTGCAATGAGCAAGGGACTCATGTCTGAGTATACCCTTCCACGCTTAGGGTGGACAAAAATATTTACAACAAGAGTGTTGGATCTAGCCCTGATCTCTTGACTGGGTGAGAGTACTCTGCTTAATTCAGAGACTCTGTCCATCACCACCCCTTGTTGTAAATAATTTTGTCCACCCTAAGCGTGGAAGGGTATACTCAGATGTGAGTCCCTTGCTCATTGCACCATCAGGATTCAAGCAAGCCGGGCCGAAGACGGCTGAAATGCCAGAAACCGGTCCCCGGAAGCTTGTTTCCTTCCCAGTGTAAGAATTGGCTTTTGTAGTCTGGTCTGCCCTGTTCCCATGATGCACTGGGCCAGGGACAGACTAATTTGCATACAGCCAGGTTCTGAAACTGGGATGGTGCAATGAGCTAAAAAACGGTGTTGGATCTAGCCCTGATCTCTTGACTGGGTGAGAGTACTCTGCTTAATTCAGAGACTCTGTCCATCACCACCCCTTGTTGTAATTAATTTTGTCCACCCTAAGCGTGGAAGGGTATACTCAGATGTGAGTCCCTTGCTCATTGCACCATCAGGATTCAAGCAAGCCGGGCCGAAGACGGCTGAAATGCCAGAAACCGGTCCCCGGAAGCCTGTTTCCTTCCCAGTGTAAGAATTGGCTTTTGTAGTCTGGTCTGCCCTGTTCCCATGATGCACTTGGCCAGGGACAGACTAATTTGCATACAGCCAGGTTCTGAAACTGGGATGGTGCAATGAGCTAAAAAACGGTGTTGGATCTAGCCCTGATCTCTTGACTGGGTGAGAGTACTCTGCTTAATTCAGAGACTCTGTCCATCACCACCCCTTGTTGTAAATAATTTTGTCCACCCTAAGCGTGGAAGGGTATACTCAGATGTGAGTCCCTTGCTCATTGCACCATCAGGATTCAAGCAAGCCGGGCCGAAGACGGCTGAAATGCCAGAAACCGGTCCCCGGAAGCTTTTTTCCTTCCCAGTGTAAGAATTGGCTTTTGTAGTCTGGTCTGCCCTGTTCCCATGATGCACTGGGCCAGGGACAGACTAATTTGCATACAGCCAGGTTCTGAAACTGGGATGGTGCAATGAGCTAAAAAACGGTGTTGGATCTAGCCCTGATCTCTTGACTGGGTGAGAGTACTCTGCTTAATTCAGAGACTCTGTCCATCACCACCCCTTGTTGTAAATAATTTTGTCCACCCTAAGCGTGGAAGGGTATACTCAGATGTGAGTCCCTTGCTCATTGCACCATCAGGATTCAAGCAAGCCGGGCCGAATACGGCTGAAATGCCAGAAACCGGTCCCCGGAAGCTTGTTTCCTTCCCAGTGTAAGAATTGGCTTTTGTAGTCTGGTCTGCCCTGTTCCCATGGTGCACTGGGCCAGGGACAGACTAATTTGCATACAGCCAGGTTCTGAAACTGGGATGGTGCAATGAGCTAAAAAACGGTGTTGGATCTAGCCCTGATCTCTTGACTGGGTGAGAGTACTCTGCTTAATTCAGAGACTCTGTCCATCACCACCCCTTGTTGTAAATAATTTTGTCCACCCTAAGCGTGGAAGGGTATACTCAGATGTGAGTCCCTTGCTCATTACACCATCAGGATTCAAGCAAGCCGGGCCGAAGACGGCTGAAATGCCAGAAACCGGTCCCCGGAAGCTTGTTTCCTTCCCAGTGTAAGAATTGGCTTTTGTAGTCTGGTCTGCCCTGTTCCCATGATGCACTGGGCCAGGGACAGACTAATTTGCATACAGCCAGGTTCTGAAACTGGGATGGTGCAATGAGCTAAAAAACGGTGTTGGATCTAGCCCTGATCTCTTGACTGGGTGAGAGTACTCTGCTTAATTCAGAGACTCTGTCCATCACCACCCCTTGTTGTAAATAAACATGTCCACTAGTAGCATTTAATTTACAGACTCTGGGCACAGGTGTTTCCACTTTACTAGGGACTTACAGTAAATTAAATATGGCAGTTGTAGGTTAGCCAGTGTTACCATGTTTTAAGGAGTGAGCACATGCATTGTAGCACTAGTTGGGAGTGGTAAAGCGCTTAGAGTCGTAAGGTCAGCAAAAATTAAAAAATGGAGTAGGAAGGCTAAAGGTTTGGGGGAAGACCACCGTAAGGCTGGTAGGTCTAACAATTACTAAAACAGTGTTCAAAACTAGACACTAGTAAAAAACAGTACCGTTAATACAACTAAACATATACCATTTTGTGGGTATAGACCCACAAAAACCCACAAATAACACTATACCTAACCTCTAGACCTCTCCTCCACCATCCCTCCTCAAACCCCCTCCCCAAAAACTTTAAAAAGGACTTACCTATACTGATAACCAGCAGCACATTAATACAACCTGTAACCTTGAAAATAGATTTAAAATGACAGAAATAGACTAGGGGTGGCTGATAAATTCTACCCCAGTGATGCAGTTCACAGAGGTTTGCCCACTCCGCTTTATGCTTGTAATGTGGAGTTATGCCAAACCCCACGTGGTGGAGCTTTTCTTGTGAGCGGCACGCCAACTGTAAATTGGTGAGCGAGAATTAGCTTTTCCAGTGAGATTTTCTCAACTACTTGAGCAGTAGCAACGAAGCAGCACCATCAGGCGTGCGATTGGTGCAGCTCGCACTGATTTTACAGAGCGGACAAGCTGCCAGTGCTAAAAATCCGAGCGAGCAGCTCGAAGGGCTGATTCACTCCACTCACGGAACTCCGCGGCATGTCACATGTAACTCTGCTGAATTCCACACAGCGAAACTCCGTGAGTTCTACCCACCCCTAAAATAGACTACTAAATAGAAGGTAGCTGTAAAAAAAATGGCCACCAAATTAAACTAGATAAAAAGACCAGCTATTTATAGATATGAGTAGGACATAATTAAAAAATGTTGAATACATGTTTTAGAGAATGTAAAAAATTATAAAACATGTAAAACATGGTAAAGATTAAAACAAATTTTAAAAATCAATTATATATTACATACTGAAAAAAACTTATGTTAAAATGATGTTGAAAATATGTATGTACATTTTAAAAAAAAATTGTTAAACAAAACAGCAAAAAAGGGGAAAATGTACTATGTCCGATACTATTTGAAAATGGTTTACTATTTTATTTAATAATAAAAATGTATTAACAATTGTTTTATTCAACTATATATAAAAATGTATTTGTAAGTAATATGTTTAAACATGTAAAAGTATACATTAAATAAACTCTGAAAACATGAAAAAATCGAAAATGTGTTCTATTTCTTATCTCAATGAAAAAATGTAGTTAATAATATTCATTATTACAAAAATACAACTAACTACTTTTCATTATATGTTTAAACACCAACAAGACTGATTAAACAACATAAACTATTTCTACAACAAAAAAATAAAATTTATTCGAATAATTTTGCACTAAAATGGTTAAAATAAATTTCTGCACTCATACGTATACCACTTTGAAGAAAGTGTTGGACAGTAAAATAGTGACATTTGTGATTCATACTCCACTTTAAGCCAATTGGAGATGGTGTTGAACGCAAAAGGGTTGACAATTACTATTCCTTATCTAATCTACAGCAACTTGGGGAAGATGTTGGACACTAAAAGTGTGACATTTACCATTTACTATTCCCACTTCAATCTGAACCAATTTGGAGAAAGTGTTGGATTCTAAAGGGGTGACATTTACTACGCCCCCTCCCATCTAAACCAATTTGAGGAAGATGTTGGATACTGAAGAGGTTTCATTTACTATTGTCATCTCAATCCAAAATAGTTTATGCAAAAGTGCTACACACTAAAAATTGTATGCACACAAGCACCACTCCATACTAACACATGTGATGGTCTATTAAATACACTAAAATGTACTTAAATACCCCACTAGCCAAAACTGCATACCTATATATTTATAATTAAACATTAACATATAAAAGAATAGTTGTATCACTATTAGTAATGTTTTTTTCTAAAAAGATGTTATTGGTTTTATACATTCTGCATTACATCATTACAATTGTCAGAACTGGGTCGGCTCTATGGTTGTTTCACTGCATATGTATAGAATCTAGGCATTGCAATTATATAATCTTAGCATCAATCAGAACCCCCTACCACCCCCCATGAGTCAGGATTGTATTGCATGTGAAGGCTTAATTTGTGGTAGATGCAATATTTCTTCAGCATACCCAGGTAAGCTTTGAGGCAGTCATATACCAATCTAACGTCACCGTGGTCTTTTCAAGGTCTCCATGGAAGGTCTAGTGAGTAAGGTAGTACACTGTCCAGGGGACACTCACAGGCGTGCTAGGTTGGGATTGGACAAGTCTTCTATCTGGATTTACCAAGTTCTGGGCATCTCTACATTCTGTTTCCTCCTCCTAGCTTCTCTCAACAATAGCCACCCCTTGCATCCTGCCCACTTCAACAGTTCCCTCCTCCATGTATGCGGCCTGAGACCTCCGGTGCCTTCAAATTCCTTGCTATTTCGAGCATAGCAAGGACAAATGTTAGGTCTTGAAATTTGCTTATGACTTTAGTCTTAGATGGTTGGGGGAACCATCCTAATAGGCAGTGGGCCGGGGTATATGGGACCTTTCTCTCGATAGTCTCCCACAATGCATGTAAGACACCTTCCCGAAGCTCATGCAATCCCTTCAGCATGTCTAAAGGTAATTTAGGGGGATAGAGAATACTAACCCGCATTTCCCGTAACTCTCGATGCCAGCATTTAGCCTGTACTTTGAATTCATGTAAATATCTCCCTGTCGAACTGCCCACTCCAAGGAGCACTTGTTGGATATCAAGGTGCGGTGGTGTGAATGAGCCTGAGGCTCTGTCTCTGTGCTCTGTCATCTGGCTCTGTCATCTACTGCAATTGGGTCGCTATATGATAGGACTCAAAGTCAAGAATTGCCAGTCCGGATATCCTGATGCATATCCTGAGCAGCGTCTGTGATTTCGAATAAGTGAAGGGATACACTCACTTACCGTCTGCTTCTGCAACCCCTCCTTGCAGTGGAACTGGAGAAATGTCCCTTGTGGTTTGGTGGCCTCTGGGGTGTCGAGACCGGGATCCCAAGTGAGGAGAGTGTCCGACCGGAAGTGATTCGTCACCGGCCTCGGGTTCCGCTGAGACGCCGGTCGTAGAGATTCCGAGATCCGTGAACCGACAGAGAAGACCACCCACTTCCCATTGTGGGCCACCCGGCGGAAGGCGTGATATGGCTGTGCCGGAAAGAAATTCGTGAGGCCCAGCTCCCCCTCGGTGAGATCCCCGGTCATATTCATCGCCCGCCCCGGGAGCCTCTGGGTGGCTCCCGAGAAGACACGGAGGCTGGTCTAGCCTTTTGGTGCCTCTCCTTTCTGCCGCCTGCCCCGACCTGAGATCCTGTTGAGAACCTTGCAGTGGCTGGGTGCAGGACCCGAACACTCGGCGATATGGAGGAACGGGAAACTGAAACGGCTAAGATGGCGGATGATGTCCTCCTGTGTGCCCTTCACCCGGGCGGGGAACCCAGTGCACGAGAGAATCCCGGGGTTTGGCACCGTGAGAGACCACCCACCCCCACAGATGTCCTGGCTGCATTAACAACTTTGCACGCTACCCTGATCCGTGAGGCCCGAGACTTGGGGGAAAAAGTGGATGCTGTCTTTGTTCCGCCATTTTGTGATGGCACGAACTGTTCTCCTGGTGGCGCCGCTGTGTCTACCTTTGATACATTGACCCTGAGTGAATCTGCTCTCGTGGAGTCGAAGACAGTTGTGGATCATGAGCTGGCTGTGGTTGCATCGGTTATGCCAGTGGTTGTTTCCTTGGGGCATGTCTTTCAACTGCATGTGGAGGAACACCACCGGTCCATTGAGTGGGCGGCTTTGGTGTGGTATCGGTGCTTTCTGCTTCATGTGACTTTTTGTTCAGGGATGGCGGGACTGTATTCTGATTTAAAACTGCTGGCACTGTTGATATCGTCCCGTTCCGTCTCCCGCCGTGCATCATTGACGAGACTCCGGTGGCTTGTGACCTATGGCACGACGGCGTTGCCGAATCCTCCCGGTGTGACCGAACCTCTAGTGCTATTTGCTATCCTATCTGAAGACTGGTTCGACGTTTGTGCTATTGACAGAAGAGGCCAAGGGTGACTTTGATTGAGACGTGGAGGGACTCATGGATGGTTTATGGTGATTTAAGGGGCGCTTACAGAGCTATAATTGATTGCGTTTTTACATATTGCTGCCACTTGTACGTTTCGTTCGCTGCTGTTCGTATTTTTAGCATGCGAAGGTGGGAGGAGCCGGAACGTTAGATCGAGGGCCCTCCTCCTGTATATTTTCCTTTCCTTTTCTTTTCTCTTTTCTTCTCTGTATTTCGGGTCTCTTATTTAGGGCGACAGGCACGCTGCTGGGGGGGTAGGCCGTAGCCATCCGCAGGGGTGCAGGGTGGGGGGTTGGGGCATGGGTCTGTTGTGTTGTTTTTCTTTGTTTCTATGGCCCTTTGCCCTTTTCCTTTTTTGATGTCGCTTTCTTTCGTGTCACCCTTAGTGTGTTTCGCCATGTAGGATGGGACTTGTTCGCCATGATTATTTAGTGATTGTAGCGTCTCTCCTTCCGTGATGCCCCCTTCCCCTCATTTGCAATTTATGTTTATCGTTGGCGTGATTTCTTGCTTCTAGACTAGCTGTAATGGGGGTGTATATGATAGTGCGACATTGATACCACTTAACTTTTTTGTTATTGTAAAATGAACCGTCATTGATCCTTTTGCTTATGTGTTACTTTAAATGTTTGACATGTCCTGACTGTTGACCTGCCTTCGACCCCCGGACCGCTGAGACTTGTATATTATGTTGTTCCTTTATCCTGATATGCGTAGCGGCCGGCCGGATTGGTTGTAGGCCCGTGACTGTCTATCGATGCTGCTACAATAAAGGTTCTTAAAAATTGCTAGTCCGTTGCAGACACCGTTCGCTGTATCATTATCAGTGCAACTCTGCGTCTTCCTGACCCCCAAATATATATCTGGATCTGAGAGTCTAATTCCCTGAAGAACATTTTGGGAATCCAAAGTGGAAGCGTGCCAAAATTATATAAATGCTGAGGGATCACCACCATTTTAAGGAGTGTAATCCTACCAACTACTGAGAGCGGTAGAGTCTGAAGAAGGCAAAGATTGTTCTCATCACTCGGAGAGCTCCCCCCACATTTCCCTCGAAGAGGTCAGACCAGTCATGATATATTTGGACCCCTAAATAGCTTAAGCACCTCGGCTCCCAATGTAGCTGAACCAAGCCAGTCGGAGGGTGTCCACAGGAAAGAGTCTGAACCTCTGCCAGCTTACTTTCAAGCCAGAGAATGAGCCAAACTCATCAACAGGGAGCAGGCTCCTCTCAGAACCCCCTCCCCAACAGTCAAGAAGAGTAGCAAATCGTCCGCATATAGTGCAATTTGATGACTAGTGTGACCCACACTTAGGGCCAGATGTTCGACCATAGGAAATTGTGTCTCGCAAATTGTGCCACATTGCGAGTTGCAATTTCCAATGTACAACAGTGTCTGAGACACTGTTTGAGAATCCCAATGGGCCGCAAATTGCATGCCTCACGAATATTAATGAGGCTGTCACAATTTGCGACCCCATTTGGAATGGCGGGTACTCCAGGTATGGTGGCCGGCTTGGGTCAGCAGACCTCCATGTATGTGACTGCTTTTAAATAAAGCAGTTTTTTAAGGTAGCCCATTTTCCATAAAGGGAAACGGGATCCATTTAAATAAAAAATGTTTGCGCAAGCATTCCCAAAGGGGAAGGTGTCCCCTAAGTACCCCATCACATTTGTGAGTGCTTTAACACCCTTCTGAGAAGGGTGGTAAACTCTGAGTGTTGTGCGACTGCAATTGTGGTCACAAAACATTCTTACATAGCTGTTGGGGTCACAATTAGGAAGGGAACGCCCCTTCCTAATAATGAGTCGTTGAGCACTATTTTGCGAGTCACAAATTATTTGCGACTCGCAAAATAGGGTTAGTACATGGCCCACAGGATTTTATCATGCGCAAACGGGTCTAAAACCCATTTGCACTTGCAAAACTCCATCTCACATCTGGCCCTAAGTCCCCTGTAAAATTGTCCAGATCTGCCTGCAACTGCCTGCGACTCCATAACAATAGCAAATAGCAGGGGGGACCGGAGACCTCCCTGTTGGGTACAGCGCTCCACTGGCCATCCCCTCGAAATAGTCCTCCCTGTGCGCACTCTAGCCACAGGTCTAGTATATAATTACTGGGTCCATTCAATGAAGTCCCCACCTTGTTCCTTGCGTGCCGTAACTTCATACAGATATTCCCACTCCAGGCTATCTAATGCCTCTTCTATGTCCAATGCATAGACTGCCACATCCCCCCTGTCAGCCTTTTCTGTCTCCGTAATGGTTAATAATCATCGAATAGTCTTTGCCGTGCTACAGCCCAGGATAAACCCTGCCTGGTCTGCATGCATCAATTTAGTCATGAAGGGTAAAAGTCGGGTGGTCAAGATCTTGCTCAGATTTTTTTAGTCAATGTTAAGCATCAATAACAGGCGGTATACTGACCTATCATAGTCAAGTTTATTTGGTTTCAAAATGGGAAGTATCACTGCCTCTCTGGTAGTGTCCGGTAGGAAGCCGGCCTCTTTAGCCGGTGCATAAAGGCCCACCATTGGAGGCGTCAGCTTTGCAGAATACATGACATAGAACTCTACTGGGAGCCCGTCTGTGCCTGAGGTTTTATTGCTTACCATATGTTTGATGGCAGAAGCAATCTCCTGCGGTGTGATGTCTCCTCTGAGGTCTCTCGCTTCCTCCTCTATGATCTGTGGCAGCGGAAGTGTCGTCAGGTGCGCCTGTGTCTCCTCCTGGCCACGCGTGGGTAAGCTAGCATACAATGCTTAGTAATAATCAGCAAATATGTAATTGATCCCTCCCTGCGAGTATACTCTGGCACCCTCTGCGTCCTCTAACTCCATAATAATAGAGCAAAGTTAATCTGGGTTAGCCAACCACGCCAATAGGGAACCAGATTTGTCCCGCTCAGCATGTGTTTTGTCTGTGTATTGTTTATAATCAAAGCATCGCAGCCGTTCTACCTGTGCTGCCACAGCTTCTTTGGCTGACAAGAGGTCGGGTTGGTGCTCAGGATGGCTCTGCATCCTTCACAATCCCATCAGCAGCTTCCACATTGCACAACAGTGAATTTCTAACTCCTTTGGATTCGGCTATACAACATCCTTGCATCACTGCCTTAAAGGTACCCCATCCCACTTGTAGGGAAGACGCTGTATCAGCGTTTTCAGTAAAATATTTAATTATTTTAGTCCTAATTAACTCACAGAAGACCTGATCTTCTAACAATTCTGGTTTATCCGTCACGTGGGGATCAACGTCCTTGGTTGGGCTAATCTCAGCTGTAGTAGGACAGAATTATGATCTAATATAGTACAGGAGAGATACTCCACTGTAGAAATTAGACTGAGTATATAAGGGATAGAAAGAAAAAGGTCCAGCCGCACATGTACTTTGAGAAAGGAAGGAATATTCTCGCTCCTGTGGGTGGAGTCGTCTCCAGGAGTCAACAATTCCCCATTGCTATTCCTAATCTCTGAATTTTTTAGCTGTGCGGACAGACTGGGAGTCACGCAATGGAGGGTGCGAGTGAGCTAGTTAAGTGTCAGACACACAGTTAAAGTCTCCCCCAATTACAGTCGCAGCAGTTTAGAACGACGCTAATGATTGTGAAAAATGTGCAAATAACCCACTTTGATACACATTCAGGGCATATACATTCACTATAGTCATGTCTCGACCATCCAGTCGCACCTGCACCGCTATAAATCTACCTTTACTGTTTATCACTGTGTCTACGAGCTGGAAGGGAACTCTAGCTCGAATCCAGATAAAAACTTTTCTGGCATAAGGCGAATATGTAGTGTAATATGTTGCAACACTAGCCCCTACTTGTCAGTGAGGTGTGTCTCCTACACTAGCACGATTCATACCCCTCTTCTGTGTACAAAAGAAAACACTTTATAACATTTTGCCATGGAGCTCATACACTGATTGTTCCATGTTAATCATATATAAGCTATTCGACCAGTCATAATAGTCTCGGGGGAAAGGGGACTGCACTGAGGACCTTCCACGACCTCCTGCCCCGCCCACCTGGTATGTTCAGAGTAAGCACATAGGTTCGAATTGTATGACACATCAAACCCCAATATAAAGAACAAAATCCAAAACCCCCAACCACCCACCCCAGGATGAGTAAAGTAACACCACCCATCCAAACAGCAAAAGAAATCAACAACAGTTATGGCTTATGGACGTTCGTCCACGGCACTCAGTTGTATGAGAATGGTGGATCATGAGTCTCCCAGCTAATCCAACCCCCGCCCAGCTAATTTAAGTAGTGGTGAAGAAGCAACTCATAATGCAACTCCCCATATGCACCGAAGGTGAACCTCAGGATAAACAATACGGCATGTAAAATTAAAAATCCCCCCCGCCCGTTACCACTTCAGCAAGTGTCTCAGATTATGTCATCTGCTGTACTCAGAGTCACTTTGGGCATCCCCAGGCTCGAGCTCTCTGAAGCATTAGATTCAGGTTCCGATTCAGATTCTTGGGTGAGAGAGCGCTGTCCTGGTGTCCCCAAGTGTACCTGCTTCCCACTCAGCGGGGCCATGACTTCCATCATCTTCCGTAATCCCAGTTGGGCTTCAGCATGAGGAGGGGCAGCAGAACTCCGCCGCAATCACTTGTGAAGGGAACCAGGACAACGCTGGGCCATCGTTCATCACCCGTGTCTGTTTTCGATCTGCTCTGGTCTGTCAGCCAGTCCCACACCTTCTGCTGGGAGTGAAAGAAAAAAAACTGTGCACCTCCCAGCGTCACCACTTGCAGTTTCGCCAGAAACAGCATTGCATATTTGAAGTCCAGTTGTCATAATCTCATTTTAGCTTCCTTTTATCACTCTTAATATTTTATATATTTTTACAATTATGTTTACCACCATTCTTAAACGTTGAACAAAGAAATTATATTTTAATCCAGAATTAACAATCATATAATTAAAAACATATATACCCAGGGCCTCATTTATGAGAAATGACGCATCGCTGCGTGAAAGCAGCGATGCGTCACTTCTCAGTGCGCACTCCTTGCGTCATGATTGATGCGTCATATTTATAATATGACGCATCATGTCGCAAGGAGTTACAGATATGTCAGTATTTCTGACGTATCTGTAGGCGCAAAAGTGACGCATTGCTGGAGTGTGTCACAAAAGTGACGCAACTCCAGCAATGTGTACTTTCACATGGCCAAGTCCCATGTTGTTAGTGCCTGCGTCAGTCTTACGCCTGCCATGAAGCAGGCGTAAGATTTTGACGCATTAGCGGCCAAGAAATGGCGCAGTGAAATCTTTCACTGCGTCACTTCCATGACCCTTTCTTGCGTCAAAACGCCCCCTTGCATACATTATACCTGGCGCAGGTATAATGTGGCGAATGGGTTTACAAAGTGACGCATTTACCTAGATGCGTCACTTTGTAAATATGGTGCAACAAGGCACATTGATTATGCCACTGGTGCGTCACAAAAAGTGACGCACCGGCGGCATAAAAGTGACGCACAGCCTCATAAATGAGGCCCCCAGTTTTTAAAATATTTTTTCTTAAACAAATGAAAATTAATACATTTTAGAAAATATATTTCCAAAAAACAAAACTTATTACAGTGCTAGAGTAAAAATAGGATTATTAAATGTTTGTTAATACGTTTTTCATCAACAAACTAATAAATACATATACAACAAAACATACATTTCTACAGCATAAATAATATACGATATTATATTTTATATATTATATTTTAATAATTTACATTCACAATACATAAATTTCAAAATAATCGAAATATAAAAATAAAAATCTATCAAAAATATTTGTGTAATAAAATATTCTTCAACATTAAAAAAGTAATTTTTTATCTACTAAACATCTTTTTATTAACAGTTTTGTTATACAGGGACAACGAAAAAGCATTGCACCTTGAGCACATCAAGGCAGCAGTATTCCATTACATTGCAACTAATTAAGACCACCAACAATAGTATAACTGTTTTATACATCATTTGTGGTAGTTGGGCCGCCGAAGGGCATACAAAATTCCAGGAAATACCAGTTAAGCTAATTCAGGAAGACAACATTGAAGACAATAGAAGAAAATAAAACAATGGCATGCACTAAAAAAAACTATTTTGCTCTAGGTTGAAAGTAACCATCTATCGCACGCAGTTATCCCAGGAGGACATAGGGTGGGGAGTCAAGAGATGAAAGGAGGGAACATGGGGTTTGGACTAGATGTAAGAGCTCAATCAAATAGCTGGAGTGCTTTAAGTCTAAGATGTGCAAAACAGGAATGCTCCAGACGCGAGAGGAATTGTATGAGAGGCTGCCAGGTTCGAGTAAATTTACCCTCCATGCAAGTGATTTTATGAGAGAGAAGTTCCGTGTCTAGGACTTGCTACATACGCATATACCATTGAGCTATTTGAGGGGATTTGGGATTTTTCTAATGTAAAGCTATAAGTTGCTTGGCAGCACGCAACATGTGGCTATTTAAACGCCATTCAGCGTGAGTCATGGCTTGCACAGGTGGGGACCAGACACTGAAGATTACTGACGAGTAGGAATCCGGTAGTGGGAAGCATATGGTCCCCCTGATATGGCTAAGAATTTCTTTCCAGAAGGGTGTGATGCTTGGGTAGGACCACCAAATGTGTAGGAAGTCTCCTAGTGCTGAAGTGCAATGCCAACAACGTGTTGAAGAGGTGGGAAAGACAGTGTGTAATTGTGTTGGTGTGAGGTACCAGCACTTCATTACTTTATACGCCATCTCACATTGTGGCATGCAAAGTTTTTCTCATTATCTCATCTTGAGGAATCGCATTGGCAGGGCTTGGAAAATGTAGAGATTTTTTGATTGAGAGACATCTTCATTGTGTTTAAATGACCCAGCCATGAATCCTGAATGGGTTTCCAACAGCAAAATTCTTTCAAGGTGGATTTTCGAGATTCCGGCTAGTTGGCTATTGACACTATAGATAAAGTTGGTGGTAGACATGGGCCCACATATTTAATGGAGTGTGGAACCCATTGGAAGGGTGTGAGGGACTGCAAAGCCGGTAGATCATAGAAGGGATAGTTACATTTAACGCTTGAGAAATAGACATGCTGATTTTGAAGCTTGAGACCTCTTCAAATGCACGCAAAGTTTGTGCAAGCGCCGGAAGGGATGTCTCGGGCTGGGGAAGAATAAATAAGAGGTCATCGGTGAATAAAGTAGTTTTATGGGTTCTTCCCCAAAGGGAATGCCTACAATGTCCTCAGTTTGTCAGATGATAACCGAAAAGGGCTCTACTGCTAGAGCAAACAGAAGGGGCAAGAGGAGACAGGCTTGCCTGGTGATGGTATGAGTCATGCTTCCATTAACGTGGATTCTAGCAGTGGGGGAAGAGTAAGAAGCCATTATTCTGAAAATCATCACAGGGTCTAGACTTAGCGAATATTGTCCACCCCCTGCCTGTAATGTATGAAGCCAACTTGAGCTCGGGCTATATGTAGGTCTCCGATTTGCTAGGCTTTTAGTATACAGTTTTGTGGCTGTGGGCTATAAGAGGCGCAAAGATAAGGGTCTTTGTCCGTTTTTTTAAGCAGCATAATCTCCGCCTTTGACATGGTGGGGATGAGTCCCGAGGTGGCTGTAAAGGAGTTGCAAAGAGCCAACAGGTGGTCTTGTAATTGTCGAAGGAACCTACAGTAAAAGGCCACCGGGAGACCATTGGGGCCCACAGTTTTGCCAAGGGGGAGGCCCTGCCGGGCACTTTAAAGCTCCTCCAAAGAGATAGGGGCCTCAAGCAATTACGAGTGAAGCAGGTCAAGTGAGTTTCATCAACAGCTTACCAAGTAGTTGTCTATGGAGTCCTGGGGGGCTTTGTCGCCACTGTAAAGGTAAAAGTCCTGGAACACATGGTGTTTGGCTACCTCTGAAGCAGTAAATGGCTGCCCCTGATTGGATACAACAAACTAATCCTTCACTATTTTCAGCATGAGAGGGGTTCCTCTCTATAACCTCTTCCACAATTCCCTCTATGACCAAACGGTCACTTTGATGTCTGTGTATCCCAATTCTAAAATACAAAGCTACAATCAACAGCCCACTCATAAACTGGAAAAAATCTGGGGAGGAAAGAAAGCACCTCACGGTAACACCACCAAGGGGGCCGCTGACTGGTACTCGCCAGCAAGCCCACTTCTCATCATCGGTTGCCTTCTTTCCAAAAAGAAATGTGTGTGCATTTCAAAAAGACCTCAACCCAATGAAACCAAACGATAGAAAGAACCTAAATGTGAGTGTACTTCCTATGTGTACTATAACAATGCGCGTGTTAAAGGACCCCGTGAGAACATATAGGAATAATCCTTACCGTTTAAAAATTGGTAAAGCTTACTGGCTTGTGATAAACTTTATTCCGTGCTGTAAGCTTTTCCACGCTAAAAATGACTCATATAGAGCCATAATCAATCATTGATAGCCAACATGTTTCGTCGCTGTTAATATTTGGAGCAAATTCTTCAGGGCTAGGCATCCAAATTAAACTTTCATGGGTGGTTCACATCAAACCATTAGGTTGCTCCAAGTCTACATACCTGCAACCTCAGTGCGCGGAACAAACGCGTCAGCTGATCGCGTACCCGCGAGGTGACCGCCTAAGGATCTTGTCACGGCGACCTGCAACCGGAGGACGATTGCAAACACTGCCGGTTGCTGGTCGCGGTGACAAGATCCTTATGGTGGTTCTTACTCCATGATAACTGAGGTGGAGAGAAAACAAAGGGGACCATACAGGCCCCCCTGTTGCCTCAGGGCCATGTGTGTGCATGCACCCTAGTATCTGAACGCCATGGACTGCAGCAGTTCTGAAGCTTATTAGTGACTGGCCTTAAGTCTCTGTAGTGTCTTAAGTTGGTGGGTGCAAGGTCCTAAAATAGCTGGGGGTATGGCCATTGTATACCAGATGTGACTTCTTCCATGAGTCTTGCAGGATTGTCTCTTTCTCAACACAAAAAGCACTTGTGTGAGGATCTCAGGAGGAAAATCTAGGCGTTCCGAGATGCCACCCAATGTGCTTTGTCAAGCATTGGAGGGGAGGCTCCTGGATCCCCATTAAAATAATTTAAACAAAAATTATAAAAGTAAACGTTTTTTTCCAAAAAGTGTAAAATTATTTTACTTTTTTAAATTGGATTTCCATATAGTTTAATTGTTAACATTTATTTGTCATTAAAATATTTATTTTGATATTAACAATACAATATTGTTTTATGTGATAAATTAATTTATATATTCTAATTAATTATACATTATTATTCATAAAAAAATAATGTAGCAACATTAATGTACATTTACAATATTAATTTGCATATCACTAAAATATTTCAAATTACATTTTTTATTAACATATACACCTTTTAAAAATCTTTCATACCATTATCCCCCAAAAACTCAATATCTTGCTGCTAAACAAATTATAAATCCATTATTTTTAGACATTAATACAACGAAAAATAAATTCAACAATTTCATACATACTAAATTATCTTACTAAAAACACAAAGGAAAAACATTTCATAAATATCTATTATCAAACACACTGGAATAAATACAAGATAAAACTTACGAACGATATTACATGCAACAATATTTGCTAAATGGATATTTTCACAACATTATTAAATAACACTTGGAAAGTTATTCTCACATTTGATATTCCTGTTGACGATATTTTGACATCCTGATATTGTTGACATAATATTTTTGCATCACAATATTTTTCATTCAATATTTTGTCCAAACACCATTGGAGTACCTCAGTCTTCCTATGGAATAACTGGGGACTTGAATCCAGAATTCTCTTGAACACAAGTTGTGAAGGTGATTCAAAGGATCAGGGAAGCTAGCCGCCTGACGTCCATAGACAGATAAAGGACGTGAAGGGTGTTTTAGAAGAGGAAATTGCAGGCCAAAGAGACTGAACTTCTGAAACCCTCACTGAAAAGAATTGTTGAGCCTCTCTCCATTGGTATCTGTGTTATGCTGCCCTAGTAGCATTCCACGGAAGTTTGGGAGTTTAGGTGTGATCAGGAGAAAATGTTCTGTTTCTGAAAATGTGGGAACTTTTTAAGGAGGACCTGCATAAGGTACCGAGGCTAACGGATAAAGACACACTCTGGACAGGCAAGATTTCTTAGTTTGCATGGCTTGGGACATTTTGCAGAAACCTTTGAGGCTCAGCTGGGCCATGGAAATCAGCCCTTGTATTGTATAACAAATGGGCATCAGTGCCCACTTTGTGCACCTCCAGGGGACTTTGGTATTACAAAAGATGCTGCAGATGTTTGTGCAGCCCCTTCTGTAATACTGAAAGCACTGGCGCTCTTGTAGCGCCAAAGCTATCTCAAGAGGGCATTCCCTCATGTGCATATCTCTTTGCCTTCTGCACCCAAGCCATATTCTTGACTTGAGCACACAGGCAAATAAGCCATCAGGAGGCGCACTAACCCTCCTTAAATAAATAAAACAATAATACCACCAATACCACAACCACCAATATCAATACCAACACCAATACCGCCACCACCAATACCACCACCACCTCCAATACCAATACCACCACCACCACCAATACCCCCACCACCAATACTGCCACCAATACCACCACCATCACAAATACCACCACCAATACCACCACCTCCACCAACAATACTACCAATACCACCACCACCAATACCACCACCAATACCAATACCACCACCAATACCAATACCACCACCACCAATACCAATACTGCCACCAATACCACCACCACGAATACCACCACCACCAATACCACCACAACCAATACCAACACCACTAACACCACCAATACAACCACCACCATGCCAATACCACCACCGCCAATACCACCACCAATACCTCCGCCACCAATACCAATGCCACCACCAGTACCAATACCACCACCAATACCCCCATCAACACCACCACCAATACTACCACCAATACTACCACCACCAATACCACTACCACCAATACCACCACCACCATGCCAATACCACCACCGCCAATACCACCACCAATACCTCCGCCACCAATACCAATGCCACCACCAGTACCAATACCAACACCAATACCACCACCACCATTACTACCACCGCCACCAATACCACCACCACCACCAATATCACTACCACCAATACCACCACCATCAATACTAATACCCCCATCAATAATACCACCAATACCAATACCACCACCACCAATACCGCCAACACCAATACTGCCCCCACCAATATCACTACCACCTCCAATACCAATACCACCACTAATAACACCACAACCAATACCACCACCACCTCCAATACTGCCACCATTACCACCACCATCACCAATACCACCACCACCAATACCACCATCTCCACCAACAATACTACCAATACCACCACCACCAATACCACCACCAATACCAATACCGCCAGCAATACCACTACCACCAATACCACCACCACCAATACCACCACCACCAATATCAACACCACCAATACCACCACCATTACCACCACCAGTAATACAAATACCGCCACCAGTACCAATTCCACCAACAATACCACTACCACCAATAACCACACCACCAATACCACCACCACTAAAACCACCAATACCATCAATACCACCTCCCCCAATACCCCCACCAATACCACCACCAATATCACCACCACCACCAATATCACTACCACCACCAATACCACCACCACCATCAATACCACTACCAATACCACCACCACCATCAAAACCACCACCACCAATTCCACCAGCACCACCAATAACCAGCACTACCACCAATACCACCACCAGTAATACAACCACCAACGCAACCACTAATACCACCAATAAAATACCACCAATACCACTACCACCAATACCACCACATACCACCACTAATACCAATACCAATGCCACCCCTACCGCTACCAATACCAATACCACCACCACCACCAATACTACCATTTCCACCAATACCACCACCACCAATATCACCCCCACCACCACCAATACCATCACCAACAATACCACCACTAATACCAGTACCACCACCACTAATACCAATACCACCAATACCATACTACCACCACCACTACCTACCACCAATACCACCACCAACACCAATGCAACCACCACCACCAATACCACCACTACCAATACCACCACCACCAATACCAGTACCACAACCACCAATCCCACCACCTCAGCGCCTCTCGCTCACTAGTAATAGCTGGGGCACTGTACGAGGCCAGAGCTGCAGCCGAGACCATACCTCCTGCCGTCCATGACTGCGTAAAACACATCCCGCCCTGCACCAGGAGGCGAAGACATGGCCCTACTGTATATACCACCACCACCAATATCAATACCGCCACCAATGCCACCACCACCAATATCACCAATGCTATCACCATCAATAACACCACCACAAATACCAGCACCACCACCAATACCAATACCACCAACACCACCAATACCACCACCACCAACAATACCAATACCAATACCACCACCACCAAAACCAATACCAATACCACCACCAATGCCACCAAAAATACCACCACCACCAATATCACCACCACCCCCACCAATACCACCACCACCACCAATACCACCAATACCGCCATCACAAATGCCACCACCACCAATACGAATACCACCACCAATACAAACACCAATCATACCATCACCACCACCAATACCACCACCACCACAAATACCCATACAACGTCCACAAGTACCCCCACCACCAATACCACCACCACCACCACTACTACCACCACCACCACCACCAATACCACCACCAATACCACCACCAATACCACCACCACCAATACCATCACCACCAATACCACCACCAATACCACCACCACCACCAATACCCCCACCACCCATACCACCAATACCAGCATCACCACTAATACCACCACCACCAATACCACCCCCACCAATACCACCACCAACACCACCACCAATACCACCAGTACCACCCCATTACTACCTCCACCAGTCCCACCACCAGTCCCACCAACAATACCACCACCAATACTACCACCACCAATAGCACCATCACCAATACCACCACCAATACCACCACCACCAATACAAATACCACCACCAGTACCAATACCACCACCAGTACCAATACCACCACCACCACTACTACCATCACCAATACCACCACCACCAATACCATCACCACTAATACACCCACCAACACCACCACCAATATTAACAACAATACCACCACCAATACCACCAGTACCACCAGCACCAATACCACCACCACCAATACCACCACCACCACAAATACTACCACCACCAATACCATCCCCACCAATACCACCACCAATACTACCACCACCAATACCAATACCACCACCAATACCACCATTGCCACCACCACCACCAAAACCCCCACCACCAACAATAACACCACCACCACCAATACCACAACCACCAATACACCATCACCAATACCAATACCACCACCAATAATACCACCACCACCAATTCCAATACCACCACCATCAATACCAATACCACCACCACCAATACTGCAACCACCAATACCACCATCACCACCACCACCTATACCAATACCACCACCAATTCCACCCCACCACCACCACCAATACCATCACCACCAATACCAGTTCCACCACCACCACCAATACCAATTCCACCACCACCAATACCACCATCACCAATACTGCCACCAATACCACCACCAATAATACCACCACCAACAAAACCACCAATACCACCACAAGCAATATCACCAATACCAATACCACCACCTCCAATACCAATACCACCACCACCAATACCAATACTACTACCAATACCACAACCACCAATGCCACCACTACCAATGCTACCACCACTAATATCAACACCACTTCCAATACCATCACCCCAATACACCCACCACCAATACCAATACCACCACCACCAATACAACCACCACTAATACCAATACCACCACCAATAGCACTACCACCAATACTCACACCACCAATACCACCACCTAACAATACCACCACCAATACCACCACCAATATCACCACCACCATCAATAACACCACAACCAACACCAATACCACCACCAGTAATACAACCACTAATACCACCAATACAATACAACCAATACCAATATCACCAATACCACCACAGACCACTACCAATGCCACCCCACTAATACCAATAACACCACCACCAATACTACCACTACCACCAATACCACCACCACTAATACCACCACAACCAATACTACCACTAATACCAGTACCACCACCACTAATACCAATACCAGCAATACCATAGTACCACCACCAATACCATCACCACCAAGACTGCCACCAATACCACCACCAATGCAACCACCACCACCAATACCACCACCACCAATACCAATATCACCACCACCAATACCACCACCTCAGCGCCTCTCGCTCACTAGTAATAGCTGGGGCACTGTACGAGGCCAGAGCTGCAGTCGAGACCATACCTCCCGCCCTCCATAACTGCCATAAAGCACAGCCCTCCGTGCACCAGGAGGTGAAGCCAGGGCCCTAATACAGATGGAGAGTTTTTTATTAGGCCAAAAATATTAATGACATTACACAATGCCACACTGCACATGCAAATCACGGAATGGGCAGGAAATAGCCCCCTCCCACTGTTCCTCCTGAGCCGTGACAGTGTAATCACAAAGCAAAAGGTGTTGGAGCACTTTTTTAGTGTTTATAGCTTGGGTCATATGTAACCCTCACTTCAGACTTTGTGTCTGTGTAATTTACAACATATACACATCTTCTTCACTGCACTGTTTATCACTACTTTGAAGACGTCGCAGGCCGGTTGATTTCTCTGATATTTACGATCTAACAAGCGGTCGAGAAGGCCCTTTATTGTAATGCAATAGTTCTCACATTTGTGAGAGGTAAACATCACTTACAACGAAACTTTTACAACCCACTACCATTACAACGCGGTCATTACAACGCAAACTATTACAACGCATTGCGCTGGGGGGCGCTCTAGGATAGGGAATAGGTTAATTTACTATCCAATAACCTTCCCTAGTGTCCACGGGGACTGGAGTTGGAATAGTAAATGAAACTATTCACTATCCAACACCCAAAAGCGCTATGCGTTGTAATGGTATGCGATGTAAAAACCGCGTTGTAAAGGCAGGCGTTGTAATAGCCTGCGTTGTAACGTCATACATCCTAGTGAGAGTTTAAGCTTTTAGTATTGTAAATGACAATGCCTTTTATTTATGTTTTAAAACCCAAAACATAAATAAAAGGCATTGTCATTTACAATGCCAATAGCTCAAACTTGCGTGAATATGAGATCTATTGCATTGCAAAGACTTGTTAATGAAGCCTTTTACATATGAAACTGTGGATTTCTTCTGTGCCTGCATCCTTAAAAAATGTGGTTTCCGTGTTTATTAATAATCGAAATACTCCTGTTACCCAAAGGATCATCACTGCTAAGCAAATGAAAATTTGAAAAGAAATCCATCATGACATTTCCTCCCACCAAACATCTACTGCCGTTGCATCATGTCACAAATCGGTGAACCTCCATCACCTTCACAGATCCAACCATATCTGCATTATGTCACCAAATACATAAATGAGACCCAGAAATCAAACAAAAATAAGGAGGGCTTCCCTCTTGCCAAACCCTGTGCCCCTTGCATGATGTCACCAAAGGCACCAATCCACTCCCTAAAAGCAAACACAAATATTATGGGCCCTTTTAGATAGTCAAGTAAGTAGAGGGCCACTTTCATGAAAGCCATTTCATCAAGCCTGTCCCTTCACGGAATGACCATCAGAAAAAGGTTAACATATTTAAAAATGTGACTCAGCGCCACACATAAACATAATGGGCACCTACACCATAGCAAATTTCCCATTTAACCCAGTATTACATCAAAAATGCACAAATGAGTTCCAAATCATCAAACAAAAACATTGGGGACAGCAACCCAGCGAAGCCCTGCTGCCCACATCACCAATTGTGTAAATGACATCCCAGAAAATTAAATGTTGTTTTTAGGAGCCCACATATCAGATGTTTCCAGATCCTCACAGAATTGTCAAATGATGCAAGGGAAACTAGCATTCCCCCACACACACTCTCCCTCCATGTGTCTCTACACTCTTTCGTCCCTACCTCCCTACTGTAAACACATTATCCGAACACTTGCTGCCCCTGTACAACTTTATCAAGAGTGCAATACACACGATGAACGGTTTTCACAAAACAGCTGGCCTGCACAGGGATGGGCCTATCTGCATGGAGCTCTTCTATGCTTCATCTGCCCAAAATACCTATTCCTTATCTCAGAGCCGGAGTTTGTGGTTGCTGAGAGAGGGAGGTACTGCTGTAATGTAGGCACAAAATCTTCACTTGCATCAAAAGTGTGAAAATGCTCCCTTTTCTACCATTTATTGCAGGGGAGAAAACAGCAGGAAAGAGGGCTCCCACCACAGTGATGCAAAACATACTAACACTATACCCCATTTGTCCAGCATACCTGTCTTTCTGTTGCTCCTAGTCCACCCGAGGCACAAACTATGCTCCCAACGCCCTCTCTGTACAGATGGCCAAGGCATACCATATGCCCTCCCCACTATACCCTGTCAGATTCCTGACACACAGATGCTCCACTAAATGCCCTCAATTCACTCCCTTCGGCCGTTGGAGGCTTATGGTCTGCCCAAGGCACTCTTGTTCCATCAGCCTCCACCCAGGCCCCTCTAGGCACCACTGTCTGCTTCCTCCTCCAGGCTTCCAGAGGCACTCCTCTCCTGTAGGGAATGACATTTAAAAACATATTTTGACTTACAGACTGTATTAGAATTTCACATTAGAATGTGTTTAAACCGTTGCAGAAATGTTTTTGCATAGAACATGACAGGTAGGAAAAATGTGACTGCTTTATAACATGTAATAATCTCTTTAGAATGCTTTTTAAGGTTGCAAAAGAATACATAAAAAACAGCTTGTAGGGAAAATGTGCTTGCTTTAATGTAAATGAAAATAACATGAAGAAATATTTTGTACAAGGTTATCATTCTTAAATGTGCCCCTTTAGTTAAGCTCAAAAGCCTTTTTCTTTTGAATCTTACTTACTGCTAAACAGACGTATATTTATAAAATGTTGCCTACCACCAGCATCCTGCTAAATAATTTGCTCACCCCTCAGCTTGTTTCCTTTGCCACATCGTACCACATAATTTAATTTCATATTAAACAATAAACCTTGCTGTAATTCATAATGAATAGACTTTTAGTATAAATAATGATTTGGATATATTTTATGTATGCCTCACCAGAACATTATTGATAGTTTTGTTCCAAAGTTAGCTTTGTAATCACAATGGGCATAGAATGCTGCTCTTGGTTTAGGTAAGAAGGTTCTCATGAGAACTTTCCTCCATGTTTCTAACACTTGCAACAGTGTTTTACTCTGTGCCAGTGTGAATGTTTACTGTGAGAATCAGGAAGAGAAGCAAAGGATGTTGCAGACACCATCAGATGAGCAGTTTCCATTGGTCGAGAGATTCGGACTCCTACTAAGTTTTGTGTTTTTATATTAATGAGTGATCCTAGTGAGTAAGTAGGAAATACGGCATTCGGACCTCTGAGATTTACTTGGAACATACCCTTTATGACTCTGCTACTGGAGAGTCACTCTATTGCATCCTTGCTCTTTGTTACCAACAGCTATTGCTAAAGCTGATTTTATTCTTGTTTCCTTATCCTAATTTTCTCTGATCAAATGCTACTGCAATGATCATTCCTCTATCACTGATATTCTGATGGTTGCTACTGCAGCTGTGGGGAACTCAGCTCAGTTTCCACAAGGACTCTTTATGAGTAGTTCTATCTATGCTCCGAAATGTTGGGATTCCCTGCGTAGGATAGATTAGGCTCTTTCATTAGTTTAGTGGCAATCTCCTTTATGGAACACTCTGTGTTGATTTAAGCTGTCACTAATCAACCCTTTATTCAGTATTTCTGTAAACTGGACTCATCTGAATAAAGATGACAAACTCATACTAATCCTTTTAGATAAGTAAATGTTTTGAAAATGTCATCAACCTCTCATTCGTACCACAGTGGCATAGACCCATCTGACCTGTCAATGCCATCAGGATTTTTAAAGGAAGAAATCTGTAAGACGTGGTGTTTAGTTTTAAATTCCACCAATTCTTTCGGCACTAACACTTTCTGGTAACAGAGGATATGGTTCATACACTGAATGGAGCATTAAAAATAGTACCCATGTTACATTGAGAGAATTCCAGATCCAGATGGCATTGCCAAAGCAGAATTCAAGGGTGATTGTGGTATTGATGGTTGAGGTTTTGAAGGTGTGATTATTAATTCGGTGAAAATGTCCTCATTGTTAGTGTTGCGGTTATGAATGTCTTTCTTTCAGGTTGAATGAGTGAGTAATAGCGACATCGAGAAGTGGTTGAAAATAATAAGTTGAGTTTCAGGCGCCTTGAAGTCAAAAGATCACGGGATAATAACAAAAGTTTTAAACTTGTGTGCAGGAGATTTAGATGTGCAGTGTGCGGTACCATTGCTTCCATCAGTAACAATAGTGATAAGCTGGTGTGTTTGACTAATCCTGGTTAATGTTAGTGGAACCTTAAACTCTTCGATACGTTAGATGGCCCCAGGCCGTCCGACGTCACAGTGGGCACATGCGGAGGACGGCCGGGGACCGTCCGAACCGCGCACTCGTCATTTTCTTCAGCACCGCGGCGCAAGCAGGTGGAGCTACATCACCTTGTGTGATTTTTCTCAGGTTAAGAAAGCACTTGCGAGTGCAGAATACTCTTGAGTGGTTGTGATACTCAAATTCCTTTAGAAAAGCAAACACGAAGTTGTTCAAAGAAGGTATCTGAAAGTTGTGTGTGGTTGTGAAGAAAATTATAAAGGAGGTTGACTGCTGCGAGGAGTAAGTTATACGTCATAGTGTTTTGTGTTGGGATTGGACGGTTGGTGTGATTTTGCGCTGCCAATAGTGAGTGGATTTTCAGTGTTGTGCTGTGATAGAGCGGGGCCAACCTGCTCGTTTTTTTACACATACTCACCGGGCCAATAAAACATACACACTTTGAACAGGTAAACCTACGCTAAATCAGAATATTATTTTAACCATTTAGGACCTATACCATTGATCTTACCAATCCTTGTCACCGGTACCTAAAGTCCTAAGGGATCAAGGGAGTTAGAATATTAGGTAGTAAATAAACATTTGCACTCATTAAAAATAACCACAGACTCGGGAAAGATTTGAACACTTTATCTGAGTAAATTCTTAAATGTCAGAGTCCATACTAAATTAGTAACAGCTTGTTCAATTAAGAAGAATATATTCAAAACAAGATGATGTGGAAATATTACGAAACTTTCTTTAAGCATTGAAACATAGGAACGGTAAGAAAAGGGAAACAATACAATGACATACCCACGCAACTTTATATTTACCTAAAATGGTGTGAAGACCAACCCTGGCCATGGGATGGGATAAAGGACAGGACTCCCGATAGTTCAGGTGCCAATAGGACAGGATAGGTACAGATCAGAATCAGGATAAGTACGGACCAAATTGGATCAGGACAGGACCACTACAGGTCAGAACCGGCACCCACAGCTAAGGTGCAACGCCAGCGTCGCAGCCCTCTCTGCAGCTAACAGTCGGACCCCAATTGGGTTATTGAACCTTCTCCCACAGAACCCCGATTGGGTTATTGAATCTACTGACAGAACCCCGATTGGGTTATCGAATCTTCTGACAGAGTGCTCCGCCAGCACCGATGCTCTCGATCGCCTATTGAGTGCGTTGGGTCAGTGACAGGTCAGCTATTCGGACAAGTCGGACAATCTAACTAGCTAAGCCTTCCTTAGCTATACCATTTTCCAGAGCAGTGTACCACCCCCCTATGTTGCAAGTTTGTGTATTCCCTCAATTTGATTGGCCAAAAGACGAGGAGAGGTCATCACACCATACCAGTTATGAGGTCACTTGATTCAATAATGCAAATTATCTTCCCGCCCATAACTTTAATTTTCCCATGCATTTTATTCCACCCAACAATGAATGTTCTAATAGTAAATACAATGTTAAACAATTTACCAAAGTTTCTTCCTCTCGAGAGGTCGCGGGGTGAGTTTCCCAGGCGCATCTTCAAGCAAGACTGTCGTTGGCATAGATTCAGTGCCATGGCTAGTGGACTCTTGAGAACGCAGCACATGCGCAGTTGCAGGACCCAAGATGGAGGAACATTGTACTTGATTGGAGCAAACACGAGCTAAAAGCAAAGTCGAAGAAGAACAGTTTTAGAACAAGAATAAATGAATACACTGTATACCACTTATCTCAACTCTATTCCCATTATTTTATTTTAACTACAGCATTAGGAATTAAGCAGAACAAACATTTTAACAAAAGCAGCAATGCAAGCGTTAGCACATGAAAACATTGAGCAGCCATCTTTAGTTCTAGTGCGCAGAAGCAAAGTTTTCCCACCAAGCTAATAATACGTCACGTCACGTGAGTGTGACAAACGCATACGCAGAAAAGTTCCCACACTGCAGCGGCCATTTTAAGACACTCGTGTTACGGTTAGTGGAAAGCACATTGAAAAGCTTCCCCTAGATACTAGAAATGTCGTGTGGTTCATTGTTAGTAAGACAAAACATGTTGAGTAAAATATTATATATTATTTTGAGAGGGTTGAATCCAAGCAAGTCCCTTTACGAGTGAAACCTTGCTCCGTCAGCTGTGATTGGATAGTGTCAATTGAAGTGCTATCTTTGGATTTGGAGGGAATCGTGTGAAATTAAAAACTGTCGTTTGATTGGGGAACTAAAATTGACGTGTACGGAACAGAATCAAAACATTTGATTTTATGTGAACATTTTAAATTAAATTGCCAGGGATTTTAAGAAATTGGTAGGAGGAGATGTCACTTTTCCTGTATGCAAAGGTGATAAGGCACCTGCTGAGGGTACTAAGGCATACATTATGACTACCAAATATGGTTTAAACTCATGTTTGCGGCTTTGACAATGGAGTAGGATTACGGAAAATTAGGATGCTTTTAGTTTTCCGAGGTATAGGACATTCAATACCAGAAGCCTAGATCATTTGAAGGGAAAGTTGTATGAAATGAAGCTACCACCTCGAGCCATGCAGTATGAAGCTTTTAATGCTTGGGAAAAGGTTGCGAGAGAGAACGAGAAAGAGAAATATCAGAGAAGGACAGGAAAATCAATGCAGAATTATGCAAATGTTCGATAGGATGAAGAACAGCGCAGATGGAGAAAGGGTATTATTGATTAAGCCAGATTATACCGGGTTCTTACATCAGAGTGTGCGAAAAAGTGTAAGGATACTGTTAACCAAGAAGGACATGAGTCAGATACAGATTTGGGAGACAAGATATTAGAACAGATGTTATCTTCCTAACCACCATTTCCACCAACTGGTTTTGACCCAGGAGAGATAAGTTCTAGTGCTAGTCAGACCATAGCTACAGCTCCAGTGGATCCAGATCCACTTCCTATTGAACAACCTTTACAGGTTTCACAAATTGCTCCACCAGTTTTGAGATGACCGCCAGCTGTGTTCCCCACTGAGAATATTCCTCTTGCATCTCGAGTAGCTACAAGTGCACCACTCAAGCCTGAGAGGAGTCCAGAAGTCTTAACATCAGTTGTTTGAAATTCACAGACAACCCAGAATACACAGTTAGTTCTGTGGAGACCTCCGTAAAATTTGCAGGCTGTAGTAGACGGAGGAGGGACTCTAGTCTTCACCACTCCCTTAGCATCCAGGGTAGAGTAGAGGTCACAGCGCACCCAAAAGATTTAGTGACAAGAAAAGACAGATCGCTAGGTATTCCAAAAACAAAATAGAATCAGGAGAGCTAATCAAGGGTTGCCTGGAGTTTGATCATCTGGATCAAAACCCGAGAAATTAGTTAACCTACCTCTGTAGGCTGATGACTCCGAGGGCTGCTATGGACCATGACAAGCTGGCAGGGATAGCAAAGAAGTATGATGTGGATCTTACTAACAACATGAGTCTGCATTGTAGCTATAGAATTGAATTGGATGATCAGGCGATAGAAAACATGAGGCTTACAGGAATGCGTTTGCACCTTATCGAACTGGCCAAATGCATTTGTAGATGGAAGGATGTGGAAAAGTTGGAACTTAGATGGGTAATGAAACAAGAAAAGAAAAAGAGGAAAGCAGAGGTAAAACATGATGAGTTGAATGGGGATGAGGCAGCATCATATCCAATGAGAGAAATGGCGGGAACTTATTTACATGTGGCATGGAAAAGAAGTGATTTGATAGCATTTATTAATAATTTTCCAAAATTGAGATATAAGCCGGTGCAGTGTTATCCACATGTGGAACAGTTCATAAAGATTTCAAAGGTATTCTGGAAAGACTTGGGTATGTTCCTTGATATTGTGGTGCCAGCTGACCTGTGGGCTGAACCTAAGGTAGCAGTGCAATGGCTGTAAGGAGAACCAACTAAAGAGGAAGGGACCGGTGCACCGTCACCATTGGAAATATTAAGCGGTTATTATCTTTTTGAAAGGGAAAATACCTCCTAGGGATACTGTTTGGTCAAAGATTAAAAGAACCACACACGAGCCGAAGGAGACAATTCATAAGTACTATGAGAGGTTACAGCAGGTATTCTGCAGAGTGGATGTGAGTATCCTGAAGAAAAGATTATGGGGATTTTTGTGTCTCATTTCATATTAGGATTTAAACCTGAAAGCAGTTCTCACATTACGCAAAGTGTGATTTGCTGGCAGACCAAGTCGTTAGATGAAATCCTGTGTTATGCAAAATACTGCAGTGATGAATTGGACATGAAGCAGAGGAAAATAACCTGTCTTTTGCAGGAAATCAAGGAAGGATGCAAGGAGTTGCACCACAGGTTAGATTTTCAGGAATTAAAGGTGGAATTAATATGTCCCATGGCAGAGGTAGAGGTGTTCCCCTGGGTATGGGATCTGGAATGGACATTTCCACAATGAAAAAGGTTACTGTGTGTCATGTCTGTTATAGGGTGGGGCATTGAAAATGAGAATTTCGATTTAATCCTGAAAACGCTGGAGAATTAATGCAGAATTCACAAGGTACACCAGTTTCAAGAATGCCTATGCAACAAATGTAAACTCCCATGCAGAATCAAGCCTGAATGATGCCCCCTGCTCCTGCACAAATGGCAAATCCCAGATTTAGTCTAATTCAGAGGCCGAAGTTTAACGCAAATCAGATTCAGAATATCATTGCACGAATCCAAAATCAAAACCAAGATGTCTAAGGCCAAATTCCCCAATCTGAGACTGATGAATTTGCTTCTGATAATTCCCAGTGAAGGTTCATGAGAGAGGAAGATGTATGTGTACTCGGTGCAGTATTAGAGGTATACTAGAGTATCCCATATGTAGATGCAAATGTTTAGGGTCATAATTTGTCATTTCTGAATGACACAGGAGCTACCCGTTCCACTGTTAAACAGTAGAAGAAACAGACTTGCCGCTCGAGGAAAAAAATCCAAGTAGTTGGGGTTACAAATAAAAAAATGCAAAATCTGATTTCAAAAGACTTCCCAGTGAAAATAGAAACCTTTAAAGAGGAACAATAATTTGTGGTCTGTGATACATCTCAGTAAATCTGTTGGGAAGAAATCCGTTGTGTAAGTTCATTTGTACAATAGACGTGGCATTCCAGACTCAAGATTCATGATAAGGACGTAAACTTTGAGATGATTAAACAAAATGCTGAGGTAGGAATGTTCCCTTTATTGACAATTTCTGAATTAGCTGAGTTTTAAGAGACACCATAAGTGCAGAAGTTAGGGCTTTCACATGGAAAGTCATTGGATTTACAAAAGGTTTAGAGCCAGTACAAATCATATTAATATAAAAAGCTATTTTCCCCCAGAATACCATCCTATCACTTGTCTCCAGAGACTAATGCAGGAATAAAACCAGTGATCAAAGACATGCTTCAGAAAGGCATACTGATGGAATTGATTGGAAGCCCATATATGTCACCTATCATGGGTTTACAGAAGCCTAATGACAAAAATAGAAATGCCCAGGATTTTACGACAAATTAATGAAAAAGTAGTGGCCTATTGTTCTGTGGTACCTAATCCTGCCACTATATTTTTCCAGATTCCCTGTACTGCAGAATGGTTCACTGTCATTGATTTACGTTAGGCTTTTTTTCCAGTGCCCTTGCACAAAGGTAGCCAATATCTATTTGCATTTACTTTCCAGCAGAAGACAATCACATGGTGTTGTGTCCCTCAAGGCTATATAGAGAGTCCATCCACATTTAGTCAATTTCTAAAATCTTGAGTCATTGCAAATGCCCTGTGATTCTATCCTTGACCAATACATAGATGATAAATCGGTAGCATCAGATACAACCAATGCTTGTAAGTACTACACCATTGCCCTTTTGAATCATTTGGAAGAGAACAGACTCAAAGTGTGTCCAGGTAAACTGTAGTACTGTCAAAAAGAAGTTCAATATCTAAGACAAATTATCATAAAAGCAGTCATAAAGGTGTCACCAGAGAGAGTGGAGGCCATCTTACAGATGAATCCACCACGAACACAAAATGAAATCAGGATATTTTTGGGAATACTCGGCTACTGTAGACAATTTGTGCGAAAATGTTCTTTTATGTCAAAGCTCCTACTGAGACTGACACACCGAGATATGTCTGATCCGCTTCTTTGGGACAACAAATGTACAAAAGCGTTGCTAGATCTGAAAGAGAAATTGTGCTGAGCCCCAGCTCTGGTAATGAATGAATGAATGTGAGATTTCTATAGCGCATGGCTGCCCGGGAGCGTCCCAGCGCTGAGATTGCATTAACCACTGGTGGTGGAAGCAGGGGAGGAAAGGGGGGTTATTGCGGGAAAAGATGGGTCTTGAGTAGCTTCCGGAATTTCATGTGGTTAGGTTCGACACGTAGTTGGATTGGCAGGGCGTTCCACAGAGTTGCAGCTGTAACTGAGAAGCGATGTCCTCCAGTGCGGGCCTTTTTGACTCTGTGGACGGTAGCCAGATTACCTTGGGCAGAGCGCAGGGACCTGTTGGGTTTGTATGGGAAGAGCATGGTCTTCAGCATCGGGGGCCCTTGATTTTGCATGGCTCTGTGTGTTGTGCATAAGGCCTTGAATTGGACCCTTTCTCGGATCGGGAGCCAATGTAGTGCCTTTAGGGCAGGTTTGGCTGATGCTCTGCGGGAGGTACCTGTTAGAATTCTTGCAGCGGCATTTTGTGTTCTCTGGAGAACATTGATCGTGGATTCTGGGGCAGCCAAGAAGAGAGCGTTACTATAGTCTAATCTTGATAAGATTAGACCTTGAATGAGGATTTTTTGTGATTGTGGGGGGAGTAGTGGGAGAATCTTCCTAGTTGAACGGAGTAAGCCCACACATGTACCAGCTGTTTTTTTTGCCTGCGTTTTCAAAGACAGGTCCTGTTCCATCCAGAAGCCTAGACTTTTAAGTTCAGTCTTGGGTTGCGGGAGGGGTCCTAGGCATGATGGCCACATAGCAGTGGGGAGGGGTGATATTTGATGTCCCAGCAGCATGAGCTCGGTTTTAGAGCCGTTAAGTTTAAGCCTTGAGATAGACATCCAGGCATGGATTCCTTCTAGGCAGTCATGGAGGTTTTTGAGTTTGTCCTCTTCTAGTGAAAATGACACAACCATTTGGGTGTCGTCAGCATATGTGACGGCTTTTATCCCAAAGGGAGTAACCACATCCTTAAGGGGGGCCATGTATGTGTTGAAAAGTGTAGGGCTCAATAAAGAGCCCTGGGGAACCCCACACTGGAGGGGGAAAAGGTCCGATCTCACGTTCCCTTCACAGACCTGAAAGGTTCTGTCCCTAAAGAAGGAGGAGAGCCAACAAAGTGCCGTGTCTCTCACTCCCAAGCTAAATAGACGCTGGATCAGTATCTTATGGTCCACCGTGTCAAATGCAGCGCTTAGATCCAGGAGGATCAGTAAAACCGATCCTCCTGAATCCAAGATGCATCTGGCTTCCTCGACCACTTTCAGAAGGGCTGTCTCGGTCCCCTGACCTGGACGGAAGCCTGTTTGCGAGGGGCGTAGGAGATTGTTGGTTTCAAGGTAAGCCGACAATTGCTGGTTGACCACCTTCTCTGCGATCTTACTCAAGCCTGGTAAGAGAGAGATTGGGCGAAGGTTGGACAGATCTGAAGGGTCATGGCCTGGTTTTTTCTGTAAAGCTTTGACTATAGCATGTTTCCAATTGGGGGGGACCACTCCTTGGCTAAGAGAGGCATTAATAAGGTTGGTGGCCAGGTGTGAGATGGTAGGTCCGACTTGTTTGAGGATATGGATGGGAGCTGGATCATTAGGAGAGACACTTTTCATGTCTGAGAGAGCTTTCAAAAAGTCTTCATTGGACAGCTGATTGAAACTATCCAAAGTCGGGCTGACAGTGGAGGGTAATAAGGCAACAGGAAGGTTGTTATCAGCTATAGGTGGGAGGGATTGCAGAATATTAGTAATTTTGTTTTGGAAAAAGGAGGCTACTTGGTTGCATCTGGCAACTGTGGGTTGCTGATTTGAGGGGGGATTGGGAATTTTAAGAAGCTCTTTGACTATTTTATAAGTCTCTCGGTAATGCCTGATTACACAAAAGAGTTTACTCTGTTTTGTAGTGAGTGAGATGTGTGCACACTCTCAGTTTTGACACAGACTCATGGAGGGGTCTGAAAGCCTGTGGCCTATTTTTATACCACACTTGATCCTGTTGCAGCAGGACTCCCCAGCTACTTAAAGGCGGTTGCTGACGTGAGTGCTAGTTTGGAAAAGAGCGAGAACTTTGGGACATCCTTTAATTGCCATGGTCCCACGCTTTGTGGAGCTATTGTTGACCACAACAGAAACACAGCACCTTACACGCAGTAGGCTGACAAGATACAAACAGAATCTGTTTGCCTCAGAGAAAGTTGCAATAAAACACTGAAATATAATACATGTATCTACCTTTTTGCCTATAACTGAACAAAATCAATTTGGGGAGAGTTTGATCATCATTGCCTAAGTGCCACTGAACTATGCACAAAACCTAGACCTGATATTAAGGATGAACCACTAAATTAGCCTGAGCATGTCCTATTTGTGGATGGTTCATGCCTGAGATGAAATGTAGACACTAAGAGCAGAATATGCCGTGTGCACCATAAATTATGTGATCAAGTCTTCGAGGCTTCAATCTGTTTTCTCCGCACAAGTTGCCGAATTAATTGCCCTCACCCGAGCTTGCAGTTTAACTGCACAAATGAGAGTCACCATGTTTACAGACAGCCTGTATGGTTTTCACGTAGTGTATGATTTTTGGGCATTTATGGTTTGCAAAGCGGTTTCCTTAGCTCCACAGGTACCACCATTCAGAAATAGACAGTATGTTAAAAACTTGCTTGACTCACTCCAAATGCCTAGTGAAATTACTGTTGTAAAATGTCCAGGACATCAAACAGGCAGTGGGTGGCATAGGTGTGGCGCAGCGGCCAGGGCGACTGACGCTGGATGCTGGGGATCACGGTTCAATCCCCGGATCTGGCGGCAGGGGTCTACCCTGCACCATGTGACTCTGGGCAATAGCTTGCTTAATCTTCCCAACGGCCCCCAGCGCCTTGACACCTTCGGGTAATTGTTCTCACTTTACAAAGACTGGACATTTACATTTTACATTTACAATGCCATGGGCAACAGATGCACTGACTTCGTAGCCAAGTATTGTGCACTCCTAGCATTCACATTTAATGGAGGTTTCACATGCAAATCTGAAGAAGAAATTGCTTTTGCAATGCTAATGGAAATAACTGGCACTTGGGAGGAATTGAAAAGACTACAGGAAAATGTGTCTGAAGCGGAGCAGAATGGGTGGATCAGGTCAGACTGTCTAAAGAATGCCAATGACATCTGGATGTCAGCCGGTGGAAAGCTAGTGTTGCCTGATAGCTTGCTGTTTCCAATGACACGCTATTATCATGGAAACACACTTTTAGGAAGAGATGCCATGGTGAGACTCCTTTGACAACGTTGATACACGAAAAGACACTATACTTTGGGTAGGGTCAGAGAGAAAAATCTATAAACAAACCGGGATATGCAGCCCCATTTTAAACTTACGTACACACAAAATATACCCCGAGGTCTAATGAAAAAGAACAAAAATACTCCAACTGACCAAGACTCTAAAGGAATATACAAAAATTGTATGGATTCCCATCACTCACCATTCCAGGTGACATGCTTCATCCCAGATGATGTAGCATGTCACCTGGAATGGTGAGTGATGGGAACCCATACAATTTTTGTAAATTCCTTTTGAGTCTTGGTCAGTTAGAGTATTTTTGTTCTTTTTCATTAGACCTCGGGGTATATTTTGTGTGTACAAAAGTTGATACAACCCGAAGTTTCGAAAAATTGCTGGTGAAAATTTCAGAAGGTGTATTATGTGTCACATTTGAACGTAGGAAAGAAAACACATGTTGGAAGCACACAGATATGGAGATCAAATGGCCCTTTTAACAGACTACAGATATATTTTATGAAGATGCACAATGGGTTGAGATATATCCTATTGACTATCTATGTCCTCTTAAGATGGGTGGAAGCCTACCCAACGAGGAGAAACAACATTCTCACTGTAGCTAAACTGGTATTGCGCAAACTCATTCCGAGATTTGGGATGCCAGTCGTTCTTGAGTCAGACAGAGGAACAAACTTCAACAATGAATTGATGAACATGCTATGTGCTGCTCTACAGGGTGAACGAAAGCTACATTGCAGTTACAGACCAGAAGCATCAGACATGATCGAACATATGAATGGAACAATCAAATCTAGGTTGTTGAAGGTTTGTGCTTGGACTTCACTGAAATGGCCATTTGCTATACCATTGGTGTTCATGTGTTTGTGAATGCCCTTGATCATATCACAGATTATATGATATTCGACTACTGTAATATACTGCCTGATGAGGTTCGTTTTGTCTCTCATCAGGTATCAGCTGCTTCTCGAGACCCTCACCAAGAAAAGTGCCACAACCTCAATCCTGGTCATTGGGTCGTGATCAAGAAGCATGTTCAGAAGCTGGTTGTTCAAATTCGGAGAACTGCTTCAGATAGTAGTGGCAGATTGGCTATAGCACAGATTGTCATTAATAGGCAGACATATACCATTTGTGTGGTGTACGGCCCTAATTTGGATGATCCTGCAGTTTTTGATCATTCAAATTTGGAATTGTTGGATTGGCCTGGAGATTTGATCTTAATGAGGGATTTTAATTGTGTAGTGGACTATCGTATTGATACTACTAATCGACAAGCAAGCATTAGGATGGCTGAAACATGTGACTCTATTATGGAAATAATGAGATTGCACCCTCTAGTTGACGTGTGGAGAACTCTCTTCCCTGTGGTACCAGGTTATACTTATTATTCTTCTCCTCACAGACAGGATTATCGAATAGATTTGATACTGGTACAAGGGCAGTTATTGGGAGGGGCATCTACCGAGATTTGTCCAAAGAACCTCAGATCACAACCCCATAATGTTTAATATGCAGTTGAGGTCAGTAGAGGGAAGGGGTGGCCAACGACCATTTTCATTTCATTTCCTTGATACCTACTTGCTAATATAGAACATAGGGGATATATGAAGCACCTCTTTTTAGAATATATCCGAAACAATAAAGGTACAGCTTCGGTCGCAGATGTCTAGGGTTGTATGAAAGCATATGATATGGGGGTGGGACTTCAGTCTATTCTGACTCAGACCAGATGTAAACAGCACAGAGAGGTTCAAGTTCATCAGGAGTGTTTGGATTTAGAGAAAAATCATACTCTAGCAATCCTTTCAAAGGATCCACAGGAGCTGTCTCTATCTTTATAGCTAATTGAGAAGCAAAAAATTTTTAATCGGGGACTAATGGAGAAGGTGGGTGGCAGCTATCAGAAAAACAGGGCTTTTCAAAACGAGTATGAGGAAAAAGTGGGGCGTCTGCTTGCTCATGAGATCTCTGAGAGAAGTGCGAACAATACTATACGCCGGATTATTGGAGAAAGTGGTATAGTACAGACAAATCCTCAATCAGTCATGGAGCAATTTGCTATGTTTTATCACAGGGTGTATTATAGGCATGATAATAATAATCATCAGGCTGCAGGCAAGTACTTACAGGAAAGTGGAATGTCCCGACTCAATCCCCAGAGCTACATGCTCTAGAGGAGAAGATTAGCGTAAGGGAGGTTGAGGTAGCTATAAGTGCTTTACCTTCCGGGAAGGCATCCGAGGAGGATTCAAAACCTATGAAATTCTATAATGTATTTATAGATATTCTTGCCCCAGAGTTTTTTGATTTGGTAACTGCTAGTAATGCTAGTAATGGAGACCTTACTCCACTCTCATAGGAACTGACCAATATTGTGGAACTTTTAGCTCTGCTTCTTGCTCCAGTCATGCATAATTTGATTTCGGAACAGCAGCATGGTTTTATCCCTGGTAGAGGTACTACGGCACATATCAATACTGCAATTGCAGCATTTGACGTGGCTGGTAAAACTAAGGACAACATAGCTATGATTATGCTGGAAACAGAGAAGGACTTCGACCGGGTTATTTGGGAAGTGCTCTGATTGATTATGGATATGTGTGGGTTAGGTAGTCATTTTATTACATTAGTGCAGATGCTTTATAAGAACCCGGTCGCTAAGGTGCTGATGGGTGGCAACTCCTCTTTTTCTTTTTCAATAGGTAGGTGCGCACATCAGGGGTGTCCACTTTCTCCTCTGTTGTTCGCCGTCTATGTTGAACCTTATTTAAGACACCTTAATTTGAACAAGGGTATACAACCTGTTTGGTTAAATGGTATTGATCCTAAAATAATCAAGTATGCTAGTGTTGTTGCAGTTTTTGCCAGCATTCTAAGAGATGCTCTTAATATTATATCCAACGAGGTTGAACAATTTGGTGCCCTCTCCGGGCATAAGTTAAATCTCTCTAAGACGCAGGTTATTTTATATGTTAAATTACCTACTTTTACAATAGGCTTGGTAGATGCTGCAATATATCTTGGAATATGTTTGTTTAGTCGTGTGGAAAACATCATTGCACTTAATCATAAACCCCTTTTGTAAATAGTCATAGAGAAACTGTGACAATACCATAAGCCCACTTTGAGTATCAAAGGTAGATGTAATATTGTCAAAATGAACATGTTGCCAAAGTTTCTCTATTTATTTCGTTCAATACTGCTACACGTTCATGATTCTAGTTTTAAACATCTGGAAGGGGCAGTGAGTAGTCTCGTATGGGACTATAGGAGACCTAGGCGTGCTATCCGTTTTTTAAAGTTACCCTTTATGCAGGGAGGATTCAAATTTCCAGATTTTAAATTATTCTTTTGTGCATCATTCACTGGTAGCATTTAGAAGTTTATTGGTTGAAAGTTAAGCTGGGCCATGTGCATTTGGGTATCGATAAGCACTAGGCTTGGGCTTTAGATTTTCTTTACATAAGTTGATGGACCCCAATTACTTTAAGAGGGTGAGGTTTAAGGTAATAAGAGATATAGTCCGTATTTGGCGTGAAATATGCACAAAACTTTCCTTACCATTTGTTCATTCCCTCATTCCACTTTGGGGCAATCCATTATTCACCAACATATTTCATCATAATGTTGGGCAGCTTTGGGGTCAGCTGGGCATAGTTGACTTGGGACAGCTGTGTGATAGTCAGGGGTTCCGGACATTTGCTACATTAAGGATGCAGATGGGCTCCTGCAGCTTAATTTTTTTTTAAACCCGCAGGTTGTAGTTTAGTTCCTATATTCCCAATAGGCTCTGCGCATTGGAATAATATATACTATAGATTTGACGTATGACTTAGGTCAGTAGGTCTGTATCGAATATACTAAACTTAATTGTGAGTGCCAGCTAGCTCAGAGGTCACTAGAAACTTTATCGAATATACAAGAAGGGATTAGTTTCTGACAACCGTATAAGCATGACAACTTTGTTTTCCTAGGACTGGAAAATATCTTCAGAGTCGTAGAAACAATAGATAACTATTTCACTCAGCCAATCGTGCATGCTTCATTTCTACAGAGTTGCAGAGAAATAGTGAGACATGCATTTTTTTTTTGTCAAAGGTATTTTTATTGAATTTCAAAAATAAGAAGAAGATGCGACAATGCCGCACTTTGTCCCACACAGGGGATAGCGTTGCTTCCGCCCCCATGCACCCCTTAGAGTAGGAGAGTAGTCTTGCCCAGACCCCCAATAGATAGCATAACACTTCTACAGGCACAGTGTCTGACTTGCGTGGGGACTCCAGGTGCTCCTTGTGGTTAGCGGGGGATCAACTACAGTCTGACAAAAGCCTCTATGGCAGGGTAGCAGAGATCTATATGCCCTGGACAGGGGTCTACAGTTCCCACCCCGTGCCAGTTCAGACAGCGGGAAGAGCTCATGTGGAATGCATGGAAAGACGAATAAAACCCATAACCCCCCCTTGCCCCCCTCGGCCCTGCCCCCCCCCCCAGTGGTGGTAGTTACTTCGAAGGACATGAATCAAGGTACGTGAAGATGGAAGTTCAAAATTGAAATAGGTGAAGGGATCTAACACTAGCCGGGCATACTGCAGACGGCAAGCCTTGGGACAGAAACCTAACCAGGGGACCCCAGCGGAATTCAAAGTTCTTGAAATCATCCAAGAAGATGTCCGCCATTCTCTCCTAACTTAACAGCCTCCAGAGCCGTGAATGCCAGAGGTAGATGGCCGTCGCCTCCCCCCGTTTCCACGCTGCAGCAAGAGTGAGCTTGGCCGCCCCGATACAAAGCCACATAATCTTCTTGTCCGCTCTAGTCTGGTGTTCGAGGCTAGGATCACGGAGGCCCAGAAGGGTAGTGGCTATCGAGGTAGGAATGGGGTACCCCAGTATCTCTTTAATTTGGGAATTTCCTCCCAGTATGGGTGAATGATAGGACAGTCCCACCAGATGTGCTGGAAATCTCCCAACAGCCCACATCCCCTCCAGCATTTATCAGAAGTGTTAGGGAATATCTGTCGCAGTTTGACTGGGTGAAGATACCAATCCATCATGGTTTTCATGTGTGCTTCCCTAAGTTCCACGGAGTGGTTGAACTTGGATATGTCTGACCATAAGTTTGACCATTCTGCATCTGTGATGTCCCGTTGAAGGACTCCCTCCCATACGGGCATGTAACGGGGTCTGGGTGTGGTTGCCGTGGCGAGTAGGAAACCATAAATAAAGGTGATAGCACCTTTCATGGAGGAGGTTTTGGTCAGAAAGGCTTCAAACTTTGTGAGGGGGCGTGTGGCTGCATCTCTCACTGGGAGAGACAATGCCCAGTGGAGTAGCTGAGCGTGGTGGTAGAGTTCCTTCTCCTGAATCCCATAGTCCCTCTTACAGTAATCGAAGGTGAGTGGGTCAAAGCTGTGGAATAGGTGTGTGAGAGCTAGACAACCCCCCTCCCTCCAGGCGTCAAAGGGCCCCTCAGACGCTGCTGGGGAAAAGCAGGATTAAAATATAGATGTGTAAAGGGAGAGGGAAATGTAGTCCACCTATCGTCCCCGGAGATAGAGTCCCAAACCCTCAAGGTGGTACGGGTAAGGGTACTGATGTAAGCATTTTGGGGCCTGTCACTCTTGGGCTTCCACACTTGGTCCCAATTAGTCCTCCCCGCAACGCTCCGATCCATATGTAGCCAATGTTTTTCCGACTCCTGCTGCGACCATTCCACTAGCACTAGAAGCTGTGCAGCTTTATAATAGAGATGCAAATCGGGTAGCCCCACCCCCCAAACTGTCTTCAGTCTACGTAGTGAGGCGAAGGAGAAGCGCGCTCGACCCCCCTGCCAGATGAAGCGTAGCATCATGGATTTCACTCGCCGGAAAAATTCTTCGCATGAATCCTCTATAGCCAAGATATGAACAGTGGCTTGGCAGAGTAGAGTTTCCCCAGCGTGGGTGTCAGGTGAACTCCCAGATAAAGAATAGAAGAACTGGCCCATGGAAGGCGTATTAACGTCGCAAGACGGCAGACCTGAGATTCGGGAAGTGTGAGATTAAAGGCGTAGGATTTACCATAGTTGACCTTGAATCCCGACACCGCTTCAAATCGCTCAAGTTCCGTTTGGACGTGGGGGAGAGATCGGGCCGGGTCTAAAAGGGAGAGAAGGACATCATCTGCGAAGAGAGTGATCTTGTGCTCTTCCCCAGTGAAGGGTAAGCCATGGATGTCGGGGTTGGCCCTCACTGCCAGTGCCAGTGGTTCTATGCTTAGAGCGAAAAGTAGAGGCGAAAGAGCACAGCCCTGCCTGGTGCCCCGGGAGTGCGCGAAGGAGGACGCGTGGCCATTCACCGATACTCTGGATCTGGGGGAGAGGTAGTTCGCCCGACTCATTGTCAAGAATTTAGAGGAGAAGCCGAAGGCGGCCAGCGTCTGAAAGAGGAACCCCCAGTCAACCCTGTCAAACGCCTTTTCGGCGTCAAGCCCCACCAGTACTGCCGGGATTTTGAGTTTGTTGGCCTTTTTGATCAGCTGTATCACCCGTCTCGTGTTATCGTGGGTCTGCCATCCCTTGATGAATCCGGATTGATCCGGATGTATGAGTGCTGGCATCAGGTCATTGAGCTGCTGGGCGATGATGGAGGAGTAAAGCTTGCCGTCTAGGTTTAGGAGAGCTATCGGCCTATAGGAGGCACAGGCACTGGGGTCCTTCCTGGGTTTGGGAATGACCGAAATCAGGGCTTCAGCCATCGTACCTGATGTCTCGCCCTCGTCCGCCATGCTGTTGAATAGGCCTACTAGATATGGGCTGAGTTCCGAGGCGAAGGTTTTATAAAAGATGGCCGTGTATCCATCCGTCCCCGGGGCCTTATGGGGTTTCAAAGCCTTAATAGCTGCCATCACATCGTCCCTAGTGAAGGGAGGAGTGAGCGCCTCATTCCACTCCGCTGAAACCTGGGGTATCGGTAACGTTTGCAAGTAGCCTTTCTGCGCATCAGTATCTAGTGATGTCCCTGAATAAAGGAAGGAGTCAAAAAGCTCAGCTTTAGTTTCATCTTGATGTGTCAGCTCGCCCTGCGCGTCCCGAATCCCTCCAATGTATTCCCGTTCTCTCTTGTCCCGAAGTTGCCTGACTAGATGCTTCCCCACCTTGTTGCCCTGAGAAAAGGACAGACGCCGTAGTTTAAGCACAGTGTACTCTGCTCTATTATTATAATGCGCCCTCAGCTTACCCCTGACGGCCATAAGTTGCCGTATTGTGCGCCTAGAAGGGTTCTCCTTATGATCTTTCTCCAAAGTGGAGAGTTCCTCCTCCAATTGCTCCCTTTCAAGAGCTCGCTGCTTGTTAAGCGCAGCATTCTGTGCCATGCATTGCCCCCTGATACAAGCTTTAATAGCGTCCCATGTGGTAAAGGCTGAGGTATCCCCGTGTCATTGTGGGCAAGGAACTCTGATATGGCGCCCCTCAGAGTGTTACAGGAGGTTTTATCTCGAACCAAGGATGCCGGAAAGTACCACCTAGGGTCCGATTTACTCTTCACTACCCACTGGAGGCCCACCGCGAGCAAGCTATGGTCGGACACCGATAAAGGAAAGATCTTGGCCTCGCGAAGGTCGCCCCGGAGTGATTGACTCAAAAAACAGTGGTCTAGTCGGGAGTATGCGCGGTGAACGTGTGAAAAAAAAGTGTCGTCTCTAGATTGGGGGTATAGGAACCGCCATGCGTCAAAAAGGCCCATATCCAAAACTTTGCTCTGGGACTCCGGAGAAAAGGAGCCCATGTCAGATCTGTGAGCGTGAGTACTGTCCATGTCCCTCTGCCAGACCAGATTAAAGTCCCCCATAATTAGCAGAGGCCCGTCCGCAAAGTCCAGGACTTAACCCAATAGAGTGTGGAGGAAGGCATTCTGCCCAGAGTTGGGTGCATACAGTACGACAAAGGTGCATAATCTACCCCGCAGGAGGCCCTTCACCATGACCCAGCGCCCTTCTCTATCACTTTGTACTCCCATGGGCTGGAAATGTAAGGTTGAGCGGAACATAAGGGCCACTCCCCTCTGCTTTGTGGAGGCGGACGACCTGTAAATGAGTGGGTATTGTTTGTGCTTAAGGCGGGAGTCGTCCGTTTTAGTGAAATGGGTCTCTTGAAAGCCCAGATTAGATTTGTGATGGTCCTGCACTCAGATTTGTGTATAGATTAACCGTAGGTACTTGCTTGTAACAACTTCGGTGGTGCTGAGTGTGTAAACTCTCTCTGAGCATAGAGTTGAGATACAATTAACGATGTGTGTTTCTTGATCACAAGATTCACTCCACATTCGCACTCAATTATCCTTTTCTTCGTGTAATCAATAAAGTTCATTGAAAGTTAAATCACTTTGTGTTTATTTCTTTGTCATTTCAATCATGATCATTTCTTCGTAAGTTTACATTTGTGTCATTTTCACTGTATTATGCCCGATGCATTTCGAGCTGAGCTCTTCCTCAGGGGACTTTAAATCTACAAACAATATATATTCTTAATTACTGAAACATAAGCATGTACTTTCACATTTAATCATTCTACCTCCCCATCATATTGGTATGTAACATTAGTGTATAACATTGTGTCACCATAATTGTGTGCACCTTATATCCCTATGTGCAATACTCCTATATAAGTTTAGAACGACTAACCTTCAATCTCCTCTGAGTCAGTGTATTACTAGAATGCATAATGGAACATCACGCATGTATCTGTAAATCATAAAACGCTCATAAGTATCCGTTCATCTAAAATTGTGTGAAGTATTGAGACATTAAACTAAATATATGCATATCAAAGCCTCATTCCGTCGTGTCTTAACGGTGTACGAGTATTTCTCTCTCTTCATTTCTCTCGCAAGTATCGGCGTGTGGCGCTCTAGCTATTCTAACTCTATGGTATATTTTTATGAACGCTATCGCGTGTGCCGGTCACGTGGTAGTTCAGCGTAAACACTGAAAACAGACTGGTGTTTATATGGAAGTTCATGCACTCGGAGTGGTGCGATGTTTAATCAATGTGATGTATGACATGGTAAAATATCTGAAAGTCTAAGTGCGTGCACATAACGTGTAATAGGAGAATATAAGTTATAAAAATATAATGGAAATGGTGAATGTGTATGATACATGTTCTCAACAATAGTGTGTATAAACAGTCATATGTATAAGAAGAAATATGTATAAAAAGGGGAGGGGGAAGCATCTGATGTCGGTGGCAAACATAGCCCAGGAACTATATGTCAAAAACAACAGAGGCACTGATGCCTTTTGTACATATTATAACAACTCATTCATATTCGCATATGCTTCTTATGTACAACACCATTACTATTCCAGTATATGATCAAAGTATTGTCCAGGATGTTATCCTCAATAGATTACAGGTAACAACTGAAATCTAAACGTTCATTGAGCCCCTTAGGCTGTAAAGTGCATAAAAAGTTCATCCAGAAGATTTCCCGTTTCAATAGGTTTGTGTGATTGTCTCTTCCTGGTAGTATGTTAACAACTTCCAAAATACAATATTTTAACTGGGATACATTGTGACTGGCTTCTGAGAAGTGAGTGGCAATGGTAGATTTCAGGTTTTTTAACCTGATGTTGCTCTTATGTTCTATAAGTCTGTTTTTCACTTTTCTCTGTGTTTTGCCCACATAAGAGAGACCACAGGGGCATCTCAACATATATATAACATTGCTTGTGTCACACGTACCTGATACTTTTAAGTTCACCGGTGTACCTTTAGTGGGGTGGTTGATGGTGTTTCCTCTGATGATGGCTGAACAATTTCCACAGTTATGACACAGAAGAGTTCCGGTATATTTCGTAGTAATCGGTTCTCTGGGAGTTTTAATCAATTCTTTTAAATTCTTTGTTCGTTCATATGCAAATATAGGTGTTTTGGAGAACAAACCATTGAAATCATCTTCCAGGGCCAATAATGGCCAATTTTTCATGATAGTTTTTTTAATGAGGTGACTCCTTGTTGAAAATTTTGACACAAAAACTTGTCTTTGTTCGTCTGGTTTAGGTAGTGACTTCAGTAGGTGTTGTCTTTGAAGTTTATCTGCGCGCTCTGCAGCGGATTCCAGGATGGATTGGGGATATCCCCTACTTTTGAATTTCATCAATGTGTCATTCTTATGTTTGATGTATAATTCATGTGTCGATGCTATTCTTTTGATCCTTAATAGTTGAGAAAACGGTAAATGATTTTTTAATGAAACTTGGTGGAAACTGTTATAATGTAGTAGGTTGTTTCTGTCAGTTTTTTTTAGAAAAAACACTAGTCACTAGGTTGCTGTTCTCATTAGTAATTAAAACATCCAAGAATGATATTTGTTCCTTGCTGGTGTTATATGTGAATTGAATTCTTGTATTGATGGTGTTTAATTCTTGCAAAGCTCCAATGAGAGTGTTTTCTGATCCTTTCCATAACAAAAATATATCATCAATGTAACGTTTATACAAGATTAAATTTTCTTGCCATATCTCCTGATTCAAAATATGATCCAATTCGAACCTGTGCATGAACGTATTGGCATAGGTAGGCGCCGCACAATTGCCCATGGAGGTACCAGAACACTGAACATAAAATGTGTCTAATTGTATCTCAACTCTATGCTCAGAGAGAGTTTACACACTCAGCACCACCCAAGTTGTTACAAGCAAGTACCTACGGTTAATCTATACACAAATCAGAGTGCAGGACCATCACAAATCTAATCTGTATTACAAGCACTGAGCGACTGGTCCTTGCACCGCAAAAATGCAATTTGAAGACATATCTCACACTACGGAACAAAGAGCATCGACACTGGCTTTTAATGAAGCAGACACCAATAGAATATATTCACTAATAGAAGAAGCAGAGACAGCATGTCCTGGAACAGAATCCAAAGAGGCAAACATAAAACAGTTACTATACATGTCCAAGAAAATTGTTAACCAAAAACTCCATGCGTTGGTAAATTGGCCATTATTGGCCCTGGAAGATGATTTCAATGGTTTGTTCTCCAAAACACCTATATTTGCATATGAACGAACAAAGAATTTAAAAGAATTGATTAAAACTCCCAGAGAACCGATTACTACGAAATATACCGGAACTCTTCCGTGTCATAACTGTGGAAATTGTTCAGCCATCATCAGAGGAAACACCATCAACCACCCCACTAAAGGTACACCGGTGAACTTAAAAGTATCAGGTACGTGTGACACAAGCAATGTTATATATATGTTGAGATGCCCCTGTGGTCTCTCTTATGTGGGCAAAACACAGAGAAAAGTGAAAACCAGACTTATAGAACATAAGAGCAACATCAGGTTAAAAAACCTGAAATCTACCATTGCCACTCACTTCTCAGAAGCCAGTCACAATGTATCCCAGTTAAAATATTGTATTTTGGAAGTTGTTAACATACTACCAGGAAGAGACAATCACACAAACCTATTGAAACGGGAAATCTTCTGGATGAACTTTTTATGCACTTTACAGCCTAAGGGGCTCAATGAACGTTTAGATTTCAGTTGTTACCTGTAATCTATTGAGGATAACATCCTGGACAATACTTTGATCATATACTGGAATAGTAATGGTGTTGTACATAAGAAGCATATGCGAATATGAATGAGTTGTTATAATATGTACAAAAGGCATCAGTGCCTCTGTTGTTTTTGACATATAGTTCCTGGGCTATGTTTGCCACCGACATCAGATGCTTCCCCCTCCCCTTTTTATACATATTTCTTCTTATACATATGACTGTTTATACACACTATTGTTGAGAACATGTATCATACACATTCACCATTTCCATTATATTTTTATAACTTATATTCTCCTATTACACGTTATGTGCACGCACTTAGACTTTCAGATATTTTACCATGTCATACATCACATTGATTAAACATCGCACCACTCCGAGTGCATGAACTTCCATATAAACACCAGTCTGTTTTCAGTGTTTACGCTGAACTACCACGTGACCGGCACACGCGATAGCGTTCATAAAAATATACCATAGAGTTAGAATAGCTAGAGCGCCACACGCCGATACTTGCGAGAGAAATGAAGAGAGAGAAATACTCGTACACCGGTAAGACACGACGGAATGAGGCTGTGATATGCATATATTTAGTTTAATGTCTACAATACTTCACACAATTGTAGATGAACGGATACTTATGAGCGTTTTATGATTTACAGATACATGCGTGATGTTCCATTATGCATTCTAGTAATACACTGACTCAGAGGAGATTGAAGGTTAGTCGTTCTAAACTTATATAGGAGTATTGCACATAGGGATATAAGGTGCACACAATTATGGTGACACAATGTTATACACTAATGTTACATACCAATATGATGGGGAGGTAGAATGATTAAATGTGAAAGTACATGCTTATGTTTCAGTAATTAAGAATATATATTGTTTGTAGATTTAAAGTCCCCTGAGGAAGAGCTCAGCTCGAAATGCATCGGGCATAATACAGTGAAAATGACACAAATGTAAACTTACGAAGAAATGATCATGATTGAAATGACAAAGAAATAAACACAAAGTGATTTAACTTTCAACGAACTTTATTGATTACACGAAGACAAGGATAATTGAGTGCGAATGTGGAGTGAATCTTGTGATCAAGAAACACACATCATTAATTGTATCTCTTGAAAGCCCACAACATCGAGTTGGTGGTCAATAATATATTTCCAAACCTTTTGACGCTTCTGGGGGGGGTTCAGTCCCTAAACATTCCAAGTCCCTAGAGTTAGCGGCATCATCTAATGAGTGGGAACCCCTCTGCTTGCTTCGTACCCTCAAGGGTTCTACCCCCTGCTACCACCACTGCCCCCCTCTCCCCCCACCCCCTGGCACACCCGCGTTCCCCAACTGTGTCCCCTGGTCCCCTCCCCCCTCCCCCGCCCAACAACCCCCACCTCTGCTCCCTCCCCTCCCCCCTCTTTTACCCCAACTAAGAACCAAAAAAGGCAAACCATAGTCCCAGGCCTTCCAAACCAGTTCAGGGCCGTGGGAAAGTCTTGTGGAGGGTAGTGTGGCAGTGGCAACCTCATTGACCCCCGGCCTGTCCCCCTTACCCGTACGGGCGTGAGTCAAAGAATGCGAACCCCTCGTCGCTGCTTGTTCAATGATCCGTCGCAGTGTCCTTGACCACTTCTTGTATGGCCGCTGACTGTTCCTTAGCCATGGTAGTTATGTCTGGCTTAAGGTTCGCTCGGGGGGAGCGTTGGCGCCCCACTCGTGCCACTCGCCCCTGTGGTTTTGCTTGGGTTCCTCCTGCGAGTGTCGTGGGGAGATGCTGCCTTCCTGATTATTTCCCTCCGGGTCGATTCCCAGAAGTGAGCATGCGTCTCTGAGGGAGCGAAGTTGGTGCAAAGTTCCTTTCTATCTAAAGACGAGGCGAAAGGGGTGTCCCCAAGAGTAGGGTACCCCGTTGTCTCAGAGGAACGTCGTGGCCACCCGGAAGGCCTTCCGCTTTCGCAAAGTGATGGCAGAAGGGTCCTGGAACAAGGCCACCGGGTGGCCTCGAAAGTGGAAGGGTTGTTTTGACTGGGCCTCCCTCAGAATCCTTTCCTTTAGAGGGAAATCCGGTAAAAAGGACAAGATGTTGGGAGGGGGGGCTGGTGCGTGCCTCGCCAAGCCCACTCTATGCGCCCTGTCTATGTGGATTACAAAGTCTGCTGGTTCGCCTAGGATATCTCTGAAAAGCTCCTGTAGATATTCGGTGACACTGTTCCCGTCTCCTTTCGATGGCACTCCCCTGACGCGGATGTTGTTACTCCGGGAGCGGTTCTCCAGATCTTCCGCATGTGCTTGGAGGACTACCTGTTGTTCCCGGAGAAGGATGACCTCCTGTTGTAGGTGCTCTACCTCCTCGCTCCGCGTCTGGTCCGCCTCCTCCACCGTCGCCACTCTCTCCCCCAGGCTGTCCACGTCCCGGCGAAGCTCGCGCTGCTCCCCGGTCATGTCCTGCTTTAGAGTCTGAAAGTCCTCCCTCAGAGAATTAAAAAGGGACTCGAGAAATGCCTTGGTGATGGGGGCCCCTCCGTCGTCTTGCCCCGAGTTGCTTGTCGTCGCTGGTGGAGACGGGCTTTTGTCCCCCTTGGGGGCTCCCTTGGTGAACATGTCCGTGATCATGCGACCTCTCCTGTCCCCCGTGGCAGCCGTCTCGCACCGTCTGTCAGCTTGCGGAGGTCAAGGATGTCTCCCCGAGGCGAGCCCTGTGGTGCTTGGGCCTGCACAGCTAACTTGGGCGCCTTTGGGGTTATCGCTGCCCAAGGAGGTTATCGCTGCACAAGGGAGTTGTCGCTTCCCCCTGCCTTGAAACCTGTCCAACGGGCTGGTCCCACCAATCACCCGCGATTCACCGGGCACCCCTGGCTGCTTCCGTGCCCCTCCTCACCTCATATGCGCTTGCACTGTCTGTAAGCGAGCCTGGACCCCCGCAGCTCTCGATCGCGTGGTCCGAGGGTATCCAGGCGGGCCTCGTCCTTCTAGGTGCCCGCCCCCGCTGTAGGCCCCGAAGCTTGGGCTTTGATTTTCGCGTCGGGCCACGTCCCCACAGTCAGCCTCAGGTATCTCCACCAGGCGTTCCCAGGGTTAGAGTTGCTGCCCGCCTGCTGGATACAGGCCCCGGCCTTGCTCAGGAGGCCCTCCCCGTGCCTCCAAGTTGTCGTGGGAGCCCGCCTCAATACTGCCTCAATACTGCCTGTAGGCCCCAGACCGGGGCCTCGATTTTCGCGGCACCCGCTGGATGCGTGCGGGCTGCCGCTCCCTCCGCTTTTGCACTCTGGTGTCCTGGGCGGTGGAGCCCCCTTCCCGGTACCGTTCCCAGGTGAGTGCGGGATTCCCCTCAGTCCGCCTCCGGCTCCGATCGCTCGTCGCTGCTCTGGGCCTCGGAGCTCTGCGCGCGACCTCTCGCCACGTTGCTGGTGAGACGCCGCGGTTCCAGATTGGGACCCAGGCCCCGGGCGAGACGGCGCTGTGCGGGTCACTCAGGTCCGTCAATCAGCCCCAGAAATCAGTCCACTGGCTCCGCTGGTCAGCAGCTACAGATGCCTGCGCTTTTCGGGGCTCGCATGCATCTAATCAGGCTGTATTGGGGTTCGGGCCGGAGGAGCCTCGCACTGCTGCGTCCTCGAGACAGGCATTTTTAATAAAAGGTTTATTGAACAGTCTTTTTTCTCATGCAAGAGAGGTGAACTGCTATTGTTATGCAGACTGAAAAGTATAATGAGTACAGCTTAAACAGTAATATGAAGATCATTGTATGTTTTCTAAGCCATATAAAAATACATTCATAAATAACAGATTAAAAAACTCAACTTGTGCTTCTAAAATACGCCTACTCCGATGTACCTAACCTAGGTCTAGTACGAGGGAAGAAGTAAGTATTGTTTAGCATAGGTTTTGTTTTTGCCAAGAATCTACCAAAGGTTTCTCTAGGTTCTTATCAGCTCCATACGTTTAGGATGAAGGAGGTCTGGTATCTCTGTCTCGGAACTTGATTTCCCAACACCCCGCAAGGGGAGCCGAAAACACTGGAGCTGGATTCTCGGCAGAGAAGGGCAGCTTCCTGATCAGTGCGTCAGCTTGGAGAGTCAGCTACCTTCGGCACTTGCTGTAGCGAGCTGCGTCGGGCAAGTAGGTCTTCGAAGTGCTCCGAACCACTGTATCTTGCTATAGCAAATTAAGGTATATTTATACCTTGAAGGTGTTTAGGAATGCCATAGTTGATGTAAAGTCGGGCATATGAACGTCATGAATGAACCCCTGGGGAATACTTGTTCATTGTAAAAATAAATGAGTTCTTGGAGAAATCAATATTCAAGCAAGGGGAAGTCCCTAACGGCTTAGGCTGGTTTTCTAACAAATCTTTGTGACATTTGGTGAACGGATGGAAGTAGCCTTGCCTGTATTTGGGCTGCATGGGCTATGCTTAAATAAGGGCTGGAGTTCTATGCCTATATAAGGGCAATGTGAATTGTACCTATATAAGGGCATGAATCGGGAAAATTCAAGCGGAGCCTAAAACGCCACACAACAAGGTGAGGGAGTATATTATAAGCAAACTTGATTATTGCAACGATGAAGAAATATCTGGCCTTCTTACTTGATATTACCAATCTGGGCAGGAAACTAGGATGTTTCAAAAGGGAGGGGGACCCCACATCAATCTAGGGCAGGTAGACGGGGAAATTAGTATCAAACAAGGAAGGGCACCTACCCTGTAATTATAAAACAAGGGCCTACAAGAGATCCAAACCACTTTATGTAACACTCTGAACTGTAAATGGATATCTCTAAAAGGACCAAACACATAAATATTGTCAAATCTATTTATTAGAGATTCATTTTTTGCATTTTCATTTTATATTTTAGTAGTATGAACAAACATATTCAAAAAAGACATTTATATATAAATATGCATAATAAAAAAATATATCAAAAAGAGGGATTGATTCCTATTCATAGCCCATACTCCCACAACACAAGCCACCAACATACAGACACAATCATTCAAACATCATATAACACTTCACACAATGGCCACAGATGCGTAGGATGGATTAGGGACAGGTGACATGGAGTCCCAGATGGTTTGGTAGGTTCCAGGGTTGGAACAGACGCCAACGCGCGTTTCGGTATATAGCCCGGCATGGGCTATACCTTCATCAGGGCAGAGGTGAGGTGGTGGGAGGGAGGGCCACAGGGGGGAAGAGAAGATTTTCTGTAGGGATGACATATTAAAACAGCATTTGTTAAGGGATCATCAAGGTTTTCTATAAGGACAACCTATTTCCAACAGCTTATGTTTAGAGAACATCCAGAGTAGGGTTCAGAGTTTTTTTCAAAATTCATAGGAATACATTTAAAAAATAACACAGAATAACTAAGACATCCAGGAGTTCCAGAGACTGATTAGGCCCATACGAACATTAACATAAGACCACATTTGAACACAATTTACAAGTAAGCACTCACATCTTCCTGATGATAAGTGAACCAATAGGGAAAGATATATGTACCTTAATATTGGAGTGAGAAGTTAAGCGGCCTGAAGTTCCCTGTTTGTTAGGTAGCTAAGGACCCAATTCACCATAAGGATTAACTAGGGAGTGCAATACAAATAGTAATAGGTTAGGGAGGATATCCCAGGGGGATTCATTCAAAGGACCTGTTAGCTAAGAGACTCATTCATACCATAGCGAGCCTAGTGGGCTTCAAGGGATCGAATATCCATGGGGTGAAGAGATTCAGATTCTGGTCCCAGGTTCAGGAGTCAGGAATTTAACAATGCTACAGATAAAAAAACAAAGGAACCAGCTTAAACAATGCAAATAAGGTTCTAAAACACGGAGAAGCTGTTCACCAGGACTAGGACATATGGTTAATGCAGGTATGATGAGGACCTACCAGGGGAAATGGTTGTTTCAATATTTCTAATCTGACTTCTTTGTGGAGTTAATGAGCGGGACAGCAGAGGATCTAGACCATGATATCAAAAGGATGGCTGAAATCATAATAAAGAGAGAGGCTGGGTAAGGCATCTTGCGAAAATAGTTTATATGGAGCTATTCTCCCCATATTTACAGGCTAGCTAAACCACCGGTTAACAATACACTAAGTGGTCCGAGGTAAAGAGTACAAAACTTACCAAGTTGGATAAAAACAAACGGGAGAACGCTGGTTTCCTAATAGGACAATGGCCGGGGCGATTGAGGATGTAGCCACCTACGGGTTAGAAGATATGATTTAGGAAAACAGTATAAGGTTCCCATTTTATGCTGGATTAGGAATAGCTTAATTAGGGCGTGCCAACAGGATGGACGGTTCGATGTTATATGATTCAAAAAGAGGTATGGGGGACCTACCAAAATAAGCGGATGCGGAGGGGTAGATGTCGGCTTCCTTATGTTTTCGCTGCGGGAATGTCAGGTCCGACGTGTTGGCACCTAACGGACAACAAATAGATATAGCTAGAGGAAGTTTTTATGGATTTTAGTAGCGTCGTAGGGGGTACAGTGGTACGTGACCGCCAAATAGCGGGGGCAAGAGGAGAACATGGCTTGGAGTGACTCCTCTGCATCAGATAGAGTTGCAGGGATACAAAAATCCGTTATTGCAAAGTGGGAGAGCAGGGGTCGAGTAGGGCGGGAAGGGCTCTCTTACCGCAGTGGAAGGCATGAAGCGCTTCTCCGGCTGGCCATACGAGACGCACACTCAGGGCTGAGCGGGTGACGGACACCGCACAGGGAGGTCTATATGTATGGTCGCCGAGTGTATTATCCAGGCGGGACATCGCGAGATTTCCACCGAGGTCAGGGTCAGGCGAGGTCTGGCGAGGTTTCGGGCGGGGTCACGAAAGGCAGATAAGCGCCATAGAGAAAGTGATCCTATAAAGGGCTCCAACGGCGCGGCCATGATGGAATGAATAGATCAGTTACTATGAATGCATCCAGTCTGATGTAAGCACATAATAAACCACATATAAGGAAACAGTGGAGAAGCGACCTGGAATTTAACCAATCAAAAAAATGAATAAGGAGTAGGTATACAAAATGTTAACAAACAGATAAGGGCAGCGACCCGAAACAACATAAAAAGAGAGATAAAAAAGATAGTGGGCTTGATCAATTACGAGAACTTCAGGGGAACCCACAAGGGTAGGGAGACCGGTTTCCACATGGTAGATGGAGTTTATAACGATCTATGGGTCAGATTAGATCAAAGGGGGCCATTATTTTCAGAGCCCTATATGCAGAGGAACAGAGGGAGTCTTAGTCAAGCCCATAATGAGATACATTCAATACGGGCGTGGGTAAATGCTCACACAATTGAAATCAGGTAATGAAAGGGGGTAAGAGAACAACCGGGACCTAGTGTCTAGGTAAGGGCATTGGCCCAAGGGCATTCCTCGTTCAGTCCCTTAACGACACTATTAAGGTAAAAGATCCAAAATACTTCTCTTTTTTTCCTTAGGGAAGTAGGGTCCACCCCAGGTGGGGCCTGTATTCTTTCTAATACAGACCATCTTAGGTCTTTTTCTGAGTGACCTCTGGTGTGCCAATGTTCCACAAGGGGGGCACCCGTCTTGCCAGTCCTAATATTAGACTTATGTTCCCCAATGCGGAGTCTGACCTCCCTCCCCGTCTCTCCAATATAGGGGAGATTGCAGGGACAGATGATAATATACACAAGATTGGAGGAACGGCAGTTAGTCATTTTAGTTAGACTGATGGTGCGAGACGGGGTGGCGATAGTAGGGCCTATGATTGCATTGGGGCATGCTTGGCAAGTACCACATCGGTGGTTGCCAGTCACAGGATTAGGTCCAGTCAGGGAACTTTGATGGAGAGGCCCCTTCTCGGACAGTTTACCTTTGACCAGGTGGTTTCTTAGGTTTCTGTTTCTTCTGAAAGCGAAGATAGGTTTAGGTAGAGGGCTTTGTTCCTGGTTCAAATTAAGTAGGAACCAACTGGAATTAATGGCTTGCCTCAGTTTGTTATTCAGGCTAGAGTGTTTCGTGATGCAAACAATGGTTTCCTTGGTGTCGTGCTCCTTGGGTTGGAACATTGAATCTCGATTATAATAGCGAGCTAGTTGAAAGCCATCTTTGACCAGTCGATACGGGTAGCCCCGTTGTATCAATTTGTCCTTCAAGATATCTCCTTGAGTCAGAAAATCTCGCATTTCAGTGCAATTCCTCCTAATGCGGAGGAATTGACTGAAGGGAATACTGTCTCTCTGACAGCGCGGATGGTAGCTGCTGTATTGGAGGAGAGTATTCCGGGCGGTGGGTTTAGTAAATAGCGAAACCGAAATTTCATTGTTGTGATGTTCCACCCAGATATCCAAAAATTCGATTTTGTCATTACTATAGTGACTGGTAAATTTAAGGTTGGGATCTGCTGCATTGAGCCAAGCTATGTATTCCGTCAGAGTGGTGGAATCCCCCTCCCAGATGAAGAAAACGTCATCGATAAAGCGAGACCAGGCTCGCACATTTTCGTGGAAGGGGGCCATCTCTTTGTAGATATAGGTTCGCTCAAATGCACCCATATAAAGGCAAGCAATGCTGGGGGCACAGGCCGCACCCATGCTGACTCCACCCACCTGGTGGAAAAAGTTGTTATTAAACTCAAAATAATTTTCTCGTAGGACAATCTCCAGACACTGCATGATAAATCTGGAGTTGCCGATCTCAGAATTGGAAGTGAGAATTTCATGCAGAACTTTAATAGCTCCATCCTGGGGGATGTTGGAGTATAAAGACTCCACATCCAATGTAACCAAGAGTTCTCTGTTGGAGTAATACGGGGTTCCCTCAATTTTTGCAATGAAGTGGCCGGTGTCTTTGATGAAGGAATCCAGCGATGAGACCAGAGGTTTAAGAAATAGGTCAATATATTTTGACAGGGGTTCGGTGGCAGATCCTATCGTGGACACAATAGGTCTCAAGGGGGGATCAAGCTGGTTTTTATGGGTTTTAGGGACCCCATAGATGATTGGCATCCTTGTAAAGGTGGGGGTCAGGAATTCTGCCTCCTTGTCACAGATGAACCCCTCTTCGACCGCTTTCTCCACCATACATAGGATGCGGCCTTTGAGGGCCGGCTCAGGGTTTCTCGTAATTTTTCGATAGTACTCAGATGAATAGAGAAGTTCATTCATCTTTTCAATGTAGGTCGGGGTGTCAAAAATGTTTTTTAACGACTTCAGGGTATCTTCTTCCATTCTGGTAAGATTGGCCGGTCCCTTCGGGACAAACTTCAAGATTTTATTGATTTTAAGGGTAACTGTCTTCTCAAAGATTCCAACCTCATTTCCAATCTCCTCCAGATTAGGAGTGAACATGGAAGGAGGTTTGAGACCAGATTTGTTGATGGTAGGTTCTATAGATGTGCGAGTCATGAAGAATTTCTTCAGTCTTATTTTCTGAAGAATAGATACAGGTCTCTCAGGAATTCAAATTTGTTGAAATCGGTGGTGGGAACGAATAATAGGCCCTTGGATAATAGTCCAACGGTGTCTGGGTCTATTTCTATGTTAGACAGGTTAAAGACTGGGATGTTGTTTATCTTGTCCAATACTGATGTTGTCTGGTTTGGACATACATTTGAGGTTGACCCTGATGGTAGTTCCCCCCCCCCTGGGGGTTCCGAGTTCTTTTTTTTTTTTTTTGTTAAAAACTTTTATTGAGCAACAAAAACATGTGTACAGAGATGAGCCCACAACCGCACGGGCCGGCCGCTAGGATCAGAGCATAATATGAGAGAAAACAGTGGTCGCCACTCCGGCGGTCAGGCCCAAACTGAACACAAAATGTCGCCCACAGTATGGAACAGGATAAGACAATTTTCTTATTTTAAAACACACCAAAACGACAAACATAAACACCAAGGCGGAGGAGTAATACACCGAGAGTCAGCCCTGGAGGGGTGGGAAACCCACTAATCAGGATCATGAAGGCACAATCAGTAGGACCAGTTAAGGCGGGGGGATAGCGGGGAGGTCAATCAAGCCAAAGAACAGTACGTGAAATTTCAGGAACATCGACCTAGGGTGATAAGAGAACATCAGGGGCTTCCACCAAGGGAGGAGCACAAATGTCTCCGCGATAGGCGTTCCACTGACACCAGATCTTCGTCCATGCCCTAGGTTTGCCCCTAGCTGTGTAGACCGTTTTTTCGCGGAACATAGACCAGTCCATGTTTTCTTCCCACACAGAAACCGTGGGGGGCCTGTGGGAGCCCCAAAGTTGCGCTATGTCTCGCTTCGCAACCATATACCCCAGGGTCGCCCATCTGGTCTGGGCCCTCGAACAGTCGGTAGGTTCCCACACATTCAACAAGCATCTCCGGGCCTCCGGCACCAGTGCAATTCCAGTCACGTCAGCCATCACCGCAAGCACCGCAGTCCAATAGGCAGCCACCCTCGGACACTCCCAAATAATGTGAAGGAACGTAGCACTCATTCCACATCCACGCTTGCATATGCCATCCGGGGAAAAACCCATCGCAACCAAACGAGGACCAGTAACATACACCCGGTGGAGGATCTTGAGCTGAACCAGACGGAGACGGGCAGGAATGGCAACCTCTTTCGGAGAAGATAACGCCGATTGCCAATCCTCATCATCTAATTTCCAGCCCGTCGCCGACCCAAGCATCTCTAAGTCGAACTAGCAAGTCAGCGCCATTGTGAATCAGCTTCTTATAAATCAAGGAGATGGTGCTATCAGGGAGATAGCCATCTAGGATACGATCCTCGAGGGGGAGGACTCAGGGACGGCGACACCGGAGGCCAGAACCGAAGTGAGGGCATGACGGACTTGTAAATATCTAAAAAATTCCCTATCACTCAGGTCATAATCATTTCGAAGGGCATCGAAGGACTTCACTGCCCCATTCGCACACACGTCACCCACTCTACAGATTCCAATCATGTCCCAACGGTCAAACCCTTTCGTAGTCCAAAGACATCCTAAACGCTCAGATGCAAAAAGCGGAGTAGCCAGCGTCACTCGGTCATCCCACCCCAAGCTCACATTCGCAGCGCGCCACACACGAACAGCAATCCTAGTTGGTCCCGTAAGGCGGAGCCCAGCCGACCGAGAGTAAAGCGCTCTATTAAAGTTACCACCCGGCAGTTGGAGTCTGTCCATCGCAAAGGCCGGAACCGGGCCCGGGGAGTACATCGAGTGGTTAATGGCAGACAGCTGCGTAGCCCAATAATATCTCCTGATATCAGGAAGTGCTATGCCCCCGTCATACCAAGGGATGGTGAGCTTCGCAAGTGCGATACGTGGGCGCCCGTCCCAAATCAGTTGCCTTTGTAGACTCTCGACCTCTCGGAAGTAAGTAGCGGGGATATCATCATAGGAATTCTGGAGTGCGTAAAGGAATCGCGGCAAGGACATCATCTTGAAAAGGGCAGCTCTGCCCAGCGGCGACAAGGGTAATTTACACCAGCGAGCCACGTCCAGCCTCAATCTATGAAGCGGGGGAAGGAGATTACGTTCAAACCGGAGCGACGAATCCAATGTAATAAAAAAAAACAAATATTTGAAACCGGACTGAACAACCTGGATGGGAAATCTATTCGGCAATGGGGGCAGGTCACCCGAAATAACATAGACACAGGATTTAGACCAGTTTATAGTCAAACCAGAATTCTTACCAAACGAGGCGAGAACGTCAAATAAGACATTCAAAGATTTACGCGGGGAAGTAAGATAGAGAAGAATGTCATCCGCATAAAGCGAAACACGGTCCTCAAAATCTGGGGACCAACGTATACCCTTGAGGGAAGGCTCCCAGCGAATCCACGCAGCTAGCGGCTCTAATGCGAGAGCAAAAAGTAGTGGAGACAAGGGGCACCCCTGTCTGGTCCCCCTACCAAGGGGAAAGGGGGCCGACACTCGACCATTAACCACGACCTGTGCAAGGGGGTCGGTATACAGTAGCTTCACCCATCCGATGAACCCCGGGCCAAAACCAAACTTCTCAAGAGCCGCCCAAAGATAGGGCCACTCTATCGTGTCAAAGGCCATCGAGGCGTCCAACGAGGCCAAAATGGCCGGCTCAGTCAGAAGCCCCGCCCTCGCGATGGCTCCATGAAGGCGACGTAGATTAAGGGCTGTGTTACGATGCGGGATAAATCCGGATTGGTCCGGATGAATCAAGTCACTAACAACCGTGAGGAGGCGAGTAGCCAAAAGTTTGGCAAGAACCTTAGGCTCGACATTTAACAGGGAGATGGGTCTATAAGACGAACAAAGATCCCGGGGCTTACCATCTTTAGGAATTACCACAATCGTAGCCAGGCGCTGGTCATAAGGGAGAGCACCCTGCTCCCGGGACTCCGAAAACATTGTCCGAAGATAGGGCGCAATCTTATCAGGACGCAGTTTGTATAACTCGATTGGCAAACCGTTCGGGCCCAGAGCCTTGCCCGAACGGAGAGAGCGAATTGCAGTCGCGATTTCATCCGTAGAGAACGGGGCCTCCATAGAGGACCGCTCCAAATCGGAGAGGCAGGGCAAAGCAATGTCGCGCAGCAAGAGGCGAGAGTCGTCTTCATCCCTTTCCGACACTGGGGAGTAAACCGCACGAAAATAGTCCGCAAAACATTCCACTATTTCAACCGGGTCCGTCACTCTCACACCATTCAAAGTCTGAATCACAGGCACCACTCGATTCACCCTCTCCTTCTTGTCCAGCCAGGCAAGCAATTTCCCCGCTTTGTCACCCACATCATACAGACGACCCTGTTGTTCTCTAAACATCATTTTGGCCGCATCTGTGACCAGAGACTTATAGGCCAATTGCTTCAGGCCCAGGGCATGGAGCTTGTCACGAGTGACACTCGATTCCAGATCAGCCTCCATCTCAAGTATTTCCCTCTCAAGCTCCACCACCTCCCGATTCCTTGCCTTTTTGGTTTCAGCAATGAGAGACAGGGCCTGCCCACGAATCACAGTCTTAAAAGCCTCCCATAGGGACACCGCAGAAGAGACAGACCCCTCGTTCTCCAGAAAGTAGTTGTCCAAGGACGCAATCAATTGACCACGGGTCCCAGGGGAGGTCAGGTACCAAGGGTTGATAGGAGCCACCCGACCCGCCGCTTCCACCCCCACATCAAACCAGAGCCAGAGCGGAGAATGGTCTGAGATGCCCCGGGGGAGGTGCCTAATCTTGCGTACAGCCGATGACTGTTCAGCTGGCATGAGGAAGTAATCTAGTCTAGACAAGCTCCCATGGGCCCCAGAGTGGAAAGTATATTGAAGTTGAGTGGGGTGCATAAGTCTCCAGCAGTCAACCAAACCAAAAGTATCCAAAAAGCCACCCAGCCATAATTGGGTCGAAGGAGTATCCCTAGGGGGGTAACGATCACTGAGACCAGAGAGCACAGAATTAAAGTCACCAGCCATGAAGAGAGCACCATCAGGGAGGCCCAACAGAACTCGGCCCAAATCAGAGAAGGTAGAGGTCTGCAAGCCGGGGGGCACATAGACGGTAAACAGGGAAAGGGGCTTGCCCTCATATCGACCCACGAGGACGGCATAGCGCCCCCGATCATCAAGGATCACATCATCTATCGCAAGGGGAAGGGAAGCCCGGACTAGGATGCCCACCCCCCTGGAACCCGTTGTAAATCCTGAGTGCGCAACAAGACGATAGCCCCACCTATTCATTGCACAACAAGTATTGCCCACTAGGTGCGTCTCCTGCAGAAAGACAATATCGGGAGACAAACGTCGCAGGCATCGCAACACCACCCCCCGCTTTATACGATCCCCTAGACCATTGACATTCCATGAAATAAACCCCAACCCGCTACCCCCCATCCCACGAAGTAATGCAGGAACCCTCCCCCAATGAGCATGACACAATCATCAAAATAGAATCGCCTTGAAAAAACAAAACACAAACTACAAACCCCCACACAACCCACCCCCCAACACCCAAGGAAACACCCCCCACCCTGCACCCCTGCAGTAGACAAAGAAGCCACCCCAACATGCAGTGTGCCTGTCGCCCAAAAAAACCCGTTCTACAAAAAGACCCCGGAGGAGGAAAAGGCTCTGTCCCACCCGCCACCCCGACAGAAAGAAGGGGAGAGGAGAACACATAGAAAAAGAAGCGCTCAAGTACAGAACCCAGGAAGAAATAACATGATACGGAATCAGGGGCCCAGATAACAAGTTCAGCTCTCCACGCCACCCTCGGCCCCACCCGGGTGCTCGGTGGGATCAGTCAATTTAGGCCGGTCCGGCAGAGAGTCCAGCCAGTCATTCACCGAATAAGGTCGATCAAAAAAAAGGGTCCGTTCATCGTACTCCACTCGTAGCCTGGTAGGAAAAAGCATGGCGTATCTCAGACCCAGGTCCCGAAGACGCTTTTTAACTCCACGGAAACCCATTCGCTGTCTCTGCACAAGCTGTGAAAAGTCCGGGTAAAAGTTCACGGTAGCATTTTCGAAGGCCACCGGGCCCTTAATTCTCGAGGCCTGCAGGATAGCGTCTCGGTCCCTATAATGAAAAAGTTTAGCGACAATGGGCCTCGGCGGGGCGCCCGGCTTACCCTGGCCACCAGGAACACGATGGGCACGTTCCACCGCAAAGAATTTGCTCAATCCGGATGGAGAAATGGAGAAAGGTAGTTTTGTATCAAGTCCTCAACCAGGAGATCAACCGAATGCGGATCAGGATTTTCCGGAACACCGATCACACGCACGTTACAACGCCGTGCCCTGTTTTCAAAATCCTCCAGGCGCTGAGTCATGAAATCGTTTACCTTTCTGAGGTTGCCGATTTCCGTCTGCATCTCCGAGACGTCGGCCGTGAGGCTGGATGACTTGAGGTCCAATGACTTCACCTTCTCATTGGTTTTAGATAAGTCGGCCCGAAGAAGGTTCACATCGATAGCCACAGTACCGATTTTGTGGGCCAGAGCTTCATACTGTTGGCCAATGGTTTCTCTCATGCCAGAGATGGCGCCCATGATGTCTTGCAGGGACGGCTCCGCCGAAGCCTCCAAAGGGGGCCCCACTGCACTCGGGCCAGGAAAGGAGGCACTGGGGGACACCTTCGATTGCGTGTACCGGTCCATGCTGTTCGACTGGACCGGGCCTCCGCGAAGGGGCGTCTTAGTCTTTCGCCTCTCCTGGTCCCCTCTGCCCGTCATAGTGGAGACCGCGTCCCCAAGGGACCCACACGACCTGGTGAAAATGGCCGCAGGGAGACAGGGTGCCGGAGCCAAAAAAGTCAGCAGCGAGGGCAAGTCGAGGTGGGAACCGTCCCAGAAGGATACGGAGCAGGCAAAAGGCGCCACTGTAGCCTCACGCCGCCGTACTCAGCACCGGCCAGACACCTCCGCCGGAAGACGTAGTCTGAGTCAGAATCGAAACCGAAAGTTAAGAGGGGGGCCCATGGGACGAGTCCCCCTGCCGCTGTTGTTCAACTCAGACACGGCAACAGAGCCTCACCAAGACCCGGGCGCGTCACCAAGGTGGGCCCTGAAAGTTTGAGTCGACGTAGCTTCGGTGCCCCTGGTCCAATTCGAAATCCAAAAACAATATTAGGATCAGCCCAGGTTCCTCTTCATTAACCCTTGTAAGGAATCAGGATATGTTCAGGATATCATGTCGGGAGTGGCGGGGGTCCGGAGAGTGCTGTGCTCACGCGGCCATCACGGATGCCCGCCAAGCTCCTCCTCGGGTTCCGAGTTCTTGATCTGACGTTCCCTCGGCGGTTCCCTAAAAAACAATTGGGTCGGGAGGGCTGGTCAATTTCCTGTCTAGCTGATTGCTGATGGCTATAATCAAAATTGGGGTCATAGTTGGAATCATGGGAGCCCTCACCATCAGAATCGGTAGTATCCGAAAAGGTGGTCACTCGTCGATTACCCCATCTGTGGTTGGGGTTCTGTTGGTTGGAGCTCTCCTGGGAGCTATAGAAGTTACTCATGAGATAGGGATAGGCTTTCTCCTGGGAAAAAAAACGGATATCCTTACGGAATTTCTCGGTTTTCCTCTTCAATAAATATTCAGAGAATGAATCCAGGTCAGCCTCAATTTCCTCCAATTTCTTTTTGCCAAGATCTACGGCATTATCAGATTTAAGTTTTTCCTCAAGGGCCTCAATTTCTTTGCCTAGGATGGCTAACACCTCCCGGCGGTCTCGATGATGAGCATCATCCAATCCTGGCGCAACGGTTGGAAATGAGAGCCCATTTCTCCAGGAACTGTCTAATCTCAACAAAGAGACCGGGGATGTTGCGCACCCTAAGTCCAATGGGGATGGTTCCTGCCTTGAGGTAGTCAAGTATAAACTTGGCATGAAATTCCGTCTGTTTAGATTTTTTTCGGAGATTGAGTAGTTTGGTCCATTCCCCCTCCAACCCTTTAGATAGAGTAAAGGCAGAATCATTACCTACGGGGGTGCCTACCATCTTGGCAACTAGGATGGCCAGCATAGGTATGATATATCAGAAATGCATGGTTTATGCTTTGGATAATAGTATCCAACTTGCCTTAAAAGGGAGCCAGGGTCTCGCAAACGTGGTTATGGAGATAAAGGATGCTTTAGCAATCCAAGATCAGTCAATCAACTAGGTTAGTCTTAAACTAAAGCAATTTAAGACAATTTGCATGCTATATTACACACCAGATTGTATTTTGAAATGGGTAGGGTTGGGAGTGACTTCAGAGCGTTCACATTGCCCCAAGTGCAGACTACATGCTGCAGATATAGTACACATGTTTGTTGACTGTCCTTAGATTAAAGGATATTGTGATAGTCTATTTGAACTGATTTTAGTACATGTGGGGATTAAAATTAATCTGAACTATGATGAAATTATGCTGCATTATAAACCTGGATTATCTCCCTGTTTTAGTGTATTAATTATGATCATAGTAGATTGCGCTCGATTATGTGTTGTCTGGGTTGTATAGATGATCCCACTCTGCCCAAGGTGTCTGAATTCTGAGCACTGTTCCGCCAAATTTATGAATGTGAAGCTGTAGTGGCAAAATCTAGGGGTCCTTGATCAGTTAAAAAAGGGGAAAAAATATGGTCACACTGGCATTATCTCATTTACTGTATGATTGTTGTCTCTTTTTTTGGTTATCTCAGCTTGTTTACAGTCCCCTTTCTCCGTCTTCTTTTTTTTTGTTTTTTTTTTGAAAATCTGTTTATTAGCATAGTAGGTAAAGCAGTCACAAATACTTCCAATCCCGGGGGGATACAGAGTAATACACATATAAGGTTGCTTAGAACATATAATTGCATAGTTGTCTTAATTTTCAGTTTGTTGGTGACATTAACCGTCACATTTTATGCAAACTCCTGTCCAAAACTATCCCTCCCCCCACCCTCAACAAATCCATCCGACACTCACATAATAACATATAATTGATTAATCAGTAGACCGGGGCACTCAGAGAACCACAGCATATGGCTCTATTCAAATGTCCACATAGATGGAACTAGACCAATACAGAAAATATAAAATGGGGGGATCCCCCTCATCTCTCCATAGCGCACCACGGGTAGTGACAGTGCATGTCAGTCCGACCAAGGACACATTTATCGTGCAATCGAAGAGGCACTTGTATCCTCGTCATCCCCGTCTCCCCCAGTTTCAAACATACCTAATATGGTATACCAGTCCAGAGAAATTGGTTTTTTCCTCAGTCCCCTGTATTCCTCCCTCTGCAGTGCAACTCCCTCCGCCTTACCCCATCTCACCACTTCCGCTCTCCACAACTCCGGGTCAGGAGGCCCAGCCGACTTCCACCTCATAGTGATGGCACGTTTCGCCAGCAACAAGGCCAGATCCGCGAAGCGTGTCGCCACGGTTCTAGTGCGCTGTGAGGGCCCCAACCCCAGTAACGTGCCTTCCAATGTTGGGGATCGGGTCAAAGCACCCGCTTCCTGGAGCGAAGCATGGACCGTGGTCCAGTAGTATCCTAGTTTGGGGCATTGCCAAAGCATGTGTATTAGTGTTGCGTCCTCGGTGTCACACCGGGGGCAATTACTGTTCGCATCAGGAAACATCATGTGTATGCGGCGTGGGGTCAGGTAGGCTCTGTGTAGAAGCATCGACTGAATAAACTTGAACTTGGGGTTCCTAGCTACTTTTTTGGGGAACTGAAGGATACGTTCCCATTCCTTATCCCTCAGGGGCCTACCAATATCCACCTCCCATGCTGCTCGGAGTGGCGACAGATCGAAAGCCCTCCCCTTCTTAATACTAGCAGTGAGCCACTTAGTAAGGTGGGCGCCCGTGCCCATCAGGTAGTGCATGGTGATGAGAGGATTCGTAGCTGGCTCCATTCCCCTAGGGGACCACTTATGTGTGATATAGTGGCGAAGGCCAGAGTGTAGCAGGAAGGTGCCCCCAGGGACTCCATGGGTAGTTCTAAAGTCTGCAAAGGACTGTAGGCGCTCTTCCGCGAACAGGTCACCCACGTGCGACACTCCGGCGTCATGCCAGTGCTCCAGCGAGGCCGTCGATAGAGTCCCCGTAGCCATTGGGATACCCAAGAGCGGGATCGTGGGGGCATAGGACGACTCAGGGGATGTGTACTTTAACGCCTTCCGCCAGTATGTTATCGCCAGTTTGAGGAGAGGTGGGACATCCCTAGGTACAATTGAGTTGGGCAAAAGTAACGTGTGTATTCTTCCCAATTCATGATCCCTGTCCGTCATGTTAATCTCCTGAAGATTGCGGCCCGCTACCCAGAAGGCCAGCCATTGCAGTTGACACGCATAGTTGTAGGCCCTAAAATCAGGCAAACCCATGCCACCGGCTTCAGAGGGGAGCTGCAGCTTGGACAGACCTACACGCCTGCGGCCGTGCCCCCATACCAGTTCGGTGAGTAGAGTGTCCAGGGCCTTAAAGGTAGCTGCCGGGATCAGGTGTGGCAAGTTAGTGAAGTGGTAGAGAAGGCGGGGGAGCATCACCATCTTGGATATCGCCACTCTGCCAGGTATAGAGAGTGGCAGTGTGAGCCAAAATTGTATCTGCGACTTCAGTGCTCTAATGGCCCTCCCAAGGTTACCGTCGATCATCTGACCTGCTTCCCTGTAAATCTGCATCCCCAGATATCTGAAGGTGGTTTCAGCTATCTGGAACTCGTGGGGGGCGAAGGGCAATGGAGTAGTCAGACCAGCGGCTGCAAATGTGAAGCCATATGATTTGGACTCGCTTATGGTCAGGCCTGAGATCGACCTAAAGACCTCAAACACCTGGGCAACAGGGTTCAAGTCGCTCCTCAAGTCTCGGAAATATAAAATAATATCATCCGCATAAGCGGACACTATATGCGCCGTCCCATGTCGCATAATGCCAAACCGGGGGGCCATATGGCGGAGCCTACAGAGCATCGGCTCAAGGGCAAGGACAAATAGTAGGGGGGAAAGTGGGCAGCCCTGTCTGGTGCCCCGTGCAATAGCTATAGGAACTGATATATGACCTGAGGTGCGCACTCTAGCAGTGGGAGCTGTATACAGCAATCTGACCCAAGCGAGGAATTCGGGGGGTATCCCAAATTTCGACAGTGTGTCAAACATGTAATCCCATCTAAGGGAGTCAAATGCTTGTTTCAAGTCCAGTGAGATGCAGCCTTCAGAGCTCGTGCCCTCTTGATCACCGAGCATGAGCTGGGCTAGTCGCCTGAGGTTCATGGCTGTATTGCGGCCCGCGACAAAACCACATTGATCCGAGTGGACTAGTTGAGGTACATATTGCACGAGCCTTGATGCCAGCACCTTGCTCAATATCTTGGAGTCAGTATTGAGAAGGGACAGGGGTCTATAGTCAGCCATCTGAAGCCCATCTTTATTAGGCTTTAAAAGGGACGTGATTAATGCCTGCATAGACGACCGCGGTAGGGTGGTTGTTCGCAGTGCTTCCAAGTAGATAGCGTGTAACCGTGGGGCCAGTAGTTCTATGTATGTTGCATAAAAGTCGGCCGGTAGGCCGTCTGTCCCAGGGGTCTTGCCCTTAGGAAGGGCGCGTATTGCCTGTCTGATTTCAGCTATGGTAATGGTGCGCTTAAGGTCTTTGATCTGCCCTTCTGTAAGTCGAGGCAGGGCTAAGTCCCTCGTAAAGGCCTCGAATGCGACCTCTGGAAGGGGCTGTGGGGGACTGTACAGCGCTGTATAGTATTCCCTGAACGCAGTGTTGATCCCAACCTGGGTGGTGACTGGATTTCCTGCTTGGTCCAAGATTCTCAGAATGGGGTGGCTCACTGGTGAGTCCTTTAATAGGCGGGCTAGGAGGGGGCCAGCTCTATCTGCCTGTGCATGCTGCCTGTTCGTATATTCCCTATAGTCTAGGAGCCTCAGGTCTTCCAATAGCTCTGCGTGTCGAATGTGAGCCTCCTGTAGTGGTGTGAAGGGCGCATGCGTGCCGGCAGCCTCACTTTCTAGGGAAGCCAGGGAGCCCTCCACCTCCTTCAATTGATTAATTATCTCCCTTTTCCTGCCCATTCCAGCGGCCATGGCCGCCCCCCTAAGACAGACCTTAAATGCGTCCCACTCCACTTGACGGGTGCTGGCTGTGTCCATGTTTGTGGAGAAATATGCTTCTATAGCGTCGGACAGGGAGGCCCTGAACACTGAGTCTTCAAGAAGATCTGGGGACAGTCTCCAAGTAGGGATGGGGGCCAGCCGCCTGCCCCACTGCCATGTGAGTTCTACAGAGCTATGATCGGACAGGGTTTTCCCCATGTGTTGGGCCTTAACAATTGTATCCGCTACGGAGCGGGAACAGAAAATGTGGTCAATTCTAGTATGAAGCTGGTGTGGTGGGGAGAAAAAGGTATATTCCCTCTCCTGTGAGTGTGTACTGCGCCATACATCAGTCAGGTCCCAGCCCTCAGCCCAACGAACAAGAGCATCCGCTTGTTTCCTACTCTCAGTCGCCTGTAAAGGGGGATGTGACCTATCCATCGTAACATCAAGCACAGCATTAAAATCACCCCCAATAAACCATCGATGATCAGCCCATCCTGTCAGCACCCCGTTCACTGTCAACAAGAACTCCGATTGATTAGAGTTCGGCGAGTAAACACAGCCAAATACAACAGCATCCCCGTCCAACATCCCCCGCACAAATACATATCGGCCCTCTTTATCAATTCTATGCTCTAACATCTGAAAGGGGACAGAGCCACGGAACCAGATCGCCGCCCCCCTTGAAAATGCAGAATAAGAGGTAGCAAATAACTGTCCCCTCCATTTTTTGCGCAGCTTCACTGCTTCAGAGGCGTTCAAATGCGTCTCTTGCAGGCATGCAATCTGGGTTCCCCTGCGGTTGAGCTGGGCCAAAATTCTATGGCGTTTCTGGACTGCTCCCATGCCACGCACGTTCCAGGTGCACATTTGGTAATTGTTAAGCGGCCCCATATCCAACCATGTGGTGCGACTCAGTGAAACTCCCTGGGCCCCATGTCAGTTTTGCGTTGAGATAAGGTGAGTGTGTCGTGGAAACAAATAACCCCTTAACAAAAAGGTCCCCAAGCCAACGTGCCCGGGATCCAAACTGTGGTGCCCAACGTGGGCACAAGTCATTGGAGTCCGTGTGCAGACCGGGGGGTGACAGGCCTCTGTCGACTGTCATTGAACGGTCTGCATAGGCTCGGTAGTCCTCAACAAAGTGAGTTCCCCACGCAACCCATCAATTGCGAAAAGAGGGGGAGGGGGGGGGGGGGGTTCAAGTATACATTACCACCCGGAGGGGATCATATTTTCAGCAAATCAGAACTCCTCCGCCATTTGGGCTGTAATTTTCGGGAACAGCGGCAAGCTGTCCATTGAGCCGGATACCTCTGTATGGGTGCCAGTGGTGGCGGAGTGCCTGTCGCTACGTGCTTTGGCGTCATGTGCTGCTAGGGCCTCCTCCGTGAGCTGCTGCCGGTGAGATGACGATGGGTGGTTTGCCATTCGAGTATCAGGAGGATGCGTCTTCACAGGGGGTCCATGGGAAGAGTGGAGTCCAGGGCCTGAAGTGTTGTGTCTTCTGTCCGGTGTGTCTCCGCGCTCGTTGCGGTCGTCCCCCCGGTGCTCCCCGAATGGGTCCTGTGAGGTCGGCGGTGTCAGAGTGACCTCCATCCATTCCTCTGCCTCTTCTGGTGACTCGAAGAAGTGGGATTTATTGTCGTGCATGATTTTGAGCCGAGCAGGGAACAGCAGCGCATACTTCATATTTCTGTCCCTTAACTTGCGTTTGACACCCATGAAGGTGGACCTGGCGCGCTGTACAGTGGGCGTGAAATCAGGATAGACTGAAATGTTTTTATCTTCAAATCGTATCGGTGCTTTCTCCCTGGCCGCACGTAACACAGTGTCCCGGTCTCTGAAATGAAGGAGGCGCGCGATCAGAGGACGAGGGGCGCCCCTGGCTTGGGGGGCCGAGGAGGCATCCGATGTGCCCTCTCCACGCTGTACAGTGCAGTGAGATCTTCTTGGCCCACTAGTTTCCGTAGCCAGTCCTCCACGAATTGGGTGGGGTTCCTCCCCTCACTTCTCTCCGGAATGCCCAAGATGCGGACGTTGTTGCGGCGCGCACGTCCTTCTGCCTCATCCACTTTATCCCAGAGATGTTTAAGCTGTTTTTCCACTCCCTCCAGCCTCGTGGAATGCTCCGTCTGTTGTGGCACCAGGTCATTCAGTGCCAGTTTCTGCTCCGCCACCCGTTCCGCCAATTTGTTATGGTCCGCCCTTAGTAGTGATAGGCCCGTCGCCATGTTGTTAATACGCGATTCCAGGGCCTCCCGGGTCGCTCGTATCTCATTAAGGATAAGGTCCAACTTTGCGTCCTGGGACCCTTTCCCAGTCGGCGGGATGATGTCCACGTTGGAGGAGGCCAGTGGGTCCTCGGAGCCCGTGGACTGCAGGTCCGTCGCAGCGCCCTGTCCATGAGTCCTGCCCCTTGGCTTGCCCATGGCTCAGCAGGGTGGCGTCGGAAAGGGCACAGCAGATCGCCGCCGCCCTCTCCCGTATCTACTCCGGGCGCCGGGCTGTGTTCGCCGCAGGGCCAGGGAGTGGTGTTGTGCAAGGGTGGGAGCAGCACAGGCCCAGGGCCGGCCGAGAGCGTGTAGAATCCCTGTCCTTGACGTCAGTTGCAGAACAGGCGGCCCACCCAGGGAGGCCCCGAGTGCAAAGTCGTCTTTAGCTTCTCGCAGTACAGATGAAGGAGGTAAGGTGGCCTTCTGCCAGTGTCCAGTGAATCGGCCTTATGCAGGTGCACTCTAGAAGTCTGGGCCAGTGCGTGGTGGTAGGCCTGCAGAGCGGTGTCTCCCTCTCTCGCCGCTGTCCTAGGCCAGTCGCCCCGCCAGCCAGGTCCTGCAGTCCACCGTCCCCTGCACACCGCTGGGCACACCGCCCTCCGCAGGGGCGTTGCACCGCGTGGAATCCTAGTCGCGGTTCAAGCAATCGACCAGTGTGTGGGCCAGAGAAGCTCTTCCCGTCCGGGCCCCAGTAACAAAATGGCGCCCAAAAAACTGCTAATGAGGCCTGCAGGGGGGGTCCGGAGCAAGCGGCGCTTGTGTCCGATGTCCGGCGCTGTCCGCCTCACAGTCCCGGGCAGCGCAGCAGGAAACGGGCGTCTAGCCCTCCGCGTGGGTTCAGCCGGTCAGCCAGAGAGGAGAGCCTCCGCTCGATACGCAGGGCACCCAGCAGGATGCCGTGTAGTGCCCCGCAGCATAGGCGGGGGCCGCAGGGTCGCCGCACTCTCAGGACACCCCCCTACAAGCGAGGTCTGCCGCTGGTTTCCGCCTCAGAGGTCCGGCGCGGAGCTGGTCTGACCGCGCCAGAGGCTATGGGGAGGCCGGGGAGAACGTCCACTCGAGCCCGGGGCTTCACCCTATGCAGCAGGCCGCTTCCAGAGTAGTCGCACCGAGCGTCAGCAGAGCGGGCGGACAGGAGCAGCACCGCTCCGCTGCCAGGATAACACCCCCGGGGACCTCCGGTGCAAGTATCAGGTGGGTCGCGGTGGGGGAAAGCAGGATAATCAGCTCAGTTTGAGGATTACGGACGGAGCTTTCGGGCTACACGTCCACCATCTTCGGCTTCAGGCCACGCCCCCCCTTCTCCGTCTTCTTTATCTCATCGTTTTCCTTTGTTCTATTCTGTTTATGTGTGTGACTGAATTGACTGTTCTGAGTCTTGGTAAAATCAAATTAAATTTAAAAAAAAGAACACTTTAGAAAAGGATTGAGCATCATCGGAAATTGGTTTCTGACACCTGAGAAGGGTATACTGAGATCAATTCTAATGCCAATAGTGATAATAGGACTTTGCCTAATATTTCTTTACGTCTTATTTCTGACCTGTAAATACTTTATACGCAAAAGAAAGGAAAATTGTTAAAGAAAAATTAATGAGAGGAAATGGGATTATGCTGCATTATGAATGATGACTTCATGAAGTCACCAAGACGTAAAAGGAGAATCATAAGTAAAAGGCGAGACACATCTGAAGCTGAAAGTGCTTTCTAGGATTGAGCTGGCATGGGAAAAAAGTTTATATGATGATTTAAAAATCATCAGAAAGGAAAGATTGTAAGGAACGAAATTTAAAAACAAATTTTGACTTGCAGACCATATTAGAATTTCAACTTAGAATGCGTTTAAACTGTTGCAGACATTTTTTCACTTAGAAAATGACACGTAGGAAAAATGTGCCTGCTTTATAATGTGTAAGAATGCATTTTAACACTGCAAAAGAATACATTTGAAAAAACATGTAGGGAAAATGTGCTTGCTTTAAATCTATATGAAAATAATGTGTAGAAAATGATTTGTACTAGGCTATCATTCTTAAATATGCCCATTTAGTTAGGCACAAAAGCCTATTTCTTTCAACTCTTACTTATAGCTAAATAGATGTTTATTTATAACATTTTGCCTAGCACCAGCATCTTGCTAAAAAAATGTGCTAACTTCAAGCTTATGTTTCCATAGCCACATCGTACAACATTAGATCATTTCATATCGAACAATGAACCTTGCTGTGAATTCATAATGAATAGACTGTTAAAATAAATATTCATTGAGATATTTTTTATGTATGCCTCACCAGAACATTATTGATAGTTGTGTTTCAATGCATCTGACTAGCTTTGTATTCACAATGGACAGAGCATGTGGCTCTTAAGATGGTTCTCATGAGAACTTTTCTCCATGTTTCTAACACTAGCAAAAGTGTTTTACTATGTACTGGCGTGAAGGTTTACCATGGGAATCAGGAGGAGAAGGAACGGCTATTGACGACACCATCGGATGACTGGTTTCCATTGGTCAAGAGATTCCAACACCTACTACGTTTCTTTACATTATAATGTGATTTTATATTAAGGAGTGTTCTAGTGAGTTAGAAGGAGATCCTGCATTCTGACCTCAGAGATTTTATGAATCTGCTATGGGAGTCACTCTACGGCATCCTTTCTTTTTGTTACTGACAGCTAGTGCTAAAGGTGACCTTATTCACTTTCCCTTATCCTAATTGTCTCTGATCAAATTCTACTGCAATGATCATTCCTCTATCACTGATATTCTGGCGGTTGCTACTGCAGCTGTGAGGAACTTGGCAGAGTCTCCCGGACAACTCTTTATGGGTAGCTCTATCAATGTCCCAAAATCTTTTCTGAAAAGGAACTCTTCATGGGTGTCTCTGCAAGGGGTAGTTAGGCTTTTTAGTTTAGTGGCAATCTCTGTTATGGAACACTCTGTTTTGTTGTATGCTTGCACTAATCAACGTTGTATTCGATGTTTCTGTAAACTGGACCAATCTGAATAAAGATGACAAAACCACACTAATCCTTTGAGATAAATAAAGGTTTTGAAAATGTAATCACCTTTTCATCATTGACTGAACAATAAGGATCTGGTAGTTGATGATATATGCATGATTTTTGTTTTCGTTCCAGCTCCATTTGTACCGCGGATGCAAAGGTCCATCTGACACGACAAAAGCGTCAAAAGCCATCAGGATTTACAAAGGATGAAATCTGTAATTCGGGGTGTTTAGTCTAAATACCATTTGGCCAATCTTTTAGGCACTAACACTCCCACTCACACCACTGCCCAAGGCATTCAGGTGGGCCACCTCCTCCAAGTTCGTTGAGGGCACTCGTATGCACCTACCAGCCCAGAAGCACTCAAATCCACCATACCACAAGAGGACCACCGACTAAGCCCAGCCACCTTCCATAAGCATTGCTCTAGAACTCTGCCCTCAGCAATGCTTGCATTTCTGTGTGTGTGTGTGTCAATGTGCATGTTGAAATAAGTGTGTGTGTGTTTGTAACGATTATGGCCCTTAGTTACAAGAAAGTAACGCATCCCTGTTTTGCAAGCCATTTGGCTGCGTCATGCTGCATTACTTTCAAATCACAGGGATGCACCATATTTACAACAATATGATAGATCCCTACGCGTCATATTTACAACAATATGATGGATCCCTGTGCTCTCCCCTGCACTGACTCACAATTGGCTGCAATGCGTCAACGCAGGTCCCCTTGCACCATGGTACAATGGTACAAGGGTGTCTGAGTTGCAGGGATGATTGTTTTTGTGCAGGAAGAAACACTTTCCTGCACCAAACCAATCACAAGAGTTTTTATCTTTTTTCAATGTGCGTTGCAGAATGCAGCACGCACAGATAGAGGAAAAAAAAGAGGCAAAATAAAAGTATTTCTCCTCGTTGCGCCTCCATACGCCTCTACTGGGGAGGTGTAGAATTCTGACGCATTCCCATGTTTACGAATCGTAAACATAGGAATGTGGCAGAATCCATGGTTGTTGAGTGGGAACACCCACAGAAACACCCAAGGCATGCCCCTTTCACGCAAAGTGCTGCGTGAAAAGGGATCATATTTACAAGGCCACAAAAAGCCACACAGGGTGGTTGTACGTGGTCTCGTAAATATGGAGCACCAAACCTCGCCACCAGTGGGTCAAAAAAAGTGGCGCACAGGCGAATCAAGAGGCTTGTAAATATGCCCCTATTTTGTATGCGATTGCAAGCACAAGTGTATGAGAGTATTGTAGCCCTTGCCCACGTTAGTAAAATGCTGACCCTGGCACATTAATGGTAATTCTTCACAACTTGTAGTCTTCTCTGACATTACACCGATTGCCTACCCCTAGTAAAATGCGGCCACTCGCACTGATGACTTGATGTTCACCTCTGCTAAAATAGTGGCCCCCGCTACAGTTGTGACAGTTCTTGCCACCTTCTAGAAAACTATTGCCGTATGCCTATACCCCTGGTAAAATTATATCCCTTGCATAATGGTGTTTTGTCGACAAATTGTGTGCTGGTGAGTCCTGACATATTATGGCCATCCATAATATAACAGTGTCTGTTTCCGGCATAACACTGGCCCTGACAGTGTCATTTTTTGACATAATGTAGCACATTGGCGGTAATTTCTGGCACATTGTAGGAATACAAGACAAAGCGGTTGTTCTATAATTACCCTGCTGAACCAATCAATGTTTAAGAAGATAATTGTAACTGTGCAATATCATTATGAATAAACAGACACTTTCAATGTGTGGAAAGGTGCTACAAGTGATGGCGCAGTGAGAGTGCAAAATCAGTGAACCATGTTCAAATAACAAACAAACATAGCGCATATGATAACAAAACTGTCTTAACCATCGGAACAGCAATTATAACATAAAAGGCCATAAACATATATCATGTAGATCTTTCTGAGTCTGGCAGCCAATGCAAATGTGGTTAAGACTGAAAAGTTGACGTTTTGACCCCTTATCAACACTTAACAGGTCTTCCTCACGACAGATTCGTAGCAACCGCGACTCATAAGGGAATACAAATCAATTTATCATCAAGAGAATAAATGGGCAGCCATTGCCCTACAAATGGACATTAGTGAGCAACAGTGCATAATTGTAACCAGCAGAATACCCTCAGCTCGTCTATCCCCGACCAGAACTGCGCGTGGATGCCTTTCACACATTGGAATTGTCTGTTTGTTCATGATGAGATTAAGCAATTATAATTAAGTGTCTTCTTAAACATTGATCGTGTCAGCAGGGTGATTGTATAATTCCTGCAAAGGTTTTAATTTCTCTTGAGTCTTTACCTCTGGAACATTGCTGTACATGTGGCCTTCAATACCCGAGTTCTATGGGAATACAAGGGTTCCCTTTCCTTTTTTGACTGTGGCGGTTCCGGCAGCGTGCCATGCCGCGGCATCCATTGGATGTGGTATTCCTGGACTTTTTATGGGCATTCATGATACAACAGTGCCAGCCATAACACTGGCCCGTGCATCATAGTGGTAACTTATGATATGTTGTGACCATGCAGGGCATTGTTGATGCCCACTCTCGCATAATGCTGTCCTCGGTTTAACTGTGCTTGGTATATTGTGGGAAGTCATGGTAAGATAGTACTAAGGCATGACAGTATGTAATTTTAAATATATTAAAATCCTAAAAGGCGCTACGAAGAGAAGTGAATATATGTAACCAGTTGCTGCTGCCTGGAAGCAGCAGTGGAAAATAAATTCTAAAGACAGAGGTCCCTAGACAATCAGAATATTATTTAAAAAAATAGAGACTCAATCTGCACTATATTCCTAGTCCAGCCGGACAGAATTTTAATATTGAATAAATGTCTGACATAAAATACAAACAAAATAAATTCAAGTGGGACACAACTGGCGTCCTACTAACATAAATGAACAAACAACAGTTAGGGAAGGGTTCAGGCATGGGGGATGTGTCTGCATGGAATCGGGAAGATACAGCAGACTTTAGTAGCGTGGAGACACCATTACACAGTTGCCTTCACAATATATTGTATGCATATGGTGCACATTGTGTCGTTGGCATTTCGATCCCTTAGAAAAATAGGGGGACCATCATCAGGACATTTAAATAGTCATGCCTGTGTACATATAGCAGTTGTTGCAGGTGGAAGCCGGTATGCGGGGCGCTGATCGTGTTCAATGAGAGACCGGAAGCGCGTCAAGGTATTTGCAGTGAGCGCGTGGTAGCTATGCGAGGCTCTGATGAAATCATACGAAGTGCCTCATGTGCTGTGTGAATACCGTAGGAGACGATAGTAGCTCTAGGCTCCGGGATCGCTGGATTCCCTCAATGGGGATCGGTTAAATTAGGTAGGCGGTACTTCAAGTGGGGCAGCGGTCGCTGTCTTCGATGTGGAAAATCCGAGTGGATCTCGATTTCAGTCCGTATCGCGAGGTCCCGGCGGCGAGCAACTTGAGTCGATGCTCGTGGTTGACACAGTTCATTGGGGCAGGTGGGAAGTAATGGACGGGGGTCGGGTTTAAAAAAATCACCTCTCCTGCATCCTCTTCTTGGGAGAAACAAGAAGGAGGAAGCACCAGGGGTTCCACGTTCTCTGCAGCCATTCACAACGCTGCATTGCACCTTTGTGATTGGGCAATCCCCCGGTGCGCCGCACGAGTGGGAGCTGGTTTGGGGCCCCTGGGGGCCGTTTTTGTTACACGGCCGTTTTTGCAGCATAGCTGCAAAATCTGCCCTGTAACAAAATCGTCCGAAAACCGGACCTGGCAAAGAGCTTGGCGGCACCCACAACCCCCCCCCCCCCCCCCCCCACCCGGGGAGGGCCAGCAGAGCACTTTGCCAGGGCCGGTTTTGGTTCTCAGTCCGGCCCTGGTCATTGAGCACTTTAGAGGGTTGTACCCTCCTCCCCTGCTCTTCAGCCTCGCCCCCTCACTCAAGCTGCTGCAGCAGGAGGAAAAAATAAAATGATAATTACATTACGTTATTATCCTTTTATTTTTTCCTTTATTTTGCTGCTTTATGGCAGTGAGGCGATGCTCTTCCGCCTTAGCGGAGGAGCCGCCGCTCTATGTAACATATCCTCTAGTGTAAATACTAAGCCATGCCTCTCTCCAAAGCGCAGTACAGAAATGTCTTTGCTGATGGCTAGTTTTGAAGAGAGGTTCAGGCATGGAGAAAACCTATTATATTTCAAAATGCTTATATTTTTATCCTTGGCAACTCTCCTGTTTCATTCGGGACAAGTGCCTGCCACTTAAATAAGCCTCGAGTTAGCTCCTATTTCTGGTCTGAACAGCTAAATCATAAGCTTGTGAGTTCATCACAATTCTGGATATTAGCATACAAATGAACTGACAAAACAGCCAGCACTGCATCCAATACTGTGTGTCCTGAACTGCCACAACCACTATAATAGGTTTTGTAAATGCCATTGGAAATTGATTTATCCATTGCAGGTCTTGACCTTGTACAAGAGGCAGATATTAAACTCAAAAGGCCTCTCAGACTTGTCTCCCGTGCTTGTTTTGCATTTTTAAACCTAATATTATCACGCGCGAAGGCCAAAGGCCACAGCTCTAATAGATCTTGTAAGACAGCTCATCTGGCATTCATAAAAAGGAGGTCCGGGAACGTTGCAGCCTCTAGCAGAAGAAGCCTTCAGAAACAATTTTAAATCTTTAATACAAGCTTGAGAGGATCAGAGTGATGGGCATTGATAAAGGTTGTTGGGAGACCAGACAGATGTGTGTGTGTTAAATAGAAATGTAACCATTTATAATTCTAATTTGCGTAGCAGACAAAAAAATGCACTGAGAAAAGAATTCGATCACAAATCGCCAGTTCTAAAATGGAGGTCAGGATTTTTAAAGATGGTTATCTGACCAGCAAGGTGCTGAATCGAGGTAGTGCTTCTTGTCTGTCAAACTTATATTTCTCTGGGCCACAGGGAGATGTGAGGAGAAAGTGCACTTTACTGCTAGAAACGAAAACATTCAAAATGTCGATGGATTTGAACTATCATTCACTATTGGAGCAACCAAGCTGCAGAACCCAATCCACAGGAAATTAAGGGGCATAGCATCAAGGGACGGCGATAATTAACGCAAAGTGCGCTTAGCGCTTTTTTATTTATCGCCATCTATCTCTGGAATCTATCGCCCTGGTAGCGCGTTATTAACAACGCGTTTCTCCAGTGCGATAAAAATTCCAGCGATAGCAGAGAATGGACGTTTTTTAGGGAACATCGCTGGTTTTCCAGCAATAATCCCTGCAAAATGGCGATAACCTTGCTGATACGACCCTGTGGTCGTATCAGCATAATCCTCCCCCAATGTTAGGGATAGGTAAGTCTGCATTTTAGCAGACGTTAGTTTTTGGCGAAAACAGCGTTTTCTTCAAAAACTAACGTCTGCTTAAATGCTGGGGCAGCCTTGTAAATATCGCAATGTGCACATCAGCGATGTTTGCAAGATTGTACTGCCCAGTGACGCCCACTTTGCATCTCATTAGAGATGCAAAGGGAGGCGTTGGGTAAAAGGGTGCTAACATGCGATAATGCATGTTAGCACCCACTTGTAAATAGGGCAAAATTATTGTCTTCGCTTTTTTGGCTTTTAAAGCCAAAAAAAGCGGAGATAATGCCCTTGTTAATATGTCCCTAAGTACTCAACTAAACATTTTGGCCATCGGCAAATATTAAAAAGACATATTTTGGCCTGTCTGAACATATTTCAGCGGTACATTCCTTCCTAAACCTGTCTTGCCCTCCTGTTACTGATATTTTTACGAATAATGCCCAGACTACCCAATGCCCCAGCCTCTACATTGCAATCAGTAATTATTTTAAATTGCCCGTACGTTTTGTACAGCCCGACAACGAGCGCAGGGAGGCAGAAATAGCAACAAGCCGGCTTGTCTATTCAAAACGGAGTTCCAAGACACCTATTTGCTCTATATACGACACGATCAGGAAATATTCTCAGCACAGAGAAAGGCAGTAATACCACCTTGGCTGAGTGCTATACGATGCTTTAGAAAGATACATGAAGCAGGACGAATAGGCAGATGTTCACACCTAAGTGTCATTGAAAGGTCCAGGCCTACTGCAATACAGAAGCAGCTTCTTGTGACTCCAGTGAAAGTTGACAAATTGACTTTGGAATCGATCAGTTTGCAGGGGAGCTGGGGGTAGGGGGGACATGGGAGTTAGAAGGGCTGCAGATGAAGTTGTATGCCAGGTACAAATCCCTGCTGTATCCCCTTCTACTGAAGGCATGTAGGACGGCCAAACAAAAGGGAGTCTTATCACAGTCCTTGAGAGTGGTGGAAATGCTATCCCCATTCCCTCCTAAATTTAGAGATCAAACTTTTAGGGGAGGTGTTGGCCAATAGGTTGCTGCCTTGTGTGCCATGGGTGATACACCTGGACCACAACTGTTTCATACCAGGGCAGGACACATTCCTTAACCTAAGAAGATTATTTTATTTCATGGACAGACTCGCCAAGGCAGGCCACAACCCAGCATGACCTCCTCGTACATAGAAAAGGCAATCAATACGTTGAATTTCCCCTGTTAGACCTGGCATCTTTGGTGTGGTTTCCCCAGTCTTTTTGCTACTGCCTCCTGTATTTTTGACGCTGTGCTGGTTTTCGGTTTTGCTGGTTTAGATGCTTTGGGCACTCTGCCACTGCTGATCAGTGTCAAAGTGCAATTTCTCCCTGTGTAAATTATGATTGTAATTGGTTATCCATGATTGGCATATTTGTATCACCAAGAAGACCCTAGTAAAGTGCACTGAGTGTGCCACGGCTGGTGATACAAATGCTACTAGTGGGCCTGCAGCACTGATTGTGACACCCACATGAGTAGCCCTAAAATGGTGTCTCAGGCCTGCCACCGCAGTGCCTGTGTGCAGTCTGTGAACTGCCATGTCCTCCTGGTCAGTGTCCCCACTGACCAGACCCAACCCTTCCCTTTCTGTACATATTAGTCACCCTTATGGAAGGCCCAAGGTACCCCCTTGGGCTGGGTGCAGTGTATGTGAAAGGTAGAGCATGAAATGCAGTTGACATGCTCTGGTAGTGAATGACAGCCATTTTCGTGTTTCACTATTGTAAGGCTACCTTGCCAATAGGCTATCATGGGGAATGCTGGCTACAGTGGCTACCAGCATATCGTCCCATAGGAGCAAGGTAGGACATAAAAATCTGGTATCCCTGAACTCAGAACTTAATAACACATCTTTTGGGAAAGGTTGTTTTTAAATCCGGTGTTTGAGAACAGCACTTTTACAAAGTGTCTGTTCTCTTGTCTGATCTTTCTGTGTGCCTTGGCCTGTTTGTGAATTGACTGTCTGGTTTGTGAGTGACAGGGGCTGGGTGGCTCCCAGAGGATGAGTAGGCCATCCCTGGGCTGAATAGCTCTATCTGCATCTAGAGTGGGTAGAGGGGGTAGCATCTGGGCCTGAATAGGGCTGTGCCTGCCTTCCACAATGCTGGCTCCACCTCCTGCTGGGCGGCTGACGACCCTGCCCCTCTCTCTGAAAGGAAAGGAGAGGCCAGGAAAACAAAGTGCTCAAGGAGCACCCAGGAATGGTTTAGACCGGGCTCAGAGCCCTCCTGCACAAAGGGAACCAAGATATTTAGGGTTATAAGTACAGGACCCCTGATTACAGAAAATTAGATCATACTGGAATCAAGAAGGAACCTCTGCCAAGGAGAAAACTGGAAGACTGAAGAAGGAAGACTGTCCTGCTGTTGCTTTGCTGGACTGACCTGCAGTTGCTTTGCTGCAAAGGAGAGCGGAAGGACTTTGCTTTGTACTGCGTCCCCTTGCTTGAAGGAATCTCCAAGGGCCTGATGAAGAGGTGGCTCCCTGTTAAGAAGTCCCAGGAACAAAAGGACTTCACCCCCAGCTTCCCTGAACTCTGCTGAGAGAGTTCTGTCCTTACTAGAGTGCTTGGGCAAGTTTTGGTCCCTCTGGAAGTTGTACCTGTGTTGGGAAACTGGAAACCAAGATTTTAAAGACTTTCTGCAAGCTTTAACGCATCGCTCGCTTGTGGAGCGCATCCCCGTCAGTGCGAGGAAATTCCTGTCGCTACGAAGGCTGAGATCGTTGCAGCACCTGTTGTAGCTGCCAGAGTCCTTGCATCCTTCATTTGCGGTACGCACCAGTCTGGTGCGTGAAGATCACCATTGCTGCGAGTATCGTCGCAGAGTCTGTCGTCACTGGGTGAGATCGTTGCACCGCTTGCTTGTGGACCACATCACGTCGCTGCGAGAGTCATCGCAGAGCCATTGCATCGAGGGGCCGCTAGAGTAGAAGATCGACGCTGAGCCCTGAAGATCGTCGCATCGTACCTTTTGCGAGCCGCTTCCACCGAAACCTGTGCACCGGAATCCAAGCAAGGTATCGCATCCCTCCCCATACAGACCGGAGTCACCACAACATGCCCACTACATCCAGCGGGGTTGTCGCATCGCCTCCCCAGGGTCTCAGGAATGAGGCATCGCTTGCTTTTCACCACTACAGCTTTCACTTGGAACTTTTGTCGCATCTAAAGGTACTGTTGGCTACAACATGACGCAACTGTGGATTATTTTAATGCAACCTTAAGAACTCTTTTGAAACCATATTCTTGAACTGTGTATGTTGGATTTTTGTCATTTTGGTCTTGGGTAGTTTAGAATAAAATACCTTAATTTTCCTAAACTGTTGTGGAGTCAGTTTGTGGTGTTTTCACTGTTTTACTGTGAGTGTTGGTACAAATACTTAGCACATTGCCTTTGATAAGCCTGACTGCTCGTGTCAAGCTACCAAGGGGGTGAGCAGAGATTATCTAAAGAGTGGTTCCTCCTTACCCTGACTAGGAGCAAGGGTCCCTATTTGGACAATGGTACCTACCTCTGCCAACTAGAGACCCCCAGTTCTAACAACCCCTATCTCATGGCAGGTTGGGCACAGCCCCAGGTTTTCTGAAGTGGGTATCACTTTTGTACATGGCCCCCTAAGCTAGAGTGCAAAGAGGTCAAATGTTTTATTAATAATGGTCCATACATGACGAAGAACCAGGCAAGGATGCCCTCTCCCCTTAACTGTTTGCATGACCACGAAGCCTCTAGCTTGCATGCTGTGCCACAGAGGCCCAGAGTGGGGAAGACAGCTGAACAATGGTTGGTAGATAATTTCCGTTTATGCAGACAATGCATTGTTGAATATGCATAACGGAAGCCACAGCTGTAAGAATGCTGTAATGAGTTTAATAGACAGGATTGAGGAAAAACGGGTCAAATCTTGCCTCTTCCTGCTTCCACCATTATCTGATGCTGAGAGGTTGCAGGCGTCACCTGCCTGACTTGTGTGGAAGTTGGACACAATCAAATATTTGGGTGTACAGAGTCACCACTCGAGTGTAGAGTTCATTATAATTATGATCAGTGTAGGTAGAGTGGTCATCTCTGTGTGACAAACAGTTCAATTCCGAAATAGTCTTCCGTTGTCATCAATGAGCAGTGTGGCGATAGCCAAAATTCTAGAAGTGCCCAGGTTGTTGTACTTCTTCGCAGTCCTGCCTGTAGTGTTGAACAGAAACTTTTTTCATGAACCACAGGGGGTTCTGACTGGATTCATCTGGGCTGAGGCAAGACACGTGTGGCTACCCACAGGGCACAGTGGACCACTCACATGGGAGGGCCTACACTATGAGGCTTATTATCTAGCAACTGCACTTGGTAATGAGATGAATGACCATCCACAGTAACTCACAGAGAAACGAATTACAGGCAGTATGACCCAATGGTACAACTATGGGTAACGCGAGGTTGCCACCCACTTTTGCGATCCTATTACAGGTGGGTAGAACCTGCTGGAAATGCTACAGGAACTTTCAGAACAGAACTAGAGCATATTCATTGGAGATCCCACTGTGGTGTTTGCCTAAATTCAGAGAAATAGCGAAAACATACGATAGACGACAGTGATTAAATGCGGGCCTCCCAACGGTGGCAGAGCAGCATGATCATGAAGTGGTACACACATTCAGTATGTGAGAGGTGCTCCAGATAGACGGGGTCACTTTTTGACAGGCAGTGCACTCACCACAGCTGTTTCGCAAACGGGGGGGGATTGGAAGGGACAGAACCTCCCAAAATCGGAGACATTACTCCTCTTACTCGCCCACAAACATGGCAAAAAAGCCATTACCCTATTGTACAATGCAATTCTTCTCTAATGCCTGCGTGTGAGTGTGGATTTGAACCTGAAATTGGAAACCCAGATAGGTCATGAGATCTCAGACAACCATTGGGTGAAATATATGGAAGAAACCAAAGCTCTTTCTATAAACCCCTGCCTAAAGTGCGCGCAATTTAATTAAATTCAACAAGCATACCTTTGCTTCAAGCGCATTAGCGAGATGTATGTGGGAGCTAACACCTGTTGCTCAAGTTACCCAATAGGAGGTCTTTGTGGGGACCGCTGACCACTGGGGCATGGGGTCACTAACTGCGCGCGCCGCAGGCATGCACACAACGCACACGCACACCAGAGTGCTGGTCTGGACAGGAAGTGCCGTGCCACTTCAGTCCGTTTATTTATCTCTTTCTGGCCACGCCTGGCCAGAAAGTGTTACAATGTGTGGCAGTGCTTCCGGGGCTCAGGGGAGACCCTCGGAGCACTAGAGCGCTACATCCCTTCCCCACTTGGATTTGAAAACAATTGTGAATAACAGTTCAGCACATGAAGTCAGATAGTTTCTGGCTCGGCTTCGGGTTCGGCCTGAGGTCGTACCTCCACCTACCCCTGGTGGGTGCCTGCCCAGGTCCCAGGCCCGGTGATGGAGGAGTCGCTTCGTCTTGTCCTGTGGTGTTCGAGAGCGTGCTCGCCTCGCTGGATCTTCCCGTTCCTATCTCTGCCTCCTCTACTTCAGGCTCCTCTTGGCCGGGTAGATGCTGTCGCGTCGGTGGTATTTGTTTGAACCAGGAGACATTCCTGGTTACCTCTTCTCCGTTCTTGCAAACTGTGACAGCTGTGCCCCGTGTTTCTTTTACGATCCACGGTTCCGGTTCAAATGCTGTGTTGAATTTCCCTCCAGGTCTTCTGGTTCGGATCAGCACAGTTTCTCCTGGTTGTATATTCCTTGATTGAGCTCGTCTTTTGTGGCTCGCTTTCTCATTTGTTCTCCTGCGCCTTTCTTGGGTGCCCCCGGGAGAGTATGGCGCTGGTGCCCAGTTGTCGGCCATTGGGAGTAAGTCTCTTCTCGGCCCAGCGAGCATTAGCGCCCACGGTGACTGCTGTGTAGTGCTGTGGGGTGTGCTCCTGTACTCCCGCAAGAAAACCTGCAGCGCTTCTTCTGGGTCTCTTCCTTCGGCCGTGGCAATCCGTAGGATCTTGTTGGTTGTCCTCATAAAACGTTCTACCTCGCCGTTTGCTTGGGGCCACTGAGGTGTGATCCGGTGGTGTCGGACGCCCAGGCTGTGTAGGAACTCCTTGAACTTGCTCCCCTGGAATGGGGGCCCATTGTCTGTCTTGATGACGAGAGGGACTCCAAACATGGCAAATGATTTGCTCAGGATGGGGCGAATGTTTGCGAAGCTGGTGGAGGTGGCTAGGTCTACAATTGGGTATTTAGTGTAACTGTCAATCAATACCACGGTGACTCTCCCATCTGGGAAGCTCCCAAAGTCCAAACTGAGCCAGGACCACGGTGACGGGGCATGTTCCTCCGTGATTATGGGCGCTGGGGCGTCAGATGAGCTGGTTATCTGGCATGCTCGGCATTGTCGCACCACGGTGTCAACAGTTTCTTCCAGGTTGGGGAAACCAAACCTTTTCTCACATTCTTGCCTTCATCCGGCGGGTGCCCTGGTGTCCTTCGTGCGCTAGGATTGTTGCCCTTTCTTGTAGAGTCTTGGGGATGACTACTCGGTGGCCTCTGAGAATGAGATCATTGCTTGCTCGGCTCAGGTCATGTCGCACTCTCCAGAACTGTGTCAAACGGGTCCGGTCCTCCTCGTTCCACCCGCTGACATTCCGTAGGAAGTTTTCCCAGGAGCCTGACTGTATGGAATCTGCTACTCGTTGGATGACCGCATCGTGTATGTATTCAGATATAATGGTGTCTGCCGTGAGAGCTCGGGGACATGATGCAGTTGACAACATGTTTACAAATGCTTCGGTTTGGTTCTCGTGTTCTGCCGGTCGACATTCCTCCGGGCCAGGATGTCTAGATAGAAAGTCTGCGGGGTTCTTGGCTCCTGGGCAGTATGTGAGGTCCATTTGGTACTGTTGCACTTGTATTGCCCACCGTTCTATCCTTGGTGGAGGGTGAGGAGCGGTGCCTCTGAACAAGGGTATTAGCGGCTGGTGGTCTGTCACCATGCGAAAAGGGTGTCCGGAGAGGTACAGATGGAAGTGTGCACACGCCCATTTCACTGCTAGGGCTTCTCTCTCGATTTGCGAGTATCTCGATTCAGTCATAGTTAGTGCTTTGCTTGCAAATGCCAAGGGCGACCATATTCCTGGCTCGGTCTCTTGTGAGATTAGGGCTCCCAGGCCTACTGGGCTGGCATCTACTACTATTTCGGTGGGTTTGGTAGTGTTAAAGTATGCCATCGTGGTGCTGTCTAACAGGGCTGCTTTGATTTGGTCGAAGGCTTTGGCTTCAGTCTCTGTCCATTTCCATGAGTTCTCCTTCTTTGTTAGGTTTCTCAGTGGCTCCGCAATCGTGGCTAAGTTGGGGATGAACCTTGCACAATATTGCGCCATTCCTAGGAAACTTCGCACTTCCGACGCTGTAGTAGGTGCAGGGGCATTCTTGATGGCCAGCGACTTGCGGGGGTCCACGGTGACTCCTTCTGACCCAAACACGTAGCCAAAGAACTCGATGGATTTCTTGAAAAATTGACATTTGTCTTTGTGAAGGGTCACACCATACTGTGCAAGTCTTTGCAGCGTCGCTTTTAGTCTGTTGTGATGTTCCTCACTTGTTTTGGCGTGTATTAAAATATCGTCGCTGACGTTCAGCACTCCTTGGAGCCCGGAGAGGATCTCTTTGATTGTGTTTTGGAAGATCTCGGCTGCCGACGAGATCCCAAAGTTTAGTCTCTTGTATCTTCTCAACCCCAGGTGCGTCGAGAAAGTTGTTATGTATCGGCTTTCTTCTGCTAGCCTTAGTTGGTGATACCCCGCATTGAGGTCTAATTTAGAAAACCATTGGGCGCCATTTAAGTCGGTCAGGATGTCGTCCACTGTAGGTGTGAGATGTCGTTCACGCCGAATGGCTTTGTTCGGGATCCTCATGTCAATACATATTCTGATTTTTCCTGGTTGTCTCAGCTTCTCGGCTATCACCATGGGGGACACCCATGGTGTCGGTCCAGACACCTTTTCAATCACCCCTTGTGCTTCTAATTGGTTCAGTTCTTGCTCGACTGCAGCACATAGGTGAAATGGCACTCTTCGGTGTCGTAGCGCGATTGGTTGTATGGCCGGGTCTATGTGCAACTTGATCGGAGGGTGCTTGATGGTTCCAAGGCCTGTGAACAGTTTGGGGAACAGGTGTAAAATGTCCTCTGTCTGCAGCGCCCTTACTGCGTTCGCGAAGGCAATGAGGCCTAGGTCTTCTGCTGTGTTGCTCCCCACCAAGAGGTCTGCCTCCTTGTCAATCACATGGAACGTGGTTAGCACCTCCTGGTCTTCGGCTCTGACCTGTACCACCATTTTCCCTCGCAGTGGGAGGGGCTCCTGACTGCCGTAGGTAAAGATCCTGGCTTTGGATGGGACTAATTTGGGTTTCGGGTTTAGTGCTTTGTAATGTTGAATGCCCATCACATTCACCGTGGCCCCTGTGTCGATGACTCCGATCGCTGGTGACCCGTGGATCTGTATCTGGCACTTGGGTTGTGGTCGTCGTCTTTTCTTCAGTTCGCTGACAAACGAAACGAAATAGCATTCGTCTTCATCTTCCGTGGACGAGTCATCATAGTGTGGTGGTCTCTGTGACTTGGTTGATCGTGACGGCGTGGTTTCACCCAGCGAAAGTTGCTTGACTGCTCCAGTGGCCGTCTTCCTTCCTGAGACATTCCGTCCTCGAGAACCTCCTCTGCATACACTAGCAAAGTGGTTGGGGATGCCGCACTTTGAGCATGTCTTCCCCCGTGCTGGGCAGCCATCTTGGTTGTGCTCTTCCCTGCCGCAGTACCCACATGGGGTCCGGCGTTGTGTTCTGGTCGTCCCCCGTCCTCTGCCTCCTCGGCTTGAAGTGCGTACTGCGTCCGCGCGTTCTGTCTTTATAACTGCTCCTGTGTCAGGTTGTGGATTGAGGGCCGCCTCCATCGCGGTAGCGCGGGCATCGGATAGTTCGTGCGACCTTGCAAGGATCAAGATTTCATCGAGGGATATCCGTGGTTGTCTCAGAATCAGGGTTCTCAGGTGTTTGTTGCGACAGCCCTGGATGAGTTGTGCTGTGACTTCCTTCTTTTCGTCGTCTTCAGTGCACGTGCTTATGAGGTCTCTTAGTCGCGCGTGGAACGCGTCCATCGTTTCCCCTTCTCGTTGTTTGGATTGTCGGAACTTGAATCTCTCATAGTGAGGATTTAGCTGGGGGTCGAAATGGGCATTTAGGGCGTTTACTGCTGCATCAAAGTCAGTGGCGGCTCCCGTGTTAGGAAGGTGTCTGAAGAGCTTGTAAAGTTCCGTGCCCCCAAAGTGAAGTAGGAGTGATCGCTTTACTTCATTGTCTTTCTCCCTGGTGGCTATGAAATAATTATTGAGTTGCCCCAGCCACACGGCCCATCGTGGCGCTGCCGTTCCGGGGTCAATTAGTTCGCTGAAGGGCGGCAATGCCTGTAGTTGTGCATGTGCCGAAGGGGTTGGAAGCTGAGCTGCAGGGGCTGCTGTTGCTAGTGGCGTGCCTCCTGTGGCTCCTCCTTGAGTTTGGGACATGCTTGAATGTGTCAAATTCCCCCAGTCTTGTCTTATTATTGTATTTCGACTTGGCTTGGCTTGTGCTTTTTTTTTTTCTTTCTGAATTAGCTCGTGCTTGTTTTTTTTTTTTTTTTCTCTCTGCCTTGCGCGCGTGTAGTATTCTTTATTTTCCTCGCGTTCAGGGTTTGCTCTGCCCTTGCGCTGCCGGGCTGGCGCGCTGCTTCCTTCTTCTTCGCGTGCTCACGCGACGCTAGGCCTGGAAGGGGGCGTCGGCCTCTCCCTTCTGCGCATGCGCGCACTGCTCGGCCTGCCGGCGGGGCCTTGCTCCGGCGCTGCGTGCTCTGCCGCCTGTGTGTTGCCGATACCGGTCCCTCATGCAGCTCCTTGCATACGCTGCTTACCGGTAGGCGATTTCTTTCTTCTTCCTTGTCGTTGGGCTGACCCGGTCGGCCTCCGGTGCTGGGTCTGTGTGGTCTTGCCGCTTCCGGCGCTCGGCGTCTCTGGCCTCCGTGTCAGCTGGTCTGCGCGTGGATCTAGGCAGATCCCACCCTCGTCGCCAGTGTGGGGACCGCTGACCACTGGTGCATGGGGTCACTAACTGCGCGCGCCGCAGGCATGCACACAACGCACACGCACACCAGAGTGCTGGTCTGGACAGGAAGTGCCGTGCCACTTCAGTCCGTTTATTTATCTCTTTCTGGCCACGCCTGGCCAGAAAGTGTTACAATGTGTGGCAGTGCTTCTGGGGCTCAGGGGAGACCCTCGGAGCACTAGAGCGCTACAGTCTTGACTTCTAACTATGGTGCGGGACTGTCCGTTGGGGTCGAGGTATCGGGAGGACATACTCAAAAAAACAGTATTGGAATTTACTGGCAAGAGGATAGTGGTAACCCCACTTGCATGTTTGTTGGGACTTCTGCCTTCTAAACAAACTAAACATGTTTATAGATTTGTATGTCCTGCCTAAATACTTGCAAAATGAGGAATAACCACTGCCTGGAAGGAGGAATTGGCTCGGAATATAAGGATTTGAATGTCGAGCATGGACCGTGGCTGACGTAGATACATAAACACGTATTCATAAGCGAGGGGGCGGGGCAAGCACGTTTCAGCTGGAACACGGTTTGGGCTAAACTCGAGGCAAAAGACAGACAAGGCCCTCCTTGAACGAATGTACCCCGGTCAGATGCTCCCTTATTTATAGCTCCGCGAATGTAATGTACGACTGGAGGGTGGCACCTCGGCCCTGGTGCTGAAGATGTGAATATCCTCACCCGGAGGGTATGTGCCTGGCTGCTATAAGAGTGCCAGGTATCCATCCAAATTACCCTGTCACTGGGTGTAGAATTTGGAATTCCTTTTTCTCCCCCTTTGATTTTTTTATACGTTTTGTATATCCTTATTGTACCACCAGGGCACTTTATTGCACACACAGTGGTTCTTTCTGACATGTTGTTTGTAAGTATCCAGGACTATGGGCCCAGATGTAGGTAAATCTGATTTACCGACTCTAGAATACCGAATTTTACCGATTCGGTATTCTAGATTCGGTAAAAAATGTAGGTAAAAAATCAGTAATTTTTACTGAATCTGTATGATTCGGTAATTACCGAATTGGTATTTACCGATTCGGTAATTGTCATTGATTCCTATGGGCCTATAGGAATCAATGTCAATTACCGAATCGGTAAATACCGTTTTGGTAAAATTACCGATTTTGCAAGGGGAACAGGGTGTCACTTTGACACCCTGTTGCACCCCTGATTTTGGCATGTGTGCCATGGGACAAACAGTGTGCCGCATGGCACAGGTGTACATGCACAGATGTGCATGTACACAGGAATTCGTTATTTACCATGCAATTGTATTACATGGTAAATAACGAATCGGTAATGGCCTGTGGCACTGTTTGTGGTGCCACCTACATCTGGATTTACCGATTCGGTAAATTTACCGATTCGGTATATTACAGAATCGGTAAATTTACCGAATCGGTAAATATACCGATTCTGTAAATTTGATGGCTCCTACATCTCCATTTGCAAATACCGGTCGGTAACGGCCGAAATCGACCGTTACCGACCGGTATTTGCCGATCTACATCTGGCCCCATATCTCTTGCTGAGGTGAATGTTATGAAATGTTTCATGATTTGTCTCAGTGGACAGATAATCTGTTCGAAGCCGATGTATATTTGTTTACACTGAAAGCATGGAGGCACGCTTTGCTTTGTATGCTTTCATGTTTATAAACATCAATACAGAGTTATGATGAATACAAAAATCTATATATCTGAGTCAAAAAGTTACCTGGCCAGTCAAAGTTCAATATTTCGCATGAGAATTGAAGATTGAAATGTTATTCCTTTACCAGTATGCAACATATTCTAAACATTTACAACATACACTTTGAACATTTTGAACAATTTTTTGCGTTTGTTGCTATAATTTGTCAGTGCTACATCAACTTCTCTAGCCATCTATGGCTGCACTTTCTTAATCAGCACGCGTTGTTATTTCACACTACGTCACCTGTCGGAAATACATACCAACAATGCTTCTGTATACTAAATGTATTTGGTGCTAAAAAATTGACACATTTGCAGGAGATTTTTTTTTGTTAAACTGTTTGTATTAAGTTTGAATGGTATCGTTACATAACATAACAATGTCAATGATTCTTTAAGCCAACGGCTACAGTGTGCTAGTGACAATTTCAGATTATCAACAGATTGGCTCAATATGATCAAAGCATATTTAGCAAGTAAGATCATATAGCATCTCTGCAGTATTGTTGGTTTGAATTTAGAAGGTACTCCTTCAATGAGGAAATAAAACCTCCTAAGGTTTCCAAACACATGTTTAAGCAATTTAGTAAATAAAAACGTCAAGAAAACATGCATGGCAGGGTACATCACACAAATAGAAAATATCAGCAGGCGGGAATATTCATCCAATGGGGTTGACAAACGTGGAGGGATCTCGCCTTTCCCCATAAGAAGGGAGGGGGCTCGGACCGAGTTTAGTCTGAAAGAGGTGATGTGCTCTTATTCGGGATTGACAAGAGAAGAGGAACTGCACCAACAATCCCCGAATATAATCAAATCCCTTTCCTGTTTCAGCCAGTATGTCTGCCATGCGTTCCATAGATTGCCAGAGACGGGAGTGCTAATGGGAAATAGATGCTGCGGCAATGGCCATTATGGCTGCCCCCAGACAGAGCTATAAAATAGAGCGATCTCCCAGGGTTTGGCATTTCAGTGAGGGATCTCGAAGACCCAAGAGGACGCACTCTGGACTGCCAGGGATCTTATAACTCAATATCTCCCTTATCTGCAACAGATTCTCTTTCCAATAAGGTTGGATGTAGGGGCCGTTCCAATAGACATGCCGAAAGTCTCCCAACATCCAACACCCTCTCCTGCATGCATCTGACGTATTGGGAAATATCTTGTGCAGTTTTTCAGGATGAAGATGCAAGTCATAAAGGATCTTATAATGTGCATCCCTCAGTCCCATGGATCGATTGATTATGCTTGTAAATATCTCTGTAGTGCGTGCACCATTGTTTATCCTTGATGCTAATTCCCTAAGTAATTTCCCAAAAGGATACAGGATGGGTCAGGAAGGCGCTTGGTAGAGTGAAAGGGGGTTAAGAGGAAGGAAATACACCCTCTGGTCGCCCTGCGTATCAATAGGGAGGAGTTCCATGGTGGCATATGGGATTGTAGTACCCAGCGCTTCAATCGCAGGTAGTGAAACCTCTCAAAGGGAGACAAGTTGAAATTGCAGCAACTATTCTCAAACGTTAAAATATCCCAACCACGAAATAAGTCTGCGATGGTGATGCATCCTCCCTCCCGCCAACTATTAAAGGACCCTAAAGAAAGAGCTGGAGGGAAAGATGCTTTAAAATGGATAGGTGTATATGGTGATGGGAAGGTTGTTAATTCCTACAATTTACCCACAGTGTCCTACACTTTAAGAGGTCTTGACAGTGGGCGTACTGAGATAAGAATTTCGTGGTCGGTCTTGTTTAGGCTTCCATAGGCTGTCCCAAAACTTTGGTTCTGTCCATATGAAGCCAATGTTTGTTTGAGGCTCGAGGGACTATTCAGATATGACTAAGTTGCGCTGCTCTATAGTAGACTACCATATCAGGCAAAGCTAGCCCTCCCATATCTTTCGATCGTGTCAGTACCCTGTAGGATGTTCAAGCCCTGGGGCCCTGCAAAATGAATTAAGTGATTATCGTGAAGGGTGCAGAGAAAAACTCTCTCGGTACCTCAATTTGTAATTCCTGGAAGAGATAAAGAATACGGGGAAGGAGTACCAATTTAATCATGTTTATATGCCCTATCCAGGTAAGATACATTGGAGCCCATTGTTTGAAGTTGATGGAGCGAGATAGAAAACAAAATTTTGTTTAAACTCGCAAAGTCACATTTCCATAACATGAATAAAATTATTAATGATTTGTGATATGTCGTGCTAATACAACCTAGATTAAACTTTACACGTGGGGGGACTAACATGTGTGCTCATAAACGTGCATAAATGTTGCATCTTTTTGTTCGTGCAAAATAATAAAATAATTTATTGTTTTTGTTTTTGTCATTACTAACTGCTGCATATTTAAAATAAGCATGTGCTTGTTTTGCTTATTCTTGTCTGTATGATGTCATTTCTACTATTCTAGGTGCATATGGGTCTCATAGAAAAACGGAGACTGGTAAATATAAACGCTGCTTTATTTGTTTGCAATGGCTAGGTAACATTTTGATTAATCGGGTGGGTTAATTATTTAGTAAACCATGGGGTGGATACAGAATATACTTTATTTCTTACATTAATACTTTTCTTGTGTTTGTTTTATACTAGAAATCATAAGTTGCCTGCTTTTGAGGCCTAACTATTTGAGCCGCACAAAAAGAGCTAATTCATATTTCTGCAGAAAGTCACGAGACGCCCATTCTGAATTAAAACGTTTATTGAAGCTGCATTCACAAAGCAAAAACTGATGAGCTGACATCATTCTGTCGGACATGGCCAAGGTCGAAAGTGAACTTTTTGTCAGTCCTTAACTTGGCATCCGCGGAAGTTGCACTGTAAGACTATGGAAGCTGCGAGGATGACTTAAAACAAAGTTGCAATCGCAGGAAGCCTCTGGCTTCACGTGGAAGAGACAATGGTCTTTGTAAGACATGATTTTGTGGAACTTTTTAAGAATCGGGTGACATGTCACTTGTCACTCTCAGCCAATGGGACGTCGAGTATTTCTGAAAACTTTCCTTTGTTAGTTTAGTTAGCGTAGAAAGGTATAAAAAGTCATGCCCTTAGGGTTGGGCTGGCTGCTGCTTTCTGACTTTCCGATGAGGGTGATGTGCTGCTGGACTTTGCGTGGAGCACGTAAGAATCCTCAAAGAACTTTACTTTAATTTCTGTCTATTTAGCTCAGTTAGGGAAATAGGTTTTAGAAATGCTAAACTTTATATAATTTCTTTAAAATTGATTCCATTGCTTAAATTGTATTTTTCTCATATTTCTTACCATCATGCTTGCTTTATTGCTAATAAAATTCATTTATAAAACTTACAACTTATATACCATAATTTAGAAAATAAAATCTTACTTTTGACAAACAAGCTGGTCTTGGTTATTCATAAGTATAGGTTACCTTTAGCTAGATCACGTCGCCTATGGTGGTCGTTTAAATGATTGGGTTTTATTCTAATGACAATATTCTTTCTGCAAATGTATAAATATGTATATAGTGTGTAGATAATGTGTATATAGATTTATTCTGACCACCTGATTCAGTAGGCCCAAAATATATCAGATTCATAAATGGGTCCATATTTAGTATAGAATTTTGTTTATAGGTTATGAAGTTGGGTAGCGTAGTTTATGATATATTTTCTATAGCCCGCTGGATCAATTATCTGGTAGCAGAGGATGGTTGCTAAGCGGTAACCAAGGTAACATGTTGGTTGCTAAGGATTGCGTCATGGTATGAAAATAGGATCAATGTTTTAACACTCGTTAAGTTCGTTTTTCGTGCCTATCTGTAAGCTATACCGGTATAGATTGTGTGGCGAGAAATTAGTCACGCAAGCCATCTGTTCGTTTGTAGTGATATCGCCGAGTATCACAAGAGGTATCGCCGTGTACCATAGTGTTGTCGCCGAGCAGCACAGTTTTAGGGCTAGGTCTGAATCTTGTATAGTGAGGAATTTCTAAGAAATCAAAGCAGCATGAGAATAGGGACAAAGCGCCTTCCATAAAACTCACTGTGATGAGAGTAATAGTTATATCCAAGCTTGAGTGAAGGGTAAAATTTAACGTCGGTGCATGATTATCTATAAACAGGTTAGAGTCCTGTACGGGTACATGTTTCATATCTATAAACAGGTGAGAGCCCTGTACGGATAACGTCGTTATTTTGCTAACGGTGCATGATTTCTATAAACAGGTGAGAGTCCTGTACGGATTTCGTGTGTGTTTGAATTTAGGGAATTTTCCGTGTAAAAGTGCGAGTTTGAATTGTATTTTATGTTCAAGTGGAACTCTTAGAACTTTCACTTCGCGGTGGGTTCAGAGCAAAGCGAGTTCATAATTATACTTGCTTGAAGGGTGGGGTAAGGTTACTCTACTGACAATTGAATATTATCCTTAGTGTGAATAGCGCCGTCTATTCCGAAGTGTGGATACTTGAATGTATGTAAACTATCCTAATTAGTGAAACGAACAGATGTTGTCTTTATAGTCATTGTTAAGAATTAATTTACACCGAAAAGTGTTCTTAAAATGGCGCTGTGAAAAGATTTTGTGAAGGAGGGGTAAGCGCCAGGAGTGAGAAGCGAGAAACCGCAGCTGCTGTGTACGTCACAGAACCGCGCTGGGATTGGGTGACCTACGTCACAAGCTGTATTCTGATTGGCTCCTGAGTCTCTGACGGCCTGTGAGCTGATTGGTCCTTAGGAAAATCTCCAAAATTATTGGTCGAGCTGAAAAGTGACGCAGCTCAACTACCATTGGCTTGTTGGTGTGTTTCGCGCACGGATTGGTTGTTTTGCGGAACATCCCGGAAATATTTTACGAACGATTTTGTGAATTAAATTTAACTTTTAAAAATGAGTTATCATTTTAAACATGTTGAGAAAAAGACAACATTATTTCAGAAATTTAAGAATTTATTTTCACCTGACAAGAAAATCGAAACGCGAGGTGGTAAACTACTTCATAAGTATAAAACACCTGCAGCGTACATGGAAGGTGAATACGGATATCATACTGTCTTATGGTTCGACAGTTGGAAACGTTATACTAAAAACGATGGTGTTTTGGCTTGGCCTGATGATGGTTCATTTAATGTAAGAGTTTTAAGAAACTTACGAGAAAAAATGAATGCTCTTGTTCCAAAACCGAGACCAACTCAATTTGAAGCTTTAGTTGAGTGGGAAGATGAGATGTATCAGTTACAAAGAGAAGCTAGTGGAATTAAAAGACCTTCTAAAAATCCATCATGGAAAAGAGAAACTCATGAAGATAGATTACGAATGTGGAGACAGGGAAACATGAGTGAAGGATTGTATTTAATTCATGAAATGGTAATGGGTTCTCCTACAGGAAAATCTATGGAAAGTGAATCTGAGGATGCAATTATGGAAGAAATATATACAACTGCTAGAAATAAACAGCCTAATCAGCCTTTGAGACCTTCTAGATCATGGTCTACTCCGGTGGTTTCTACTGAAACTTCACCGAGTGCACCTCCAATTAGCGAAGCTCCTAAACTTTATCCAAATAATTGTGAAATCACTGAAACTCCTAGAAGACCAGAATTTGAGAATGCTCGAAACGAGGGTAGACATTTTTCAATGACTCCAAGAGCAAGGGAACCTCCAAAAGATTATGCAAGAGAGACAAGAAATGTTGATGAGGTCGATTATAATGAATACTTAAGGTCTAAAGAAGAATTAATCAAAAGAATGACAAAAGGCATGGAAGCTGTCACAGTTCCAGTAACAATAGGTCCTGTTCAACCTGTATTTGATCAAAGAAATACAAACAAAACTGGATTAACTATTCCTTTAAATACAGAAATTCAAAAGCCTGCTGAAAAATTTTATTCAGACTTGACTGAATTAAACACTTCTAGATCGAGAATGCCTGATTTAACCTTTAATGAGGATTTATCTCCAAAAACACCAATGGGTGCTATGTCAGATGTAGGAAGTCCTGAAGTCAGGGTAACTACACCAAAGCTTGATGTGGCCAAATTAAAAGCAAATATTGAAGAATTAATAATTGGAACAATTGGCCCAGATAGTTTAAATTACTATCGGGATGATGAACTACTATTCATTTGCAAAAGTATTCAATGGAAAACGAAAAATAAATATGATCAATTAGAGGATCTAGCTGCAGAACTTGAAATCGATGTGAGTAAACAAAAGAATTTTGCAAAACATTACAGATTAGATTTCTCAGAAAGCGACATTGAGAGTTTGAACTCAATGGGAAGAATAGTTCACATTAAAGATTTAATTGTCTATATCAAAAAGCTAGGAGAACTGAACAAATGGAGAGTGAAATGGACTAAAAGGAAGGAAGATGAAAGATTAGAAAGAATGTCAAAACAATTTCCAATGAGAGAAGTTGCAGGTGGAGGATATGTTCATGTCCCATGGTCGAGACAAGACATTCTGTTATTCACAAATGATTTTCCTAAATTAAGAGAGAAACCTGTTGAGTGGTACAGGCAAGTCGATAGATTTATCAAAGTGTCAAAAGTTCTGTGGATTGATTTGGATGGATTTTTTGACATTGTTGTTCCATCTGATCTTTGGACAGAATGTAAAATATCTATTAGTTGGCCAAAAACAGAACCTGAGCGAATCAAAGAAACAGGTGCCCCAAATCCACTCGTAATGGATTTTTATGAGAAAGTAATTGTTTGGATGAAAAACAAAATTCCACCCAAAGAAATTGATTGGGTTAAAATAGAAAGAACAGAGCAGGAAACAAAAGAATCAGTTCATTCTTTTTATGAAAGACTACTGTTAATCTTTAAACAATACAGTGGTTATGAAAAATTAGATGAGAAAGACATGAGTCATTTTATCTATAGATTTGTTTATGGACTAAAGCCTGAAATTGGAGAAATGATCAGAACTAGCATTGTCGGATGGCAAGCACTATCTATTGATGATATTCTGAGAAAGGCAAAATATTGTAGCGATGAATTAGAAGTAAAACAGAAGAAGCTGAAGGAGAAAGCCATGTGGGCACAGGTAAAAGTGGCTGAGCAACAGATTGCCAGCATGGGAAATAAGAACACTAATTTTGTTCAAACTGGAAATACGAACCAGATACAAGGAAAGTTTAAAGGTAATAATTTCCAAAAGAAATTTAGCCCAAAGATAGAAGAGCTGAAACAAAGATTACCTTGTTTTAATTGTGGCGAAATTGGACATTGGAGGGACGAGTGTCCTCATCCTCCTAGAAACTTAAAGAATCCCTTATTGAATCCACAGATGCAGAATGGTGTTAACGTGCAGCAACAGCTACAGATGCAACAGGGGTTAAATGAATTTAATATTCAGCGACAATTACAACAACAGCAACAACAACAGGTGAATAATCGACAGGACCAGTTGCCACAACCACCTTTTCCGAATTGTGGGGGAGTTCAAAAATATAATCCAAACGTGGGATTTCAGGGATGTGAACAGGTAATAAAACCACAAAAACAGCAAAAGCAGCAAAGGGTTCAAATGCAAAATGCTTCACAACAGTTTTTATTGACAAAAAGCCAAGACAGTGATTCGGATGATTATTGCTGACGGTGCCCGAGAGAGGAGGAAGAGTGTGTTGTTGGAGCCACTCTTGAGGTTGACCAGTCTGGTCCTTATGTAAACGGGAAAGTTAATGATGTAGACATCACTTTTCTAGTGGACACTGGTGCTACTCGTTCTACTGTTAGATCAGTGGAAATTGAAAACCTACCTCTCTCTGGGGATACCATCCAAGTTGTCGGAGTAAGTAATCAGCAAATTAAAACAGACTTAACTGATCCAGTACCAGTTGAAATTGGAAATTACAGAGACAAACACAGATTTGTGGTATGTAATAGTAGTCCAGTAAATCTATTAGGTAGGGACATCCTATGTAAAATGAATTGCAGAATATATTGTTCTCCTGAAGGAGTTGAGTTACAAACAATGGAGGAAGATGGTTTGTACAGAATGACAATGATGATGATGGAAGCAGAAGAAACAAAATTGTTTCCTGCATTTGAAGAAAAAGATTTACCCGAAGAGCTAAAAGAAACAGTGAAATCTGAAATATGGGATTTTACTGGGAATGAGATGGGTCTGATGAAAAACGTAGATCCTGTTAAAATTGCATTGAAACAGGGAATAGAATTTCCAAACACTCCACAGTATAAAATGAAAACAGAGACAATTGAAGGTATTACACCTGTAATTGAAAAATTAATCAAGCAAGGTGTATTGAAAGAAATGAAGAGTAGCTCTTGTAATTCACCAATTATGGGAGTTAAAAAGGCTAACGGAACATTTAGGATCGTACAAGATCTGAGAAAGGTTAATCAAATTGTTATTCCATGTTGTCCTGTGGTTCCAAATCCAGCAGTAATTCTATTTCAGATTCCATATGATGCTGAATGGTACACAGTCATTGACCTTTGCAATGCATTCTTTACTGTTCCTCTACACCCAGACAGTTATGAAATCTTTGCTTTCAGATTCCAAGGTAAGACCCTTGGATGGACAAGAATCCCTCAGGGCTATACAGAAAGTCCTTCAATCTTTAACGAACTGTTAAAAAGATCATTAGAAGATTTAGACTTACCAGGTAGGTCTACGTTGGTGCAGTATATTGATGATTTGTTAATTGCTGCAAAGACAAGAGAAAATTGTGTAACAGACACAATAATTCTGTTAAATCGCCTTGCAGAAGAAGGACATAAAGTGTCCCCAGCAAAACTACAGTTTTGCAAACAGGAAGTGAAATATCTTGGTCACAGAATTGCAAAGGGAAAAAGACAAGTAACAATAGAGAGAATAAAAATGATTCAAGCAATGTTACCGCCAAGAACACAAAGACAGGTCAGAATGTTCCTGGGAATGGTAGGTTACTGTCGACAATGGATAAGTGGATTTTCAGTAATTGCGAAACCACTACAAAGACTGACCAAATTAGATGTAAAAGATCCAATTATTCTCAGTGATGTTGAGATGGAATCTTTTGAAAACTTGAAAAAGAGCTTATGCCAAGCTCCTGCTTTGGGTATGCCAAATTATGAGAAAGATTTTGAACTGTATTGCAGTGAGAGAGAAGGATGTGCATTATCTGTGTTAATTCAGAGACATGGAAACCTAAAGAAACCTATTGCATATTTCTCTGCAGTTCTTGATCCAATTGCAAAAGCATTACCAGGTTGTTTGAAAGCAGTTGCAGCTACAAGTATCAGTCTTGAACAAAGTGAAGGAATCATTATGGGATTTCCTGTGAAAGTTTTTGTGCCTCATTCAGTTGAAATATTACTGACAAGAGGTAAGACTCAACATTTAACAAGTAGCAGATTGACAAAGTATGAGAAAATCATACTAGGAGCAGATAATGTTTCGATTTCAAGATGTTTGAATCTAAATCCTTCTACATTACTGCCTGATTCAGAAATCGTTAATGACATTGAGACAGAACATGAATGTTTAGATGTCATGGAATTCTGCACAAAACCAAGAAAAGACATCAAAGACAGACCTTTGCCTGAATCGGATTTTGTCTACTTTGTAGATGGCTCATGCTTAAGATCCGAAGGTGGTGTCTTGAAAGCTTCATACTCAGTTTGTACAGTCGAAAACATTAAAGAAGCATCATGTCTTGAAGGAGTTCGTTCAGCTCAAGTAGCTGAATTGATTGCTTTAATTCGTGCATGTGAAATATCAAAGGATATAAGAGTTACCATCATTACTGATAGTCAGTATGGGTACGGAGTTGTGCATGATTATGGACAACTCTGGTCACAGAGAGGATACATGACATCAACAGGATCACCAATTAAAAATGCAGTTTTCATTAGAAGATTAATTGAAGCAATACAATTGCCAAAAGAAATTGCCATAGTCAAGTGTGCAGCACACACTAGAGGGACTGATTATATTTCCAAAGGAAATGCCTTCGCAGATGAAACAGCAAAGTACTGCGCAAGGAAAAATTATTCTTACAATCGGAATAGAAGTACAGAAACTGATTCAAATTCATTAATGCTAACAACTATTGTAGAAACATGGAATGAGATTAGAGATTTACAAAACGAAGCAGATGATGAAGAAAAAGACCAGTGGTTAAGATCAGATTGTAGACAACGTGATGAAGATGGAGTGTGGGTTTACAAAGATGGCAGAGTAGTTTTACCAAATTGCATGATTTCTGACATGGCCAGATTATATCATGGTCCTGCACATTTAGGAAGAGATTCTATGGTCAGACTGTTTAAAGAAACATGGTTCAATACCAAATTTAGAACCATTGCAGAATCTTTTTGTCAAAGGTGTTTGTCATGCCAACAAATGAATCCAAATAGAAAATCAGTGGTGGGGACAGGAATAATTGGTCGAGAGGGTGGTCCCTTTACCAGGTTACAAATAGATTTCATTGAAATGCCCTTACACAACTGTTTGAAATATGTACTTGTAATTGTATGCTTGTTCTCAAGGTGGGTAGAGGCTTTTCCTACACGACATTGTGATTCAATTACAGTAGCAAAACTAATGCTCAGAGAAATCATCCCAAGGTACGGTTTTCCAGTCACTATTGAGAGTGATGGAGGAAGCCATTTTGATAATAAACTGTTGAAGTTAATTTGCGAAGCTATGAGTATTGAGCAGAAAATACACTGTGCATACAGACCAGAGGCATCAGGTGTAGTTGAACAAATAAATGGAACTATCAAAAACAGAATTGGAAAAATGTGTCTAGAGACAGGAGTTAAGTGGACTGATGCTCTTCCACTTGTTTTGATGTCAATAAGAAGTACACCAGATAAAAAGACAGGTTTGAGTCCTCATGAAATTTTGATGGGAAGAGTTATGAGGCAAGCTTTTGTACCTGTAGGTAAACTGTTGAGCATAAATGACAGTGCAATTTTGGATTACTGTAAAAGGTTATCTGATATGGTAACTTCTGTGTCTAATCAGGTGGGAACTGAAGCACAATCAAATGACAAAGTTTTGACACATGATTTGAGACCTGGAGACTGGGTCAGAACGAAAGTACATCGGAGGAGGAATTGTCTATCTCCTAGATGGCAGAAACCTAGGCAGGTAATCTTGATCACTACTAATGCTGTAAAGTGCAGAGGATTGAAGCGCTGGATTCATCCAAGTCATACTATTCCAATACCAACTCCTGAGAATTCTGATGTTGAAAGTGATACCACAGATGACTCTGATTCTGAAGCAGAAGACAGAACAGAAGGTGAAGTAATTCCAGATTCTGAAGATCGACAAGAAAGTCGACATCTGGAAACTGTGCCAGTGAATGGAAATCTGACAAGAAAAGACTTAGAAATAATTGAAATAGATTCTGAAGGTGAAGAGAATCTGTTAAAAGGAAGGATAACTGAGGATTCGGTTGTCTATATTGAAGACAAAGAAGCTGAACCAAAAGAAGTTTCAGACCAGGAGAGTATCGAAAGGCAGAGAACAAGCTCTGAAGTAAGGAACAAAAATCCGAAATCTGGGAAGCTAGAGGTAATTGAGGAAGAGGAGGAGAACGAATTACCGAGTACCAGTGATGGAAGACAAAGTGAAGTTCCTGAAGGAGTGAAATTGCCGTATAGAGAAGTTCCTGAGTCAATTGAAATTTCAGACTACGAAACTGAGGAAAGTGACGTGGAAGGTGGAAGTGAAAACAGAAAGAAAAGGACTTGGAAATCAGAATCGAATAATTCTGAACCAAAGAAAAAGTACGTGAGAAAAGCAGACTACTGGCCTGGTGGAAGATTGAGAGTCAGATTGATTAAAAAGCCAATAGAACAAGTTGAAGAAATCAGTAGTCAAAAGAGTCCTGGAAAAGAGGTTGGAGTTGGAAGGAAAATAGAAGTGATATCGAGAAAAGGGAAGAGAATAATTAGACCAAACCAAAAATACAAGTCTCCTGAGTGGACTTACTTAGTAATTCCACCTGTTATAGACATATATGATAGTAGTGAAGAAGAAAACGAAATCCAAGAAATTAGTGACAATGATTGAAGTACAAATTTATTAAATTGGCATAAGGCTGAAGAAATCCTGTTAGTTGACACAAGGTCGAAGAAAAACTGTCTAGTAGAAGAAAAACTTATGTATGACATAAGGTCGAAGAAATCTTGTTTAGGGTTATAAAAGAAAAATATATTTTAAAAGGGGGGTGTATATAAATTTTAAAATTTATTTTATTTTTGAGGCTAAAACTAACCTAAAAATGCCTTACATTAAGGAGAGCACTTCAAAATGCTCTGTTTTTAAAAGATGCTGTAAGATGACTCTGGTGTGTCTGCTCATTTTAGTTCTGCTCTGGTTGATACTAGCTGTGATTATACCTTTAGAAATGAATAGAGAATTACACAAAGTTAACTTAACAAGCAAAGCTCTAGTTAGCCAAACTAAACATAGTGCATCTGCTAAAGTAATTGATCATCAACCTAACATTCATCAAGATAAATCAATAGGTGATTTTTCAAGCAATACATTCACAAAGCTTTTGAGTGAATATGTAAAGGTAATGGATGCAAAGGATTGTTATGTATGCGTTAAGTTGCCCGCTTCTGTTTCTGAGGGAGTAACATATAATATGCTTCCTCTCACTTATGCTGTTACATGTAGTGTATTAACTAGTTTATTTTATCAAACTGGTCGTTTAGAATATTACTATTCAAATTATGATGAGATTTTTGCTAATATCAAGATTGATAATGCTTTAAATAAGCATAAGAAAGCTAAACAAATGAGAGAATATTTCCTTGTTACTAACGAACTCACTTATGAGTATGCTTACAAGAATAATCTAACATGTAAATTAAGTGCTGAAGGAAAGAAATTTTTGAATATGGTTGAGGAGAGAAGAGCAATTTATAAGAGAAATGAATTAGTCAAGCAGACTAAGTCATCGTTCTGGCAAAAAGAGGATGAGAAACTAAATGGCAAAATGCTTGAAAATATTGCAATTCACATAGACAAACCTGTTAGTGGAAAGCTTTGCATTAGAAGAGATAACACACTTTTTGATAATTATTTTGTAGGTGCAAGCAACTGTGAAGATACTTATCAAATTATGGGAGGTTGGGGATTTAAAGGTGGAAAAGATCCTATCTTTCCTGGAATTTATTTTGTTTGTGGTGACAAAGCCTACTACAACCTTCCAGACCATTGGTATGGAACTTGTTATGTGGGAATTGTTTTTCCTAAAGTGTTTCATGTTGACAGAGATTCAGAAGGATTATTTAAAATTCATAATTATGTAAATAGAGCTAAAAGAGAAACTTTTACTGAAGTTCTGGGAGATATTTTCCAAGCTGTAATACCTTTTGTTGGTATAACCCTAAATGCAGGGAGAATCAGAAAATTGTCCACTATAGTTGATAGATTATCAACTGACACTGCTGATGGGTTTCAATTAGTGAATGTTGAAGTTATTGCAATTAGATCCATGGTAATTCAAGACCGTCTTGCTTTAGACATACTCCTAGCAAAGGAGGGAGGAGTCTGTGGCATTTTACATGTCCAACATTGCTGTACATATATACCGGATGAAAGTAAAAATATTGAAATGTATATTAAGAATATTACACAAATGCATTCTGAAATAATTCCTTTAGAAGAAGAAGATTTTACTGGGAAACTTTCAAATAGGTTTCAAGCAATTAAAAACTGGTTTCATAATATCGGAAGTTCAATTCTTGGCAAGATTCTGGCACCTTTGATTATAATTATATTTATTTTTATTTTGACTAAAGTAGGTTGTCTGTTGCATAAAAGAAAGAAGCATTTGAGAGAAAAGAAGAGAATTTATAAACTCAGAAAAGAAGAGGAAAGGGAGATTGAGTTGCAGGAGTTACATAGAGAGCGTCATGTTAATTGCAAGGATTATGCTGAAACAGACTTTTAGGTTTACTAATACAATGAATTTGAATCGATTTCTTATAAATTAAATTTACCAAAATTTTGAGTGCTGGTGTGGTGATTTGTTAATCACCAGATGAGGGAGTTGATGGAGCGAGATAGAAAACAAAATTTTGTTTAAACTCGCAAAGTCACATTTCCATAACATGAATAAAATTATTAATGATTTGTGATATGTCGTGCTAATACAACCTAGATTAAACTTTACACGTGGGGGGACTAACATGTGTGCTCATAAACGTGCATAAATGTTGCATCTTTTTGTTCGTGCAAAATAATAAAATAATTTATTGTTTTTGTTTTTGTCATTACTAACTGCTGCATATTTAAAATAAGCATGTGCTTGTTTTGCTTATTCTTGTCTGTATGATGTCATTTCTACTATTCTAGGTGCATATGGGTCTCATAGAAAAACGGAGACTGGTAAATATAAACGCTGCTTTATTTGTTTGCAATGGCTAGGTAACATTTTGATTAATCGGGTGGGTTAATTATTTAGTAAACCATGGGGTGGATACAGAATATACTTTATTTCTTACATTAATACTTTTCTTGTGTTTGTTTTATACTAGAAATCATAAGTTGCCTGCTTTTGAGGCCTAACTATTTGAGCCGCACAAAAAGAGCTAATTCATATTTCTGCAGAAAGTCACGAGACGCCCATTCTGAATTAAAACGTTTATTGAAGCTGCATTCACAAAGCAAAAACTGATGAGCTGACATCATTCTGTCGGACATGGCCAAGGTCGAAAGTGAACTTTTTGTCAGTCCTTAACTTGGCATCCGCGGAAGTTGCACTGTAAGACTATGGAAGCTGCGAGGATGACTTAAAACAAAGTTGCAATCGCAGGAAGCCTCTGGCTTCACGTGGAAGAGACAATGGTCTTTGTAAGACATGATTTTGTGGAACTTTTTAAGAATCGGGTGACATGTCACTTGTCACTCTCAGCCAATGGGACGTCGAGTATTTCTGAAAACTTTCCTTTGTTAGTTTAGTTAGCGTAGAAAGGTATAAAAAGTCATGCCCTTAGGGTTGGGCTGGCTGCTGCTTTCTGACTTTCCGATGAGGGTGATGTGCTGCTGGACTTTGCGTGGAGCACGTAAGAATCCTCAAAGAACTTTACTTTAATTTCTGTCTATTTAGCTCAGTTAGGGAAATAGGTTTTAGAAATGCTAAACTTTATATAATTTCTTTAAAATTGATTCCATTGCTTAAATTGTATTTTTCTCATATTTCTTACCATCATGCTTGCTTTATTGCTAATAAAATTCATTTATAAAACTTACAACTTATATACCATAATTTAGAAAATAAAATCTTACTTTTGACAAACAAGCTGGTCTTGGTTATTCATAAGTATAGGTTACCTTTAGCTAGATCACGTCGCCTATGGTGGTCGTTTAAATGATTGGGTTTTATTCTAATGACAATATTCTTTCTGCAAATGTATAAATATGTATATAGTGTGTAGATAATGTGTATATAGATTTATTCTGACCACCTGATTCAGTAGGCCCAAAATATATCAGATTCATAAATGGGTCCATATTTAGTATAGAATTTTGTTTATAGGTTATGAAGTTGGGTAGCGTAGTTTATGATATATTTTCTATAGCCCGCTGGATCAAAGTCTAATTTTATCTGTCGCAGTAAGGGGGGAAGTTTACTCAACATAGATCTTCTGTGTTGGGTGTAATCTTTATCCATACATATGTGATTTCCTTTTTAACCCACTGAAATTGAGAGGTAGACGCTATCTCCTCCATCTCCGTGAGGGGAATTATCAAATTAAGGAGAAAGGACTTCAAGAGATTTATCCGAAACCCAGAGATCATCTTGAACTCCTGGAGCACCTTCTGTAGAGCAGGTAGAGACGTTCCGGGGAGAAGTGATGGTCAAAAAAATATTGTCCGCAAACAGTGAAATTTTATGTTCATCTGGACCAAAGTGGATTCCCTGAATTTTGCTGTCATTTCTTATCCTTATCACCAAGGGTTCTATACAGAGGGCAAAAAGAATTGGGGATAGGGGGCACAACTGTCTCGTTCCCCTGGTCAACTCTGAAGCTGTGCCATTTATAAGTACCTGAGACCAAGGGCTCAGATAATTAGCCTTTATCATATTTATAAGTGGTCCCCAAAGCCGAAATTCAGGAGTGTATTCAGTGAAAATGACAAATCCATGCGGTCAAAGGCCTTCTTGGCGTCCAGCGGCAAAAAGACCAATGGGACACATTTCTTATCTTTTTCTGGATAACCTCTAGTAGATTATCATGAGTTTGGCGGCCACTAATAAACCCTGACTGATCGGGGTGGACTAGTTCAGGCAACATTTCCTCCATCCTATTGGCCACTACTTTGGTATATAATTTGGTGTCAATGCTGAGTAGGGTTATTGGCCTACAAGAGGCACATAGTTGAGCGTTTTTCCTCGACCTGGGGATAACTGTGATTAATGCTTTAGTCATCGAAGGGGACACTGCTTGTGCATCAGCCATAGTGTTGAATAGGTCTGTTAGGTATGGGGCAAAATCAGCGCTAAATGTTTTGTAGAATTGAGCAGTAAATCCGTCCGGGCCTGGGGCTTAGTGGAGCTTAAGGGTATCAATAGGAAGTTTTACTTCTTCTCTCTCAATCGGTCAATTTAACATCTCCACAATTTCCGGGAGTATTCGTAGTAGGTTTAGCAAATCTAGATACATTGATTGAGCTCTTGAGCCTGATGAATCAGCTGTATAAAGATTTTTTTATAGCAGTCCCGGAACACTTGATCGTTCCCTTCCTCGGAGTGGTGAAGTAGACCCCCCTCATCCCTAATCTGCCCAAAATATTCCTTTTCTTGTTTAACTCTCAATTATATTACGAGGAGGGTGCACATTTTGTTACTGGGTTCATAACCAATTGTTTTCAGATGTAAGAGAGTATGCTCGGCCATAGTAGTATAGATCACATTAAGTTTTCCTTTCAGGGAGATAACATACCACTGTAGGCTGAGAGAGGGGTTAGCCTTATGGGCTTTCTCAGTCAGGAGAAGCTTGTTTTCCAGCACCAGCCTCTCTTTAGCTTTTTTTTGTTGGAGTCTGGAGATCAGTGAGATTTGACCGCATCCCATGTAGTAGAGTACGAAGTCTCTCTGGGATAGTTCATTTGAAAGATCTCCCTTATCATTTTCCGGTAATATTCCAGGAGGAGCCTGACGAATCCGAGCTTGTTAAGGACAGTCTCCCACAGGGCATGATATGATTTAATGATAGGGTGAGTCTTGACTGTTGTTGACTTATGAATATATGGTCAATTCTACAATAAGTCCTATGGAAATGAGAAAAGAATGTATAATTCGTTGTGGTAAGATTAAGAACCCTCCATATATCTACCAGACTGATCTTCTGGGCAGCAGATTTCACCGCTTTAGAGAAAACGCCAGTGTGTGACCTGTAAGAGTGTTTAGTATAAAAGGTGGAGTCCCAGATCAAGTTAAAATCCCTCATTAATATTATATCTCCCTCTGCAAAGCCACCCAGCAAAGAAAGGAAGGAGAGGAGAAATTCCGACTGGCGTTAGGTTAATACATTTTAGCAATAGTACAAGAACAACCTTTAATAGTTCCCTTGACCATCAAGATCTGTCCTTCCCTACCCGTTTTGCTATCCCATATTTGAAATTGGACTGGGGAAAGAAACAATAAAGCTACTCCATTGTGTATGGTATTAGAGGACGGTCTATACGGGGATAGAACTTGAGTCGAAGTCTTTGATCATCGCCCCGTTTAAGATGGGTCTCCTGAAGGGCCACAACATCAACATAGTGATCCTCAAGTATTTCCAGAGGTGTTGCCTTTTTTATTGGGGGAATTTAAGCCCTCAATATTTCATATCAAATATGTAAGTTTCATAACGTACAATCAGAAGGCCCCTCCAGAGGCCAGGATGTTCGGATTGCCCAAAAGAGAAATCAGGGATGCTCTCAGAGTTGTGTCCCCTAAAGCCTCCCCATGTCCTCCATGTCCCCCATCTACAATACATGTGGCTACCACCTTGAAAAGAGAAAATAAAACCCATCAGCAAACCATTGAAACTAGAAATGCCATATTCTCCACTCAGTGTGGAGTCATTTACTTTATGAACTGCGAGGAATGGATACAAACCCACCATACCACCCCGCGTGATGTGTACAGGTGGCTAATGATTGCTTCGAAAAATACTGTATGTGGCAGGGAAAAACCAGAGTAAACGGACTAAGCACCCAGGGCAAACTTGACAACCCATTAGTCTCTGTGTAAACCCTCCTCTTTTATGGGAGGCAATAAGATATTGCTGATCCGATTGGTGAATTCAAGAATTGAAAAAATCGCGTGGGGATGAAAGCAGGTCTTCCTTTAAAAGCATAATATTTTCTCCCAAAGGAGATGCAGACTCTCCGTCCTAGTCTATGATGGGGCAAAATGGCTAGAGACTCTGTTTGTCTGCACCTTCTCACATGACATAGAAGCTGTTGAGCACTCCAGTGTAGAGGAGAGTATAGAACGTCCCACACTGGGTCAAGTGCAGCGTCAATTTCAGCTTTAATGGAGGCTTTCAAATCAGGGGCATGGCTCTTCCTCCTTCTGGAGCGATCCATCATCTGGGAGCCCAGTGGGTACCCCAGAGCGACCACCCATGCACCACCTCTCCAGCAGAATCAGGGTGGGCCCCTGTTCAGCACTTCCCAACTTACCTTAATCTGCAGGTCACACCGCCCAGGGAAGCAGCATGGGAGACAGAGTCCTCAGGCCTGCAAAGCCTACAAGGGGGCCCTGAACATGTGCTGGGGAAGGCTCGGTAATCACAGTTGTGAGGCGGTAAGACTTGACAGCAGGGTCCTCTAGACAGCACACACCAGCCAGCCGCCTCAAAAATGACACAGTTTATGACCCTCTCACTGGTATATGTGTGCCACCTTAAAGTCAGGCAGTCCAGGCTTGGTTGGTATGGTAGACTCCCCGATGGGAAGCCAGAGTCCTCTTCCCCAGTGAGAACGGCCAGTGATGACCGCTCAGCCGCCCAGCTTCTCAGTGCACAGCAGATCTCAGGAGCTCACAGAGGAGCACATGCTCCTCTCTGCTCTGACGTTGCCACAGCTACGAAGAGACACCTCATTGTTAGGCGCACACAGGACTGGAGGACACTCCGCACTCCTGGTAAGGGCCAAAGTGTAATCCAGGACTGCAGGGGCTGTAGAGAGCCAGCCGGGCTCTCCACTACATTGTTGCCATTACATACACTTGCATACACCCCTCGGGGCAGGTTCTACCAGCGGGGATAAATAAACTGCAAGAGACCGCTCGGGGTCTTCCCGCCAGATAATAACTGTGAGTATGACGCGTATTATTTACAGCGCTATTGCGGCCCTCATAACCCAGGCCCCGCTGCGCTACACTGGCAATGAGGCCGGCACTGAACTGCCGGCACGGAGCTTGCGGTGCCCACCCGCTATGCTCCGTCGTCCCTGGGCTGAAGGCTGATCAGGAACCCCGCACCCACCTCCTCCCATGGCCTGGGCCGCACCCCCTGTGCCCAGCGCTACCACGTAGACTCTCACCCTACCTCCAGATCTGCTGCCCTAGCGGATGTCACCCGCTGCCAGGGGCAGTGCTGTCCACACATCCTGCAATCGCCGGCATGCTTCCCTGGACTTAAGGAAGCGTGCTCAAGCCGGTGGTGCGCGCAACAGAGGGATCGTCTCCAGTTGCCTTCCCAGTGAGTTGTGCTGCCTGGGGGGAGTGAATGCGGTGGTGTGCTGCGGTACTGCAGGCCAGAAGAGCTTGAGGGAACAGAAGGAGCATTCCACGTGGTTCATGTCTACCCGTCAAGCACAGTGACGGTGGCAGCCTTAGGCAGCAGGCCAATTAGAGCCCATAAGCCCCCTTGTAAATGCCAATTTCCAGCTGAGGGAGGCCTTGACAAGCCCTGCACTGCCTGGAGGTGAGAAAAAGCCACCAGGTCCCCAGATCATCAAGGGAAGAAAATGAACACCTTGCAGGGGAACAGCACACTCAGATCTCTGGGAGACAGAGCCACATCACCCAGGAAAGCAAGGCCCAACGGAATTGGGCCTCGCCAATCCCAGCACACATGTGGCTCCGCACCGGCACATGCCCTGTATCCAGGACCCCTAGCGCCAGCACAGCAACACCACACTCGCACCCAAGCGCGCCCACACTATGACTATGCCAGCCGCAGAAGGAACATCAGGCCAGCAGGCCGAAGCAGGCAGCCCACACAGGGGCGCCACTGCACCACCTCAAGGTCACAGTCATACAGTTGTCTCCCCACTACCGCCATTCAGCAAAACCGCTGACCCTGCCACGGCGGTCCCGCGATGGAAAGCATGGATTGGATGGCTGAACCACTATTTCAAGGGCACCAGAGAAATGGACGGTACTGTGAAGAGGTCGCTGCTTATATACTATGGCGATACAAAAGGGGCTGGTGATGGACGGAGCATCTGAACCAATCAAACACTCACACCCAGTCAACAGATCTGGGTTTAATCCATCACCGTTCTTTAGTCCACTCTGCCACCCCAGTTCAGACATGGCCATATGCAAATCAGTCTGATCGTGTGCCTCATGGGAACAGTCCAGCCTGAAATGCCAAGCCATGCCTTCCCTGGACCGGAAAAAAGCTTCTGAGGACCGGTTTCTGGCATTTCAGCCGTCCATCACCACCACCTTTTGTACCGCTTTGTCGCCATAAGTTGGCAGGGTATGCTCAGCCGTGAGTCCCGTGCTCACTTTGTCACTGGATTCAAGCAAACGTGGCTGAAGACGGCTCTAATGCCAGAAACCGGTCCTAGGAAGGCATGGCTTGGCAGTTCAGGCTGGACTGTTCCCATGAGGCACAGGGTCAGATTGATTTGCATATGGCCATGTCTGGCAGAGTGGGCTAAAGAACGGTGGTGGATCAAACCCAGATCTGTTGACTGGGTGTGAGTGTTTGATTGGTTCAGATGCTCCGTCCATCACCACCACCTCCTTTTGTACCGCTATATACTATAGCGGCGCAGAGATCTACGATCTAGTTGAAACCCTGCTCAACACAAGTAACGATGACGACTATGAGGCAGCAGTCGCCACGCTCAACAGGCACCTCGACCCTCAACATAACCCCAACTTCGAGCGGTTCAAGTTTAGACAGGCGTCGCAGTTGGACACAGAGTCTGTGGACATGTTTTACTAGCCATCACGTGCGCCTTCCCGGACCAATGGGAGGAAATACAAGGCCAAGTCATCCAGGGGTGCTGCTCGACACTGCTGCGGAAACTGATACTTCGACAACCAGGGATCTCTCTGGCTGCGATCCTCATCCTGGCCAGGTCTCATGAACTATCAGATGTCCGGGCTAGCGAAATGGAGGCTGCTCTGCACAAATCTGCCCGCAGAGATGCACACCCCACGATATGCGCCAGTCAAAGAAAAAAAGGTTGAGGCAATACAACGATGCCCTACTTTGGCTCGCCAGGCACCAAGTACGACAACTGGCGGGGCATGCGGCAACTGGGAAGAGGACCACTTGATGACGGCAATTTGTGGAGCATGGGGGAAGATGTGCTCCCACTATGGAAAGATGAACCACTTTGCAAGGGTGCGCCAAAGTAGCCAGTCCCGGCAGGCCCCTCAAAGATCATGAGGCATGTCACAATGCCTGTTGCAAAGATGAGGCGTCATCTACGCCTCTGCCAGTTGCACTGCTAGAATTGCCAACATGGCAGTCTTGTTCACAGTCCTTTTTTATCACTTTAATCATTCTTAAACATTTTCTCAACATATCTTTTTGCGGTTGAACTGTATGAGTTGCTACCAAACGTGGAATTATTTGCCATTTTCCAAACTTCTTATGCTCCTATCGTGACCATCTGGACCTCAAAAAGGAACACGACCAATGCAACAATTCATCCAAGGCAGTGCTTTTATTAAAAACCCAATGCATTTCGGGCAATCAAGTGCCCTTCTTCGGGGGTTACTGTGAAAACAATGAAAACAATAATGACAATTACCATTTTAAATTCATAATTGAATATCTTGCTACAGTATGCCATTAACATGTTCTTTGCTTTAATATGCCAATAAACGAGTCAGCCCTCACCTATTCACCCGCTGTGCCATCTCTCTACGCGGTACTTTAAGAATGCTCCCCCCCCCCTTTTACCAAAGCGCTATACTCAAGAGAAACATCCCCTGCATTATTTCCATAGGATCCCTGGCCTACTGAACAGTCAGCTTTCCCATCCTTTCCTTCGAATTCCGTGCCACATTTAATCATTCTCCCTTCGTCCACATCCCCTCAAATACCCACCCCCTTTCATTGTATCTCGCTTTCAAACTGAACAAGACATACTTTCCCCAGGAGTTACATCCTTAATTGAATTTTTCGTTTTTACATTATTTTAACCAATTTTGTCCCTTTCACTTGCTTTCATGAAAAACGCTTCAACTTCTCCCCAACTCCTCCATTCTTGCTGTGTTCATCTTCTTTTCATCCCGCCATAACTCCATCTCTACGCACACATTCATCCCTCAATTAAACTACTCAACCCCTCTCTTAACATACCTGCCGTGAATTTTTTTACATTCTCCCAGCCTCTGCTCCGTGTGGTGGTGATGGACGGAGCATCTGAACCAATCAAACACTCACACCCAGTCCAAAGATCTGGGTTTGATCCATCACCGTTCTTTAGCCCACTCTGCCACCCCAGTTCAGACATGGCTATATGCAAATCAGTCTGACCCTGTGCCTCATGGGAACAGTCCAGCCCGAACTGCCAAGCCATGCCTTCCCTGGACCGGAAACAAGCTTCCGAGGACCGGGTTCTGGCATTCCAGCAGTCTTCAGCCCGGCTTGCTTGAATCCAGTGGCAAAGTGAGCAAGGGACTCACGTCTGAGCATACCCTGCCACACTTATGGCGGCCAAAGCGGTACAAAAGGGGGTGGTGATGGACGGAGCATCTGAACCAATCAAACACTCACACCCAGTCAAAATATCTGGGTTTGATCAATCACCGTTCTTTAGCCCACTCTGCCACCCCAGTTCAGACATGGCTATATGCAAATCAGTCTGACCCTGTGCCTCATGGGAACAGTCCAGCCCAAACTGCCAAGCCATGCCTTCCCTGGACCTGAAACAAGCTTCCGAGGACAGGGGTCAACGGCTCTCTGCTGCTATAGTTGTGGGGAGGGGGCCGGTCCCATGCTCCTATGCCGGATCAGTGCAGTAATTGCGGCTTCCATTTTCCACCCCGCTGCATCCACCAGTTGGCTGCTTCTCGCTCACTTACGCTTCCCCTGTGACAAAACATTGCAACAAAGCCACCTTTGTGTGTCTCTAGCATTGCACACTACATATCGATGTTTTCTGGCAGAGGATGGACGCGGAGGATCATTGATCTGCAGGGTGCTTTGTGGATCACGTCTACATGGCGATGATGGCTGGCCACGCCCCCTCCAGGAGATTATTTTAAGATTAAATTACAGTGTTTAATACTGAAGTGCTAAATGTGCCTTCTATTTTTTTATATTTCCATTGACATTTATCTATTTAGATGTTTTGTATGGTGTTGGTTTGCAGCCTTTTGGCCGCTTTGCAATACTGGGTGTTCTATCCCTCCAGAAGCCTCCCAGTGTGGAAGACACAAGTGTCTTGCCTTAACCTGGGTAGGCAGCTTTTTAATGTAGAACACTTGCACCGCAATCAACATTGCGAAGTCAAACCACAAAAGCATTTCTAAGTATAGAAAGCAATACTTCAGGGGTATTTCTTTACTTACTCCTATATGCTTTTGTGAATCGGCAACAATTCATCTAACTACCTGTTAGTATAAGTGCAACTAGACTACAGTCCCGGTTATGTTCTGCATTACTGTATATGGTATATATGTTCCATAAACATTCCTTTTTTAGATGTTTTGCAGTCAATACACAAAGGCATGCAACCACATTTAAAAGATGTCTTGATGAATAGGCCTTTCTATGACCACTTGCACAAGTATGGCAGATAGTCACATGCGTCTGCCATGAAAAAAGGCTGCCACGTCAGTGTTAATTGTTGCCTGTGATCAGGGTTAGGCCTGGGCGGAGTTCGCGGAACTCTGCGAACTGCCCCAAAAAACCTCAGACGCGCTCCGCTGAGTTCTGCATGCATCAAAGTGAGAAAAGTTACGTGACTTGCGCTGATGTTTGGTGTTGGAGTTTGTCCCGTGCTGTAAAATCAGCACAAACAATATCACACACAGCTCATGAGGGTGCAGCTTCTTTCTGCCACTCAAGCAGATGTTCTACTCAAGTGGCAGTTTTCTCAAAGCGAGCGACAGGTTTCTCACCGTGAGCAGTAGTGCACTGCTGTGACCGCCAGTGCTGAGAAATCTCACCGGGTAATGGTCTAGCATACAATTTTCCTTGATCGTGCTTCCAAATAAAATACATGTTATATCCTGTATCTCCTAGTTCCTTGCTGCTCAGCCTGTGTGAGTGTGATGGAATACAATGTTCATGAGTGCATGGTTTGGATGAGTGGGCAGTTGGATTGTGTGGGGCTGAGCAGCATGATGCTGTTCATGGTGAGGCTGTACCATCTTACTTGTAACTGAATAAACCTACATAATTTACATTATTGGCTACTGGACCGATAACCTACAAGGGCCTAACTTTATTAACAAATGTGATGACGATTTTAAAAAGAAACCAAGTGTGAAGAGTCAAGAAAGTACATAGGAAACAAAAAGAAGATTTCCAGAGTCTGAAAAGAAGCCTGACATCAAGCCAGAGCAACACCTTGGGTGCCCCACTGGTTTCTTCTACAACTGACAGACTACATATTATACGTTTTGGGCATTGAACATTGTGTGGCTTAAAACCTTCCAGTCTACACACAGCCAATTGAATTGAAGATTTGATGTTAATTCTGTGTGGCTTGAAGACAGACAGCCTACAACTTTCATGTTTTGTGGCGTTTGATATAGATGATTTGAACACAGACACCCTACAGAAGTATGTGTTGGGCGTTCAACCTTAACAACTTGAAATCTGACAGCCTTTGGCAGTTTCAGAAGACTTTGCTACCTACAAGATTGGAGTCAGCATGTTCAGGATCTCACCTTTTTCGCTAATCATGCCTGTGGGGATTACATCGTTACTTCAGAAGGTTGTGGAGAAAACCGGCAGATCTGCGGCTGCCCGAGACCACCGCAGGAGGCCACTCAAGAGGGCGGCCCGTAGTACCATCAGGCAGCCCACACCCCTCCTTTCCTCCCAAAGGGGCAGGGACTCTAGGGAGTGCCTGCCCCCCTCACCACGCTGACGACCTCTTTGTCATCGCACCAGACAAGCGCGGCCGATGCCTCGCGGGACACGCCGTCTGGGTTGCTGCTCGCTATGGCCTGGTGTCCTGAATTTGGTAGATCAATATGCGAGGTGAGGCAATCAAACCCCCCCACCCTCGTCCCAGCTTCAAGCTCTCGGGTCTGCCCTGTAGGAGGCCCACTGGGTTGGTGCCTTTGGTCATAGTGGGGCAAGGGACTGGGGCGGTGAGGGTTTAAAGGGGAGGTTAAAGCTTCCCACCCTTACGCAGCGCAGACCGGTCTTAGCAACGGTAGACGACGGAGCTTCTTTAGCTCTTCGTCTCACCCTCCAGTCACAGCCCATTGCAGTGGCCACACTACAAAGGGCAGCAAGCAGTGCAGTGGGCCCGTCCGTCTTGCTGGTCCGAATCCTCGGGTCATGTGGTCGGCGTTCTGCAGTCTCCGTTGCTGGCTAGACACCCGTGTCTGCAGCGCGCCTCGGGTGTCGCGTGCCCGGGACTAGTGGGGGTCATCGTGTGGGTGAGTTCAAGATGCCGGGAGGACCTCCTGAGGGACCTTTTTGTTGCCGCTGAGCATCCGGGCCCAGGGGCCGTCAAACATGCCTGACATGCACTGGGTTGGTCTGGCGGTGCGGGAGTGTGCATTGAGCTGCATTTTCCAGGTCTTTGAGCACCGCCCACCCGTTGCGGTAGGGATGCCTTTGGCGTGTGTGGAGATATTTTCCCCGCCCCCCCGGCTTGGAGGCAGGAGCACTCGGCGCGTGTCTGGGGGGTGAAGCACAATGCGCGCAGCTCTGCTCCCTCACCCCCGGTACCTTCTGAGCCAGGGCTTGTGCTGCATGCACCCACGGGACCCGTTCCACTTTTATGGCAGCAATGCTGGCCTCCCCGCCGATGCGCGGCCAGGCCAACGGTGCTATCATGAGGCCAGTGCAGGGTAGTTTGTTCCGTGGGGGGCAGTCATATTCCCCAGGGGTTGCACCACTCCAAGGATTAAGGGGTGCAAGGGCACTTCCCCCGTTTGGGTTTAATTGGTAGGCGGCGCGGTTAGGGCCGGGAGTTTCTCTTGTCTGAGGTAGTAGTTGTCGGAACCTGGGGCGGGGGTTGGTCCAACCCCAGGCCGCTCCCCGCGGCAGCATGCCCACCCCCACAGCAGGCAGTGGCACTTGGCGGCTACTCCTTTGTGCCCCCGTATGGGGGGCTGCAAGGGCTCTGCTGCGGGGTAGTGTTGCACATGCTTCCTGTTATGGGGGCAAGCGGGCCAGCCGTTGGTAGCGCTGGCCCCTGGACAGAGTCCTCGTGTCTGTTGGTGGCCCCAGCTTCGCAGGGAGGGCCGATCGGTGATCCCGCCCCCCCCTCCACAGGGCCTAATGCCAACTAGGAGGGTCGCCTGGGTGGGTGCGTGTTCGCCCGCCTGCCCCCCCCAACACTTGCTCCATCGGTTATTGCCAAACGCTGCAGCAGTCCGGGTCGCCTCGCCTCTCTGCCAGGGGGTAGCACACGAGGCAAGGTACCTTTAAACAAGCTACAGTGCACATAGCGCCTGTCGCTAAATGTATCATCGGGTTTCAGAATCCCCCCCCACCCCCCCGCAACGCTCCCGGCGGTGGGGTGATCCAACGCGATGCTGTGTGCCGGCTAGGTGCTTTTGTTTAATGTGTTCTCATCTATCATTAATGTTCCTATTGAAGCGCCCGGACACCTTCAGGTCTTGTCTGCGCCTTATAACAATGCATAATTAAATAAGGTGCACCGCTAGGCGAAGATACGGTTATTACGGCCTGCCCCCCTCCCGAATCAGGCGCTTTGTGAGTTCACATGGCCATGGGAATCAGTGGTGGCACTGAATGTCGCATCCCCACCCCCCCAGATCAGTCTGGCCTCCCCTTAGCTGTTAGGTGGGACACGGGGCCTGTGGCTGTGTTGGGGGAGAGCAGCGAGCGCCACGTGTGTCCTGCACGTTGGGGCGTTCCTGTGGCACAAATGTTAGTAAGGGACCAGAGCTTGAGGGTTGTGTGTGCCAGTTTCTGTCGTGGGGGCGGCGCGGCCGAGCCCCAGTCATGGGCACGCACAGGACTTTCTCTCGGGTGGGTGTGCGCACTGGGATGGGGCAGACTTGCACCTTTGCCAGGGACCTGGACAGGCAATGGTCCACCAGCTAAGTCCCTGGTGCAGGTGTCCAGGGTTCGAGCCTCGGGGTCGGGTCCACATCCAGTGATTCTGGGCTAATCACTTAATTTCCCCGTGCCTGACTCAGTGGTTTTTGGATGGCTCACACGTGTCGGGTCCATCCCGATCTCGCGTGCTACTCTGGGACTTGAGGTACAACGCCATGGCCGGTCGGCAGGCATTAGGGCGCCAGAGAATACAGGGGTATGTGGTTGGTCCGGTTGGTTTTATCCGGTATTTTAGTAAAGGCAGTGGTTGTATCTCCCCTCTATGGCTTAAAGTGTCAGGCCACTAGGTGGCATAGCTCTGCTGGTTTCTCAACCTGTCCGAATGTTACCTGGTTTCCATGCCCAAAGGTTAGGGGTATAATGCTCGCTGGACAGCATTTTAGTGCAGCTGCTCCATGAAGGAGGGGGAGTGCAGCAGCAGAAGGCGTGGTGGATGTAGTTATGGGGGTCCACCATGGATCGCGTTCTGGGTGCGCGAGCTGGAGTTACGCGGCGAGGAAGGTGGTTTCTGGACCGTCTTCCTGGTGATGTATCTTCAAGAGTGACCTCAATGGCGTCTGAGCAGGAGCTTGCACAGCCTTAGCATTTCAAACTGAAGCAGGGTCAATGTCCAAACACCACTCAAATTGTTGGGTTCGTCCCAGAGTGCTTTGTTGCCTGCTGCTCCTACAGGTAGTAAGACCTGGGCAAGGTTCTCGCGTTGGTTAGCTACGCGGTAGTGCGGCGTAAGTCAGCTTAACATTTACTCCTGTATCTGCCTTTGGGAATAAACGTTCATTCCCCCCCCAACTTCCAGCACGCACCCTATAAACTGTGTGGGAATGGAACCTGGCATAATAAAACATGATTCCTTGTGCAATACCCGTCCATGTTCTCAGGAAAGAAGTCCAGTGGGAACAGGGCTTGGCACGCGCCGACTGTTAGTCTGCTTCAGGAAGAGGGCCTTGGCCATTGGTATGTCTAGGCCAGTTCTATGTATTCCGCGGGGACCACAACATGTTGTATTTGGGCGGAGTGGCCTTTGGTTGTCCTTACATAGGTCGATCAACAGCGCTGGGATGCCCTAGGGTAGCTACGCGCTCTATAAATCCGCTTCCAAATTCCAAATTCCAAATTCCTTGCTTACCCTGGCTTGCACAACTTAAGCTATACCCTTATCCAGAATTGCAGTGGAGAGATGACTTTGCGGTTACTGCCACTGTGGGGCTTTTAATGTTTAGTTATCATGTCACGGCAAATATTGACGGTCGGCTGGGGAAGCTAAGGTGTGTGTGATGTTGCCTGGGCGCACATTGATTATTAATACCTTCTCTGTTGGTAATGCATTGCCTTCTCCAGGATGCGCGGGGGCTCTGCCGCTTTAAACACAGCATTTGGAAGGTTTGAGTTTAGGAGTGCATACTCGTGCTCAACAGCACATGCAGTAGTTTTATCAGCTGCCCTTGGGAGAAACGTATTGGGGAGCCCCTGTTTAGAGCAGCCTTGAATTTGATACAGTCCAGCTCTTTCATGCCCACTTTAGGAAAGTTACTGTCAGTGCACGAACTCCCTCTTCCAATTTCTAAATGTGTTTTCTACCACCAGCAAGTTCTAAGCGTGTTTTCAAAAGGGTAACACAGCAACAGCTCACTAATAATTAAAATAATAGGTGAGCGGAGCGCTGCGGGTCGGTAGTGCGACCGTTGGTGTTTGATTTTGCTCTCTCAGTTTGAGAAGAATAAAAAGAAACTTGTACTTGGTAGGCGCCAATTTTATAAGGAATGTGTACCTCCAGCCAAGGTACCATGACTGCAGATTATGGGAAGGCAGGTAAAGACAGCAGCTCATTTGAGGTTCCCTCATAGCAATAGCCTTTGCACCGTGTTGAGTACAGTAATTATTGGGTGCTCTGTGCTCACAATCCTTCTAAAAATATGGTGCTAGTTAGAACCGGATGCATCTGAGCGCTTTACATGAGTTGCAGACCATAGTTGCAGGTTACATCGTTACAAAGGACACAGTATCAGAGCACAGCGACATAGCTACATATTCGGTCGAGGCAAACAATAAGGACATTGCTAAAGGGAAAGAATAGCCATGGCAAGCGATTCAGGCGGATACTACAGATATGTGCGAACCATGTTGGCAACATTTAGCTGCTACAGTAGTTTAGCTCCAAAATGTCTGGTTGAGGCCGCTAAGCACTGGCAAGTGGCTTCAGCTATGAGGGAAGCACCGGCCCTTTAGCCTGGGCAGTATGGCGACTGTGGCAGTTGACACAATTAAAGTGCGCTGTACTTAAGAGGTTGGGGGAATCACTGGATTAGGGCACAAGGGGCAGCAGTGTAGTAGGGAACACCAGGCATTCCCAGTATTCTAGAATGGGCAGGTAGCGGTCATCCTGTCCCCCTCCTTCGTTCCCACTGACTTGTTTGCTCCCTGGTACACATTGGCAGAAGTTGGGGGGGACCCAGACCTCACCCAGGGTTGCTTGGCCTAACTTTGAGGGACAGGTCCAAACATGTCACAATTACTGACTGTGTAGGAGTTTTCATCATCTGGGCAGAGTTACAGGCCAAAGACCAAAGATTGGTGGCATGGCCCCTCGGTTTCGCGGGTGGTTTGATTGTTGTCAAGCTTCTCGATGTTTCCGCAAGCTTGCGCAGTCCGTTATGGCCGCCGAGTTCGGGGCAGGTTAGCATCCCACCTTACATTTAGCATAGTAGTTCACAGAACATGGGAAACACTTTCCCAAATCTGGCACCAGAACAGAAGGTTAGTCAGGGCCAACCTGCCTGTTGGGTCCCTTGTACAGGGAAGACTTAAGTCAGTGCCTGGTCAGTTTGAGCCAGGGTATTATTGTCCATTCTGCATTCGCAATATTCAGAAAATGGCAGGTATTTGCACTGAATGTTCCCATCTGGTTCTCACAGACTTGTCTGCCCCCTGGGTGATCTTTCTAGGGGTCACAGCCTGAGACTTGAAGGGGCATCTTCTCCGGTGTTCAAAATACGTTGATAGTCTAAGCGGGGGTAGGTGTACCACGAAGGGCCTGATCACTTCTTGGGTTTTCCCTATGTTATGGGGTTTAACTAGGTGGGAGCATTAAGTCTACAGTCCTTAGGAAGCATCCAGCGTTCCTTCTATCCAAGTAAGGACTTTTAGAGAGAGATAAGTATCAGGGAGTGGGTAACAGACACCGGCTCGTCATCTTCATTCGTGCCCCGGGGCACACACGCTGTACAAACAGAGCTTCAACCACAAAGGTACCAAGTAGCAACAACTAGCAAATAGGTTTAAGAGGTAGCTCTGGACTTACAGCAGTGTGAGGCCACTATCAGTCAGAAGTACGCCCAGGTGAGATTTGGGTGCTTCTTACGGTACTCATGAACAATGCAGCTTGTGGATGTGTGTTTGTAGGATGTTGCTTGGGTCCAACTGAGTGGAGGATCATGTCCAAAGTCCTTGGGTCCATTCAGCATTCCTTCAATCCAAGCAGGGCAGGTAGTGATACACAGTATCAGCGAGTGGGTAACATATACCGTCCATTCAGCATCAGCGGGCCCCGGGGGCACGCCCGCTTCACAAAAACCCAGAGCTGCAACCGGGAAAGTGCCAAGTGGCAACAACCAGTAAATAGGTTTAAGATGTGTCTCTATGGCTTTACAGCTGTGTGAGGCCAGTCTCGATTGGCAGGTGAAGGCCCCGCACCCCGATTTGTGAACATGCTATGGTGGGGGGTGAATAGGACTTAGTCACTCCTTAATGTTAGGCACCATCTGACTGGCACTGGGCACTGTATAATTCAGACATGCTGTGAGCCGGTAAGCCTAGGGGTATTCACCAGAGAGGGAGCTGAGCTGGTGATCCCCATAAGGACTAAGGGATGCCGGGCAAGGGCAGGAGTGCCCCCCCCCCCATGCTAATTGTCATATACTTATAGTTATGGACATTCAGGTGCAGCATGATTTAGGAAGCAAAAGGACAGTGCAAATGCTAAAGTATAACCCTTCTCGCCCCACCAGCCTATAGTAAGCAGGCGTGTGGGAGCGGTCAGCTAACAAGTGGGCTGCTGTCCCTTAGAGGTGGGGCACAGGTGTGCAGGACACACGGTGCTAGTGGGACGGCAGCTAGGTGAGATCAGCAAATTCATGGGGCCATGTGTTCCATAGTGTCTGCATCCGCCCCACCCAGAATGGCATGGGGCAGAGTCATGTGAAGCAGTGGAACTTTCCCATAGGAGGATTAGTTCTTGGCACAAGTTCACCTGCCTGAAAAGGCCTCCGCCAGGAGATTCTGGCAGTCTAAAGTCAAGGGTGAATATAGATCGGGTCTCCTGCCCAGTTTTGGCAGGGGGCCTGTTTATGAGAAGTTGCAGGTGAGAAAGGAGCAATTGGGTACAGAAGAGTACCTCTGCACGGCACATAGGGGTGCCAGAGCCCAGGAGCCTCATGAGAGGTTCCTGGAAACCGCATCGGCGCCCCGTTTGTCCTTCCGACGGTTGTGGGCCTGAACAACCGGGGGCTTGCCTTGCTACGCTCCGCCCTGAAAGGGGCGTTGGAGAACCCGGCCTTATGGGCCGAGCGGCGCAGGGCACGCCTAAGATCTCCGAGTTCACCTGCCTCGACCGACAGAGACACAGGACACTCTATTTGGCGTAGAAAAGTAGTTTTATTAGCTGCAGCTAAGCACAGTTATCTAAGAAGTACCACACAGGTAGGTTCTCAAGAGACTGCCACTTCAATCTGTGGTGCACAGTCTATTATACAACACAAGTTTACAATGACAACTCCCAATATACACAAAACTGACAAATAGGAATAGTTCGAAAACAAGCTATCAGATGTCTAAAACGCACCCTCCTTTCAGACCCCGTGTGCTCTCCTCCCATCAGGTTAATCAACACTAGTGCCCGTAATTCAATTTGCAGGTGGCAAAACATGTGTAGAATGCTACAAAAGAAGAGCTGTGTAACAAGAGAACACACGGAGAGAATAGCGAAGGCCAGTTAAATAAGATAAGGATGAGAAGAATGGTGGGACCCAAACAGTGGAGTAAGTCATGGATTAATCAGTCTAGACATGGCTTTGCGAACTCGGCCGGACCCTGACATCAGTATTGCACACAAGGACAAAGGTTGCTCCTTGACGAGGAAAACATCGAACAGCTGAAAGTGGCAGAAAATACAATTTTCTCCACGTTAGCCGTGCTGCCTGAGTGAGGCAACATAAAATGGCGATTAAACGCAAAATGGCGGCTGTAGCGAAGCGTAGCTGAAAACTACGTAACCTCAGGTCCTCCTTTTGCCATACTCAGGCAAAGCACAAAGGAACCCATTTCAATCTGAGTCGATATCAATGGTCATGAGGTCACTAAGATGTTGCTGCACCATCATCTTAATGTGTTCTGTCTGTTGTGCTACTGGTTTGGAGACACAGATTGCGGCACAGAGTCCACAAATAGCTCGACCACACTGTAGACAAAGACAACAATAAAAGACAAGTGCTAAAATCATTCCAAGGAAAGTTAGCACTTTCCATCCCCAAGTGGACAGTAGTCCCCAAAACCATCCCATCACAGACCAATCTCCAGTATCTTGGTGGATAGACTCAGAGATGACATGTAGCTTAGAGATGGCTTGGTATACTGTAGGGGCGTTGTCAGGAATATAAATGCAACAACTGGACCCAATCAATTTGCAAACTCCTCCTTTATCTGCAAGTATTATGTCTAATACCATTCTATTCTGTAAGGTCATAAGTCGATCCGCCTGAAGCTCAGCAGTCAAATTTTTCAGAGCTCCAGAAGTTACATTAATGGTGGCATCAACCACACGGATCAACTGTCTGATATTTTTGCTATTGGCCATCGGACCCCAAAAGGGAAGAAACCCTTTCAGAAAATCCCCTCCTTCTTGCCCTGCTGTATCTTCAGGATCTACCACTCCACTAGCAACTCTCTTCCTGTGATAATCAGCAGGAGCGGTGTATGTAGGAGGGAGGAGAAAAGCTACATAACATGTTCCAGAGAAGTGTGTGGGAAGCCATGTATAAGCTTTATCATGACAGATGAAATATGTACCTTGTGAAGCCACTAATGGTGCGGGTGTTGAAGGAGTATAGACATAAGTGTGGGAACAGTTGCTTCTCTCTTGCTTAGTTTTGGTATTCTGGCCATTTATTTGTTGTTGTTGTAAAGCTTTTATTCGACATTTTTGTCATAAAGCCAACAATTTAAAAATACTTCCATATACATAATTTCTTAAAAACAGATATCAGTTTCAAAAAGTAAGAAAAGAAGAATACAGTTGATACATAGGTCAAGTCCCAGACAACATCACAATCCATTTACAATTTGCACGAGGGTACGTTGATTTATTTTATAGTTTAACATACAATTTATAATAATCTTCCAGATAAAATTGATTACAAGGCCGAGTATTAAAAAGAATTATAAACACGATATAAATAGATAAAAATGCCAGTATAAAAGGTTAAAATACTATATTTTTAGTCCATGTTTCTTCCTAATCAAGCAGACACTATAGAGATACCTACTGACTCCAAAGGTTATCAGCTGAGAAGTTGAGGATCTGAGTAGTCTTTCAGCCTCACTAAACGATCTTATGCCCAGAATTTTACAAAGAGGCTTAATCCATTTCCTACGTTGTATTTTGTAAAGAGGACAAAAGAAAAGAATGTGGGCCTCATCCTCCCTTTGCATCAATTCACACAGCTTACAATATGAGTCAGTCCCCTTAAAGTTACCCCACCGACTGGTATTTGCATTTATCTGTAAGACTCCATATCTATATTGAAGATATACGGTTTTAGCCAATGGTGGTTCAACTTCATCCATAAATTGTTCAAATATGGGAGTATCCTTAAATTGCAAAAACTTTTGTGTCAACGAGCCAGTGACAAGTTCGTAAACTCTGCTGGTCATGTAGTACCAATAAGCAGTTTTTACCTGTTCTTTAGAATTAGTTTGCAATACAATTGGATTTTTCCAAAAATGTGAGAGACCAATTTTTGTAAGCCAAGTGGATATATGTCTTAACCACTTGATTGAGTTAAACGTATCCAGTTCCCTAATTTCCAATAAACCAGCTCTATAGTCAGCGAGTTCAGGGGTAGACCACAATCTCACCCAATAGAGTAGTGGCCTCAACCAACATAAGAGATCATTTATTTGCAAGCACAAACGACCTCTTTGGGGTAGTACCCAAATCGGTGCAGAACTCTGTTGCTTGAGCTTGTCAGTAAGGCTAAGAGTATAGCGATTTATATTCCACCCATCATACGCTCTCTTTTCGTCCTTGGGAATCTTGATGATATCAGCAATCTTTGCCATAGTTACAATGCCCTTTATCAAAGAACTATGACTGAAATCCACTCCACCATTATAGGATCCACCAGAAGGGTATCGAAGTAAATTCCGGTATGCATTGGAAAACATAGCCAGATTGGCCCAAGCAGAACCTTCATATGAGAAGGGGAGTACTAGATACGGCATTCCTCTTTGTGTATTATGTGGTATCAGTGACATTTACTATCAATTGGTGCTGGTGTAACAGTTGAATAAACGAATTGTTAATATATTCCATTCTTCTCATTTGCTCGTGATCTGGGAGTGAGTAAAACTTTTGCGGTGAAAAAGTAGTAGAGGGAGTTAGAGGGACAGAAACGGGAACAGGCACTGACTGCAGGACATGAATAATCCATCCTATGTATGCTAATAAACTACTTAAACCTACTAAAACACATAGGGCTACGCCACAACGACCAAATAATAATTTTTTTATAATGAGCTCTCTTCAATATTTTAATATCACTTCCTTTCCCTGCACTATCCATTACTCTAAAGGCGTCGCTCACGATAATCTTCCTTAATCACTTGGCTGTGATTGTTAGCCGTCCTATGACACTGCAAGTCCTGTTGACCTAGTCACTATTCAGGTCACAGCTCAAGACTCCTACCGTGACCCTGCAACTTGATGGATAAGGGAAGGAAAAACTTTTCTTTAGTAACCGAATTTAAAAAGTGAAAGTCAAAATTAATTGTCCTTAGGGGATCTTTTCCTCAAATTATATCGCTTCTTTCCAAGCGTTGTCTGGTCCTGGAATAAATGTTCGGGATCTGTTGTATCGAGTTTCAGATGAACGGGTACAGCTTCCTGTAGAACATCATCGTCCTCCTTCTCGGAGCTAGTCCAATCCAGGTGTGCACTGCTGAACGGCACGAAACTGGGTACCTGCTCAAACTCACTGTCACCAATGCCTTCTCGGACCCACTGGTCATACGGCAAAGGCAATGGTACCCTTTTGCAGTGCACATCGTGGATCCAATGTTTCTTCCCCAGGACCTTGACAGCTGTACCAGTTGTAAGCAGAACTTGTCTTGGAGGCCCCCAGCGAGGTTCCAGGTTCTTTTTTCTCTGGAAAATTTTCAGGCACACCCAATCCCCAGGCTGGATGGTGTGTCCGGGATCTGAAGAGGCCTCTGGTAAAGCGTTTTGGACCTGTTGATGAATAACATGCAATTTAGTGGTGAGTTCATGCAAATAGTCAACCAACAGTGTGTAGGGGATATCTGAGTACTTTTTGGGTCTGGGGACTCCCCAGACGTTAGCTGGGCGTCCAAACACAATCTCGTATGGGCTAAGCCCCAAACGAGAATGAACAGTTGTTCTAGTAGAAAGGAGTGCCAAAGGCAAAGCATCAGGCCAAGAAAGGCCCGTGCTGGCCTGAATCTTTGCTAGCTTAAGTTTGAGAGTGCCATTGTAGCACTCTACCAAACCTGCTGACTGAGGATGGTTTGCCGCGTGGAATTTCTGTCTAATGCCTAGACCTACACACACCTTTTGCATAATTTCACCTACAAATTCACTTCCATTGTCACTCCAGACAATGCGCGGCAAACCAAACCTCGGGAAGAATTCTTTCAAGAGTATTTTGGCAGTGGACAAGGCAGTGTTGTCCTTTAGGGGGTAGGCCTCTATCCATCTGGAAAAGGCACAAACCACCACCAGGACATTATTGAAATGCTCCATATGGATGTAGTCTATTTGCAGTACCTCGAATGGGTACGTAGGGGGTGCAAAGTGACCTGCTGGAGTTGGAGTTCCCTTTCCTGGATTGTGAATCAAACAAACAATGCAATGTTTCACCACGATTTCTGCACATTTAGGAATACCAGCATTCTGTCATACTGGAGCTAAAAGCTTACATATACCCCGTGCATTAATATGGGCTGGTCCATGGGCCATAGTAACTACAGGCAGTAGTAGAGGGACACCTCGTCAGACTTTGCCGTTCGTTGTTGGATTTGCTTGGGACTCACACCCACTTCTTGCGGAACCCGCTTTGCGGGTCCCGCTGCGGCGCGTTAGCCGCCTGTGTGCAGAGCTGTGGACATCACCTGCGAGGGACTGGGTGAGTGCAGGGCTGCGAGCGGCGGGATAGGACTACGTTTCCCAGCAGTCCTGTTAACCCGCGCCACATGCCACCTGGCCGCTCTCCCTGCAAGCCCCGCCCCACTTACAGCTTGAAAAAGCCTCTGTGTGCATTACTGCCCTGGGACACCTCGTTAGACTTTGACGTTCGTTGTTGGATTTGCTTGGGACTCACAACCACTTCTTGCGGAACCCGCTTCGCGGGTCCCGCTGCGGCGCGTTAGCCGCCTGTGTGCAGAGCTGTGTACATCACCTGCGAGGGACTGGGTGAGTGCAGGGCTGCGAGCGGCGGGATAGGACTACGTTTCCCAGCAGTCCTGTTAACCCGCGCCACCTGCCACCTGGCCGCTCTCCCTGCAAGCCCCGCCCCACTTACAGCTTGAAAAAGCCTCTGTGTGCATTGCTGCCCTGGGACACCTCGTCAGACTTTGCCGTTCGTTGTTGGATTTGCTTGGGACTCACAACCACTTCTTGCGGAACCCGCTTCGCGGGTCCCGCTGCGGCGCGTTAGCCGCCTGTGTGCAGAGCTGCGGACATCACCTGCGAGGGACTGGGTGAGTGCAGGGCTGCGAGCGGCGGGATAGGACTACGTTTCCCAGCAGTCCTGTTAACCCGCGCCACCTGCCACCTGGCCGCTCTCCCTGCAAGCCCCGCCCCACTTACAGCTTAACTCTCCTCCTATAAATTCAAACAGCAACTCCCGCGTCGCGGGAGCATGCGGGAGCGCCCGAGGCTAAGCCCGGGCAAAGGGCAGGCCCTCTAAGGCCCTCATAGGCCGGATAAGGCCGGGCTGGGCCTACTCTCTTCAGTTAATTGTTTGCACCCTAGACTATTATTTGTCTTTTGCTACTGTCTTCCACTAAGCTTTGCACCCATAGCTGTTTGTTATGCCTTTCCCGGCCACGGAGGGTACCCCTATGAAGCCGGGGGGAGTTAAAAATGGGACCTTAGATAATTATTTTCCTCGGGCAGTGGGAGATGGGGAGAAGGAAAGCACTTTGACCAAACTCAGGGCGGAGCGCAGACGTTCCATTGAAACCCTGAAAAATAGGCCCCTAGGAGATCACTGTATATCATTTAGCAGGGAGCCATCCTCATTGGACGATGTCTCTCTCTTGCTGAGGGATTGCACCAATAACCCCACTGAACCGATCACTAACGTTACCCCCCCCATTAGCCCTAGTTGTGTGACTGTTGATCTAATTACCCAGCCCCCACCTGCCATTAAAGGTAGGAAAGCCAAACCTAAGCCAACTCTTGCGCATGGGGTACATGGCCCCCCACCTAACAAACGTAGGAGAAAGTCAAGGGGTGGCCAGGGAAAAACTAAATCAAAAATTCCTCACACTGCTTTTGGGAGAACTCTAAAACCCCCCCCAACTACTGAGAGGTTATTGGAAGATGTACATATGACACCGCCCAAAAAATCTATTATTACATCTGATATGGCTGATGCCACGGTAAATAATGTTACCAATGTTCCTCTTTCTGTTGTCCCGCTAGGAAATTTGGAATTTTTGCTCAGGTCACTGTTATTGCCGATTAGTGAGAGCCTTAAAAAGGTTGAGATTAGACTCACTATCCTGGGGGCCACATTAAGCAGTATGAAATCTTCGGTTAGCCACCAGGGCAGATCTTTTGAGACTAATCCCCCTCCCATTGTCCCCCTCAACTGCTCTAATACGCCAAGTAGTTTGGTGACCACTGCTGCTCCCCCCCCCACAACCCCTTATGGCTAATTTAGCTCCAGTCCAGCCACGAAAACCTAATATTCCACCCTTGCCAGGAGGTCCAGCTCCACCTATGCCAATTACTGTCAGTACTGCTCCCCCTCCCCCAGTGAAGCCTGCTGCTAGACCCCGTAGACCCAATCTCCCTCCAGAGGCTAATGATTTTATGGTAATTATGGCCGGTGTTCCCCCACTTGAAGTGGGCGAAGGCGAGAACTTTTGCTCACTGAAAAGTAAGGTCATCAAGTGGTTAAATTGGAACCGACCCCTTCCGACCTACCTTAACAACGAAATCATTATGGTGAGAAGGGTACCTTGGGTGGGCAATACAAACAAATCTATAATAGGGGATTGCATCCTGGTGAGCTTTCGAGACGCTGGGACTGTTACCCATATATGTCATGGGAAGAACAGATCCCTCGAATCTACAATCCAGACTCTACATGTGTCTTTTTTTTCCCTCCAATCTCTATGTATCCAGATCAAGCACATGACAACTGGACGAGGGTTGTCCGGAGGGGTAGAAACCATGATTTTAAGGCTCGGCCAGTTTTTCAACCCCCGGTGACACCCTTCCATAACTTTAATCGATTTAGCTGTCTGAATGGACTCCAGGGGGTTGATTGACATATGGCTAGAAATACCAATACGAGGGGAAAGGAATGCCCAGGTGCTGTAATTATAGGGGATTCAATATTGGATTCTGGGCAGCAAAATCTGTTGGCACAGCAAATTTTACCTAGTAGGGCTAGGGGGACTGAGGCAAATGAGATTACGGTTATGGCTACTGAACCTATAATGGGAGGAAATGGGTTGGAACCTGGCCAGGTGGAGACTGTGGTACGAATTGGGCTTAACGGGGGAACAAAGCATGCTGACGACGAAATGAGAGCCATTTCCTGGAATATAGCAGGTTTGGCAGACAAATTTAATAATAAAGAGTGGCGTACCTATATTAGCAAATTTCACATAATTAGCCTTCAGGAGACATGGGCCCTAGAAAACAGCAACTTCCACATCCAGGGGTATAAATGCTTTTTCGTCCCGGCACAAAAAACGAGATCAGGGAGAGCCATGGGAGGACTATCTGTATATGTGGACTTAAACCTTCCGGGCAGCTGGTCCATCACGGACTGGAATTCACACGCTATACAAGCAGTACGGTTTAAAGGGAAGGGGCTAAGTCTTACTGTTTTCAATATTTATAACAACGGGGTAGGGGGAGGCCATACCTCATTTATAGGAGAATTAGATGACAGATTGGGTCAGGAAATCTTGGCTAGGAAAGCGGGACAGGTACCTGCCCTACTGGTCATGGGAGACTTTAACTGTCACTTATGCTCGGCATTGGTTCCAATAGATGTAGAGTGGTCTCATTGCCCCGTAGTGAAGGGGCCGCATTTTTCGCACACACCGGATGGTCTAGCTTTTAGTAAATTCCTTCTCAACTACGACTAAGTGCACACTATTAACATGATGGGTGTGCAGAGGGATGGCAGTCTACCACCAACATTTAAGGGTAGAGGATGTTCCTCTTTTATTGACTACATTTTAGTTTCTAGACTTCTTATAAATAGAGTTATTAGCGTAGGGATAGAATGGAGCACTTTTAGTGACCACAATCCCCTTGTATTGGGGTTGCTGCATTCGGTGGGCTCAAGAAGTAGATACCAAGGCTCAATCACAGAGAAGGTAACAGACCAGGGAAGAAGATTAAGGTGGTCCAAAATAGATGGGGAAACCTTCTATAAATCCTTGATGGACTCTGGAAAACCTGCCATGGATGACTGTTTAGATATGGGTGTACAAGGTCCACGGCTGCTTGAAGCATTCGGCCAGATTGCTGACCTTATAGATGGTCTATTAAAAACTAGCGCGCCCATAAGGAACCAATGTAATCCACGTTGGTTTGATAGAGATTGCTCAAAGGCTCTGAGGGAGCTTAAAAGCAGCCTCAAAAACAAACCAAGGGATATCCTACAAATTGCTGTGTGTAGGAACAAATATAAGATGGAGACCAAGAGGAGGAAATTAGCTCTGCAGGGAGAAGCGTGGGCAGACCTAAGAGAAGCGGGGGAAAACAGGGATATGTCCGGGTTTTGGAGAATTATCAATCAACCAACTTTCCAGGAAAATAATGCCCCGGAGATAGGGTTAAATATCCTACCAGAACAGTGGGTCTCCCACTATAAGGGGCTGTATAATCATGAGCCAGGCCCAACAGAAGAGTATGTAGGGACTTCATACGAAGGCACTACAGTAGTGTTTTCCATTAAGGAGATCACTGCTGGAATAGAGGGTTTGACAAAAAATAAGGCCCCTGGCCCGGACGGGATCCCCCGGATTTGTTTCTGAGCTGTGTAGAACTGTGGGCCCCCATAATGACTAGGGTCATAAATACCGCCATCACTTGTGGTTTACCGCCGTCCTGGTCAAAGGCTATAATCGTCCCTATTTTTAAGAAGGGCAATAGAGACGATCCCCGGTGTTATCGCCCCATTTCTTTGATTGATGTGTCGGCCAAACTCCTGGGAAGGGCGATCCTCAACAGATTGTCCGAGTGGACCGATGAAAATAACATCTTTTCGGACACTCAGTATGGATTCAGGACGGGGAGGTCCACTAGTGACCAATGCCTGAACCTCTATATGCTGACTGCCAAATACACCATGGCCAGCAACGAAGCCATCTATATGGGGTTCATGGACCTGGCAGCGGCATTCGATCACGTAAATAGGGAGAAGCTCTGGGTCATGATGTCTCTTATGGGGATTGAGGTTGACCTAATTAACATTTTAAGGGAACTCCATAGTGATACCTCAGCAAAAGTCAGATTTAATAGAGAGGGCGGGCTGACCGACTCATTTCCCTGTAAGAGCGGGGTACGGCAGGGCTGTATTCTAGCCCCATTTTTATTCTCACTCTATATAAATAACCTGGAGCAGTTCCTGTTAAATTTAAAAACAGATTGTCCAAGGGTGGGGTTGCGTCATATCCCCGTACTGCTTTATGCAGATGACGCGGTCCTGCTCGCACGTACGCCCAGGAGCTTACAGATTCTGATTGACGGATTTGTTGAGTTCATGGGTTCCTTAGATCTTTTTGTCAATCTGGGTAAATCATATGTGCTGTTGGCTGGCAATAAACCATGCACCAAATTCACGTACACGATAGGAAACCATAAACTAGAAGAGGTCAAAACATTCTCCTATCTAGGTGTAACCTTTGACGGGTCTTTACAATTTAACTCCCTGGTTGAGGAGCGCTGTTGTAAAATTATTGCTACGAATGGTGCTATTGCAAGTTACGGTAGGAGGGTAGGAAGATGGAGCCCTGAACAGGTGATGAACCTGTATAGCTCCATATGCTGCTCCAAAGTGATCTATGGGGCAGAGGTATGGGGCTTTGTTAATACTGTGAAAATACAGCGGGAAGAAAACAAATGCTTAAGAACTATTCTGAGAGTACCCCCAAGCACCGCTGGCTTCATAGTACATAGGGAACTGGGGAGGCCGTACCTAGATGATCTGGTAAAACTTAGACCAATAGTGGCCTGGTTAAAAATTTGGGTCAACCCCGAGGCGTCTCTGAGCAGGGAAATTTTAAATGACTGCTTAGAAAGAGACAAATGTATGAGAATCTCATGGCTCAACTATGTAAAGAGTACCCTAGAGTCAATCGGCTACAGGAACCTCTTCACTGACCCGGCAGCAATTGTACCACAGCATAAAGCGCTTGTAAAAAAAGCTTTTTTAGATCAAAAAGCACAACAGAGAGCTGAGGCTGAAGGGCCCAAAAAGACCGTGAGGGCTCACAACCTGGTTAAGAGCACGGAGGGAATGGAGCCATACTTGTATCTCATGCATTATGTTCAGGACAGATTTCTGATGTGCCGTTTTAGATTAAATCTACTTCCGTATTTATTGGCATTACCAGCAGGGTTTTTAACCACAACCGAGCAGAAGGGAACCTGCGGCTGCGACAACAGGTCTCCGCAGGATTCCCTTCACTTTGTACTCCTGTGCCCTTTTTATTCAATGCACAGGCGTAGATTTTTAGTGAAAATCCTAAAACAAGCCAAACTGAAACATGCTAGAGAGGCCTTAATCTATTTACAGAAAGCATCGGATCCTTTAACACTGTGCTGTATAATGAATTTTATTAAAGTGGCGGTCCGATTAAGGGTAACCAGAGGAGAGGAATGACTCCTAAAAACTGTTATTAATCTTCTCTTAAAAGTGTCTAATTCCTTCTTCTCTTTTGTCAAATGTAAATAATTATCACAACTAGGATTCTGATAATGGTTTAATGATATTTTATAATTTTTATTTTTAACCATGTATATATGTATGTGCTTTTATGGTGATTTTTAATCATCTAATAAAGAATCCTTGAATTGAATTGAATTGAACTACAGGCAGTACATACGCATCAGGTAACAACCATCGTTGATGCTCTGACAATTCCGTCCAACATCCCGTACTATCCAACATTCCCGTACTTTCTCTCCACGTACTTAATTCCTTCTCAGTGGCCTCCTTCTGGATTGCTTTCACACTTACCACTGTGTTCTCACACATACCAGCTTCTGCAACCCATCTAGCAGGCCCTGCAACATACATGCGACTTCCAACATTCCTCGCTGTTTCCTTCGCTATCTCATCTGCATACGCATTTCCTTGACCCACATCATCAGTAATCTTTTTATGCGCACTGCACTTCACAATCGCTATTTGAGTAGGCAAAGCAAGTGATTCGAGAAGGTCAATTACCAACTGACCATGCTGTATCTTGGTTCCGTGGGCGGTAAAGAATCCTCTTTCCCTCCACAAACGACCAAAACTATGGGCGACGCCAAATGCATATTGGCTGTCGTTATAGATAGTCACTCTCTTCTCTTTCGCCAACACACATGCTCTTGTCAACGCAATCAATTCTGCAGCTTGCGCTGAATTATGCGGAATGCGTGCAGTTTCTACCACTGTATACAACGTCGTTACTGCATAAGCAGCTGCTGTTTCACCATTAGGGAGCTTGAAACATGACCCATCTACCCATAGGATCCCATCCGGATCCACAAGTGGTGTGTCCTTAAGGTCTATTCGACCCTTCGTTTCTTCTTTAGTGCGAAGAAAACAATCATGCTGATCTTGTACATTGCTAGCATCCAAAGCAGGCAACAATGTTGCTGGATTCAGGACATTACATCTTTTTATTTGTATGTGACTAGCCAGAAGTGTCAACTCGTATCCAGACAAGCGAGCACTCGTTAAATGCTGAGTTTTCGTCCTATTAAGAAGAGTATCTACTGCATGTGGCACCATAACATTAAGAGTGTGATCTAGCACTAGTCCAGCGGATTTACGAATAGAAATTGCCGCTGCTGCTGTTGCTCTAAGGCAACTAGGCAATGCCTTAGCTACTGGATCTAATGTTGCAGAAAAATAGGCACACGGCCTTTGTTTGTCGCCAAATCATTGCGTCAATACTGATAATGCGCAACCTTCCCTTTCATGCACATAGAGTGTGAAAGGTTTACTGTAATCTGGAGTACCCAACAGAGGAGCGGAACACAAAGCAGTACGCAAATCAGAAAAACTCTTTTGACATTCATCAGTCCAAGGCAAAGGCTGGGGCGTGTCTTTAAGTGTAAGTGCCAACAGTGGTTTAGCAAGAAGGGAAAAATTTGGAATCCACTGTCTACAGTAAGAGGTAATGCCTAAGAAAGCACGCACTTCTCTTTGTGTGGACGGTACAGGCATTCGTGCAATTGCATGAATACGTTCTGGAGTCAATCGACTTCCCTCCTTCGACAAGAGATGACCTAAATAGGTAACCTCTTGTCGGCAATATTGTAACTTGGAAGACGATACTTTATGATGTGAATCAGACAAATGCTGTAAGAGCGATACAGTTGCTGCTTTACAAACATTTTCAGAATCTGCAGCGATCAACAAATCATCCACATATTGGATAAGAGTGGCACCTGAGGGCAAAGAAAAGGTGTCAAGTTGTGACTTCAAAGCTTGACTGTATATTGAAGGACTTTCACAATAGCCTTGGGGTGCACGCTTAAACCGGAAGCTGCGGCCTCCAAGAGAGAAGCCGAAAAGATCCCTACTTTCTTCAGCATTGGGAATGCTAAAGAAAGCATTTTTAAGATCGATCACTGAGAACCAACCTGCTGCAGCAGGAATCATGGTAAGCAAAGCTGTGATATCTGGCACAACAGGAAATTGAGGGACAACAATTTTGTTGACCTCTCGAAGATCAATTACAAAACGATACACAGGTGGTTGAGAGGGATCAGTACGTTTAAGAATAGGCAAAACAGGACTATTGCAAACATTTCCTCTAGTCTCTTCAACCACACCCTTCTGAACCAAATCATGAACAATGGCCAACAAAGCTCTCTCACCATCACTGGATATTTTATATTGTGGAACATGTGGCATCTTAACATTGTCTTTAACAGTAATGACATATGGTGGAATGTGCAACAAGCCAACATCATTTGGACCCACAGCCCAAAGTGTAGCGGGAAGTGAACGCAACTCGGGTGGTAGCTGTTCTTTAGATACATACATTGGAGAAGTCAACTTATCACCTAAAGTAAGGTGCACACCAGAGGGTGAACAATACAGCCTAGCATGTAAACGTTTCAGGAGGTCCAAACCCAACAAATTTTCTCCGCATCCTGTTGTTAAGAGGAGTGGAGCTTCCAAATCGTAGGGACCAATAGAAATGGGCAAAGGACAAGAGATAGGATTTGAAACTGGGGCGCCAGAGAATCCTACAGAAACATTTGTTAAGCCAGACAAAGGTGCCCCAGGGAGTTTAGAATGCATTATAGAACTTCTCATAGCACCAGTATCCAAGAGAAATGGTTCCTGAACACCTAATGCCATAACATTAACATAAGGTCCTTCCTGATCTACTGGAACTGATATGACTCCCTTACTTTGCCTATGGCTGTCCTAGCTAGTATGGAAAGCATCGTCCCCATTATCGAAACAATAGTCATCATTGTAGTATTGTGCAGATTGAGAATTCTGCTGATCAAAATAATTCGTAGAATCCTGAGAGGAAGAGGGACGTCGTTCCTGAGGTGGCGCACCACGACCCCTTCCTCTGGATATGGATCGAGAATCACCACGACCCCATGGCGCCAATGATCCACCATGCCGTTGCAATAAAATTGGACAAGTATTCTTAAAATGACCATCTTCTTTACAATAAGCACACTGGTTGGGGCCCAATGGAGCTCGTGGAACTGAGGGGACTGGCTTCTGCAACAACCTCTGAAACTGCGGGGGCTGTGAAAATGAGGGCTGAGCAGAACGAGGGGGATAAGCCTGTTGCAGAAGGACTTTTGTTTTCAAATCATTAGTCTTTTTCTGCGCTTTCTCCTTGTCCTCCTTATCCCTATTCTCATAATATTGAGCAGTAGCCAATATCTGAGCAGTGGAAGAAACCGCCCAAGAACTCTCTGATTGTTTTAATTTATTCGATAATTCTGGAAGTAAATTAAAAACAAATTTGTCTACGAACAATCGTTGTCCACCTTCAGTACTCATATCCTGTCCACTATGGTCGATGAAAGTCTCCTCAAACCGAGTAAAGAAGTCGGAGACACTTTCATCCGTCTTTTGCTTACACGCCGCTAACTTATCCCAATTAACACGCATCGCAGGCATTAAAGTTTTCATCAAATCTATTATTTTTCCAGGCAATTCTGTGATCAGGGCATCCGGTTTGGCCCCACCTACTTGACCTGCATCCGCAGCTGTAATGGCAGCCCAATCACCACCTAGAGCTACCGCATGATCCCGCCTACGAATCTTGGCCCATATTGCTTGTGGGACTACATTCCCCATGAGTAAGTCAATATCTGCCAAATTCATAATGCAGGCGTCAACAGTCTGGGACAGCTCTTTATAATACCCCGCAGGATTCTTACAAGGGTCCGGTAAAGACTGTTTGAGTGCCAATACTTCTGACCTTTTCCAAGGGTCATGTACCCATATACGCTGAAAATGAGCAGGAACACCAGGAACATTACCTGCTTGTGGAACTGCATCTCTCCATATCGGAGGAACTTCTCGCATTGGGTATTGCGCCGTCTTACGACGAACCGTGGGATCAGGCTCAAGAGAATTTTGAGAGAAAAGTGTAGATCGAAAAGCAACAAGTTTCTGAACAGCATGCTCTACAGCAGGACCCACAATAAGTCCCTTGTCAAATTGATCCTGTATGTCGAATAAATCCTGAGGAGGCGAGTCTAGATCTATGTCTCCCCATTCCTTAATCAGAGTATTACACATGACATCAAATACATATCTCTGTGTGGGCGCGTTCCATTGAAGGAAAGTATCTAAAATATCACGTGTATTATATTGTATACGACTCATAATCCAATTATAGGCAAGGGAATCTAATTTAGTCCGTTCTTCCAAATCTGGAAATTGACTACGAGATTGCCTCCTAGACGAGGCAGGAGAGAAGAAAAGCGGTCCAAGAAAAGGTGACAAAAGACCTGAGAGAGTGTCAATTAAACGCCGTCGAGCTGCAGGGGAATCTGACACTAAAACAGGGGACAAAGTATTCTGTAAGACAGAAGAGGAATCTGTAGCAAAAGAAACGGCAGATGGAGAAGACTGAGGCACAGGAGATTGGGGTACCGATATTGCTGGCAGAGGGGGTTGAGGCGGAATCACAGGGACAGGCAACTGTGCAGGAAGTACAGCAGCTGCATTGGCAGCGGGCTGTAATGGCGGTGCATTAGCTCCTAACATATAAGGCGGAGGTAATGTCAATAAATGGGACATGAAAGAATCGTCATCAGGAGTTTTACTCTTTAATACCGTAGGCAATACAGGATAGCATCTATCTATTGCCATGCGATGTTGTCTTTCTGAAACCTCAATCGCTTGATCAGCTTCGTCATTTTTAAATTGTTGGGCAGCCTGTAGAATCGACATACTCTGTTCTTTCTTATCTTTCTTCATTTGCTTAATTTCTTTCTGTTGGGCTTCCTCGCGCCATAGGTGAAAGGAGTCAAACATTGCCGGCCGGGCTTTTCTCTTGAATAAAATCGCTTCCAAATTATCTAATATATCTGGCTCAAAGGACCCATTTTGTGGCCACTGCAAAACACCGTCCTTTTTAGTGTAACGGGTCCATATTTCACTAAAAACTATAGGACCCAGACCGTGTTTTGAGTAAAGTTCGTAAGTAGGAGTTCCAACTGGAGGAATTGGACCGGAATCCTCCAGTCGGGAATCCGCAAAACAACCACAACAACAAAATTTCTTAAACGTATTAAATCCAGGCATTTTGTCCTTACAAACGTCAAGGGATTCTTTAGACAATAGAGTCACAGCACAAACGTACTTACCCCTTGGCTTCGGTTAGCGGGCTAATCGAATAACAAAATACAAAAACAAAGAGAGTGGGCGCTACCCACAAATACTTAACTAAATGCTTTTCTCACGCCAACAGATGTCCGTCTATCGTCTCGCGATACCAATCATCACCAAAGGGCCAAGGCAGGGCGACAGTCAGGGCAGCAGTCGTCAGCAGCCGTCGGGAAGGAGTAGCCACGCTTCAAAAGACCTTCGGTCCACTTCGACATGCAGCGGTCGCTCACGTGGTTCGCGAAATCCTCCGGAATTTTCTTGCGAAGCTCCTCGCGACTCTCGGGCAGAACTACTACCGCTGAAGTGGCCCTACGTTGGGCGCCAATTGGAGAACCCGGCCTTATGGGCCGATCGGCGCAGGGCACGCCTAAGATCTCCGAGTTCACCTGCCTCGACCGACAGAGACACAGGACACTCTGTTTGGCATAGAAAAGTAGTTTTATTAGCTACAGCTAAGCACAGTTATCTAAGAAGTACCACACAGGTAGGTTCTCAAGAGACTGCCACTTCAATCTGTGGCGCAGAGTCTATTATACAACACAAGTTTACAATGACAACTCCCAATATACACAAAACTGACAAATAGGAATAGTTCGAAAACAAGCTATCAGATGTCTAAAACACACCCTCCTTTCAGACCCCATGTGCTCTCCTCCCATCAGGTTAATCAACACTAGTGCCCGTAATTCAATTTGCAGGTGGCAAAACATGTGTAGAATGCTACTAAAGAAGAGCTGTGTAACAAGAGAACACACGGAGAGAATAGCGAAGGCCAGTTAAATAAGATAAGGATGAGAAGAATGGTAGGACCCAAACAGTGGAGTAAGTCATGGATTAATCAGTCTAGACATGGCTTTGCGAACTCGGCCGGACCCTGACATCAGTATTGCACACAAGGACAAAGGTTGCTCCTTGACAAGGAAAACATCGAACAGCTGAAAGTGGCAGAAAAGACCATTTTCTCCGCGTTAGCCGTGCTGCCTGAGTGAGGCAACATAAAATGGCGATTAAACGCAAAATGGCGGCTGTAGCGAAGCGAAGCTGAAAACTACGTAACCTCAGCGTGAGCAATAAGTGTCACGTGATCCAGGAGGAGGATCACCAGAAGGGGCAGCACAAATGGGGTTCGCCCCAGTGCTGCTTGGCTCATCAGGCGGGTAGGTGGCGAGTATGCTGCCTGCCCTTGGATCGCCCGTAAGATAACCCACCATATTACATAACGTTGTATGTAATAAACCTGCAGCAGTTTTTCCCAATAACAATTGTGTGTTATGTATTTATTTGCATGCATGCTAGGTGCTTGGGGGTGGGGAGTGTCGCCATGATGGTACTATGGCAGTGTTTAGTTGCTTCGTAAATGTTAGCAGTTTAGGTGGTGCATTAGTTGTACAGCGATTTACTTTGTACTGGCTCTGACTGCTGCAGAGATCCTAGCCACGATAGGGTAAGATATATATTTCGTTAAAACATTGTGGTGATGCTTATGTGAGTGATTTTGGATGGTACTCGGGGGCACTGATCGAGTCCCAGTGTGGAACTAATCTGGATGCTCTATAGTCAATAGGATTCATTTTGAGTCCCGTTGCAGGCAAAGGCATTTGAAATCCTATTGTTTACCTTTGATAATTTGAATGAAGCACTCGTGGGTCCTTCAACAGCCATGCTGGAAGCAGGGCAGTGGTGCGACGTTGAGGCTGCGATACCATGTTATGACGTGAGTACGGCCATTTTGGTAACAGTACTGCGGGCACAATCTGGCTGCGAAACCCTGCTGAGACGCCAGTGCAGCCAAGTTGGAAGCTACATTGTTAATACAATTGTGCTGTTATGTCTGTGCGTTCCTTTGGCACAGGACATTGGTTATTGAGGATGTTTCTGGGATGGTGACTGCAGCGCCGTAATTTAGCGATGCCGGTTATGCCAGTCTGATGCGTTGTTAAGTCAGCATTAGGCAGGTTATTCCCTGTTGCACTGGAGAGTCACAATGAGGAAATGTTGTCAATGGCATGCGACTGCACGGAGGTGATTTAGGTCTGTCGCCAAGAGGAGTTGTTGCGCAACTGCTTAACTGAGGTCAGAGGCCGACTCATACTTATGTAATTTTAACGGTGCCCTCGAGTGAGACGTCGCTCAGCAATCACATGACTGTTATTGGTAGCTACTGTCATGAATATGTGTATTCCTAAAGCTATGCCTATACATAAAGTCATTAAGGTTTCGTAGTATTGGTTACTTATCATGCGTAATGGGCTGCAGTCTGCTGTGGTGTGTGATGCTTGTGGGCAGTATGTGGATATGGTTGCACTTTTGAATTAGTGCATATGTTTTGTTGTTGATAATACATTTGGAGATGCACAATGACATTTCTTTATGTGTTGCGGTGTGTTTGGGTTAGCTACTATTTTGTGACCGTGGTGGTCAATGGGTTGGGGTATACCCTGTATCCCCTGCATAATACCCTGTGTACTCTTCGTAATTCCCTGTGTGTGGGGATGGGTTGGGTTGGATGATTTACCGTGGATGATACCCTGAGCGAGGGATGAGTTCCTTTTATGTTGGGTTGGATGATATCCTGAGCGAGCAATGAGTTCCTTTTATGTTGAATTTTCTATGGTTCTAAGATACCCATAATTTGCGGTAGTGGGAACGCGTGTGTTCTTTTGTCCAGCATGATGTGCAGTAGTGGGAACATGAGGATTCCTTGTCATGCAAGCAAGTATGCTGTAGTGGGAAAATGTGTGTTCTTATGTGCAGCGAGATGTGGGGTGCTGTAATTGGAACAAGTGTGTTCCTTTGTACAATGAGATATGGTGTGCTGTAGTGGTCCTCTAGTGTGTGCAGTTGTGAGGTATGGAGGTTGCATCCTGCCGTATATATATATATATATATATATATCTGGTGCTCTCTCGCAGGAGAAAAATATATATAGTATATAATCTGTATGTGTGATCTATCTTTACAATGAACTTTCTTTACAATTTAAGGAATGTAATGATTCATGCAATGTGATGTGACCTCGTGTCATCTCAATTTACAATTCTGGGAATGCAATGATTCATGCTATGCGATCTTATGTGACCTGATTTAATTTTACTACCTAAGGAATAAAATAATTAATATAATGTAATGTGATCTTTCATATGGGGGTGGGGTTGCACACTACTCACACACCGGCGGTGTCGCCCCTAAGGACTCTGGTCAATGTAGTAGAGTGTTCGCGATGCATCATCTTTCGATCTTCTGCTATCTTCGCTATCTTCGCTGTCTTCGCCATCCCTGGACACGTGTTTCGGGGTATCACCCCTCATCAGCAGGGATAGGCCGTGTACTGGGGTTGCCGATGGCTGCCAATATCTGCCAGGTATAGTACCACTCAGGCGCGTAGGTGCGGGATCCCAGGCTCGTCAGCCCACTGCTCACGGGAGCTTTAAAGTTACATATGGGGGTGGGGTCGCACACTACTCACACACCGGCCGTGTCGCCCCTAAGGACTCTGGTCAATGTAGTAGAGTGTTCGCGATGCATCATCTTTCGATCTTCTGCTATCTTCGCTGTCTTCGCCATCCCTGGACACGTGTTTCGGGGTATCACCCCTCGTCAGCAGGGATAGGCCGTGTACTGGGGTTGCCGATGGCTGCCAATATCTGCCAGGTATAGTACCACTCAGGCGCGTAGGTGCGGTATCCCAGGCTCGTCAGCCCACTGCTCACGGGAGCTTTAAAGTTGCATATGGGGGTGGGGTCGCACACTACTCACACACCGGCGGTGTCGCCTCTAAGGACTCTGGCCAATGTAGTAGAGTGTTCGCGATGCATCATCTTTCGATCTTCTGCTATCTTCGCCATCCCTGGACACGTGTTTCGGGGTATCACCCCTCGTCAGCAGGGATAGGCCGTGTACTGGGGTTGCCGATGGCTGCCAATATCTGCCAGGTATAGTACCACTCAGGCGCGTAGGTGCGGGATCCCAGGCTCGTCAGCCCACTGCTCACGGGAGCTTTAAAGTTACATATGGGGGTGGGGTCGCACACTACTCACACACCGGCGGTGTCGCCCCTAAGGACTCTGGTCAATGTAGTGGAGTGTTCACGATGCATCATCTTTCGATCTTCTGCTATCTTCGCTGTCTTCGCCATCCCTGGACACGTGTTTCGGGGTATCACCCCTCGTCAGCAGGGATAGGCCGTGTACTGGGGTTGCTGATGGCTGCCAATATCTGCCAGGTATAAGACCACTCAGGTGCGTAGGTGCGGGATCCCAGGCTTGTCAGCCCACTGCTCACAGGAGCTTTAAAGTTACATATGGGGGTGGGGTCGCACACTATTCACACACCGGCGGTGTCGCCCCCAAGGACTCTGGTCAATGTAGTAGAGTGTTCGCAATGCATCATCTTTCGATCTTCTGCTATCTTCGCTGTCTTCGCCATCCCTGGACACGTGTTTCGGGGTATCACCCCTCGTCAGCAGGGATAGGTCGTGTACTGGGGTTGCCGATGGCTGCCAATATCTGCTAGGTATAGTACCACTCAGAGGCGTAGGTGCGGGATCCCAGGCTCGTCAGCCCACTGCTCATGGGAGCTTTAAAGTTACATATGGGGGTGGGGTCGCACACTACTCACACACCGGCGGTGTCGCCCCTAAGGACTCTGGTCAATGTAGTAGAGTGTTCGCGATGCATCATCTTTCGATCTTCTGCTATCTTCGCTGTCTTCGCCATCCCTGGACACGTGTTTCGGGGTATCACTCCTCGTCAGCAGGGATAGGCCGTGTACTGGGGTTGCCGATGGCGGCCAATATCTGCCAGGTATAGTACCACTCGGGCGCGTAGGTGCGGGATCCCAGGCTCGTCAGCCCACTGCTCACGGGAGCTTTAAAGTTACATATGGGGGTGGGGTCGCACACTACTCACACACCGGCGGTGTCGCCCCTAAGGACTCTGGTCAATGTAGTAGAGTGTTCGCGATGCATCATCTTTCGATCTTCTGCTATCTTCGCTGTCTTCTCCATCCCTGGACACGTGTTTCGGGGTATCACTCCTCGTCAGCAGGGATAGGCCGTGTACTGGGTTGCCAATGGCTGCCAATATCTGCCAGGTATAGTACCTCTCCGCCGGTGTGTGAGTAGTGTGCGACCCCACCCCCATTTGTAATGTGATCTTTCCTTGTGATTTAGGACTGGTTGCTTATCTGTACAGGAGGTGTGAATGTGTATTTTCGATTACTTTGCTTCCTGTCGTATTCATTGTTTCCTAAAAGAAGGAAATGTGTTATATCCTGTGTTAGACCTGGCACCATTGGCGTGGGTCTCCCTTTCATTTTTTGCTGTTGCCTCATGTATTTTTGCTGGTGTTAGATGCTTTGGGCACTGTGCCACTGCTGTCCAGTGCCACAGTGCGAGTGCTCCCTATTGTAAATTAATGTATTAATCAGTGGTTCCATGTTTGGCTATTTGGTTTACTTGTCAGACCCTAGTACAGTGCACTGAGTGTACCTAGGGCATGTAAATCCAATTCAATGTAGTTTTTATTTGTTACGGGACTCCTACGGAGGTCCACAAAAGTACACCAGTACAGTAAAATAAAAACATACTTTAAATAATTTTTTTAATACACCAATAGATAAAAACAGAGAAAAGAAAGAACGCATACTTTGTAACGGATACAAAATTCTACATTGGCCAACCAGCAAACATTACACACCCCAACTAAGCTCTTTAAAACATTTCCTAATAAATGGCCAAAAATGATTTTAAAAATTCAAATATTCTATGGCAAACCATTTCATTTGGTGGGGACAAGAAAAAAGATCGTGCCTCCTGAACAGAATGAATATTACATTTGATAAATGAGGGTCTTAAAAATATCCGCCTTGCCCTTAGAAGTTCTGGACACACAAATAGTACGTGATTAAGATCCTGTATTTGAGAACAGCACAATTCGCACATTCTCTCGTCTCTAGGAGTTTTTTCCCATATGCCCGTCACTTCTCTCAAGGGCAACAGGTTGGTTCTTAAAAGTAGTATCAATCTTCTAATTCCATGTGGGACATTCCATGAAAGATAGGGCTGGGGTCTACTCCCCATTGCACTCGCACAGATCACCTCAATGTGGGCTTTAGGTTGACTTAAGGCTGTGTCTCTTACCATACTAATCGTGCTTACTAACTTATTTAAAAATGCCTTCAATACAGGCTTAGACATGGGTGAATCACAATTTAAACTAAGCTCAAATGAGCTGAAGAAAGCTGATTTGTCTTTTAATTTAGCAAAGATTTACATCTTCAAGGGTGCCCTCATCCCCACAAAAGAGGGAGTTCCCCCACCTCAGGACCGCTGCCAAGGATGAAGTATAAGAAGAGACTAGATGGATTTCAGAGTGAAGAACATGTGGGGCAACCAAAGAATTTAAGTTACAGATTTGGCGGAAAAATCGGCCTTCAGTCTTATCGAAAGCAAGCCAGTAATTCTATCCATGTAGGAGTGATTTTAACCTTAAATACTGAGCGGTGAGTTGCCGTTGCTTTTGGCGCGTGGGATTCGTTTTGTGGGCAAGTTCCACGGCCGTGAGTTCAGTTTCAAGGGTCTCGCGCTCCCGAGCCCTCTGTCTATTGAGTGCAGAGTTGAGGGCAAGACACTCGCCCCGAATTATCGCTTTCAGGGTGTCCCAATTGGTAAACACCGAAGTGTCCTCTGGTAGGTTAGTCTCAAAGAACCCCGAGACGGCGGCGCGGAGCTTAGAGCAGGACTCTTTGTCTCGAACGAGGGCGGGCGGGAAGTACCATCTAGGGGCAACCGGACTGGGGCACGCCACTGTAGACATACCGCGTAAAGGCTGTAGTCAGAGACTGCAAGCGGGAAAATCTTGGCTTCTTGCAGAGCCCCATGCAGGGATTGACTGATAAACACATAATCTATGCGCGAGTACGTTCTGTGGACATGAGAGAAAAATGTGTAGTCCTGTGTCTGGGGGTAAAGTGCCCTCCACGTGTCTAGGAGACCCAGGTCTCTGAAGCGGTGACGCAGCTCCCCCCCCAAGAGTCCCCGCATCAGACCTCATTGTATGCGTGCAGTCTAGCCCCTTATCCCAGATGAGGTTAAAATCACCCATGAGGAGGAGAGGTCCCTCTACGAAATCCACTAGTCTCTCCAAGAGGGTGGAAAGAAAGGCCGACTGGCCTGTGTTGGGAACGTAAAGCACCACAAAAGTACAAAGCTGTCCCCGTAGAACCCCCTTCACCATCACCCAGCAACCCTCTCTATCCCCCTGAACACCCATAGGCTGGAATTGGAGCGCTGCGTGGAAAAGAAGGGCCACCCCCTGATGTTTAGTGGTAGCCGAGGAACGGTAAATGAGTGGAAAGAGTTTGTGCTTAAGGCGATGTTCATCAGCTCTCGCCAGGTGTGTTTCTTGCATGGCAATGACATCTAGGTGATGGTCCACTAGATATTTCCACACCTTGAGCCGCTTCTGCGGAGAGTTAAGGCCCTTCACATTCCATGTGGCAATCGTTACAGGAGACATAGCATCAGGGGAGGAATAGCATGCTTAACTAAGCAGAGAAGGGTCCCGCAATCCCGCCATGTGTCCTGCAACCATGTGCCCCACAATGTCCACCCTCCACCCCGTGGAACCAGAAAAAACAAACAAATGGGGAACATCACAATAAAATAGCCGCCACCAGGAAACCCTCCTGACTCACCACCCACCCACCCCCATACCTAACCATACCCCAACTTGGAACATGAAAAAAACAATCAAGGAAAAGAAACAGCAGGACATCAAGTGCATCCCAAAGTCCAGTGTTCAAGATACTAGTCCCACCAGACATCGGCCCTTGGTCAGGGTCCAATACTCGCCGGGGCGACCGGGGAGTTACGGTGAACTTCTTGTGGGTCACTCCCTCCGGCGCCCTCAATAGAGCTAGCAGTGCCAATTGAAGGACATGTCATTCAGGAGGCCTCGGACGCCTCTGTCACCAGCGCTACCGATGCAACCGCAGCACCTCGCTCAAGGCGACTTGCAGAGACGTCAGGTTTCGCCGCACGTGGAGACCCGCCGACCCGCTGCCAAGCCCTCATCTGCTTTCGTTCCCCGGGGGGAGGGTTTGTACCATCTGTTGGGGTCTCGGGGTCCGCCAGACCCAGGAGGGCAAGGGTCGCTGAGAGGGAGCGGGCCTGGACTAGCTTGCCGATATACCTGAAGATCAATCTGAAGGGGTGCCCCCAGGAGTAAGGTTTAGTTTAGTTTAGTTTAAAGGGGTTTATAAAGCGCCTGGTGACGCCTCACGGCGTGTCCCCGCGCTGTGGAGAGAGCGTATTATGAGGAGAGAGAGGAGTAGCCTTATGATGTAAATAGCAATGTCTTCAACATCTTTCTGAAAGAGGCCTCATTGGTCTCCAGCCTAATGTCCGTAGGCAGGAGGTTCCAATGCTTGGCTGCAAGAGAGCGGAAGGATCTACCTCCCATTCTGGCTTTTTTGGTGCGGGAAGTTCTGAGAAGGCCCATTCCTTTAGATCTAAGGGATCTGTTCGGTTCATATAGGGATGCCAGATCCGACAGATAGGCCGGCGCTTTTTGATGGATTATCCTATGGCACCATAGTAGCGCTTTGAAAACAATCCTTTTGCCAATGGGCAACCAATGAAGGGAAGCAAGAGAGGGTCTCGAGGGAGCTCTACGAGGAAGCCTTAGCACCAGGCGTGCTGCAGAATTTTGTAGAACCTGTAATTTCTTGATGTTTTTAGCAGAGGTGCCCAGGAGCAGCACATTCCCGTAATCAATCCGGGACGTGATCAGTGCCTGGGTCATGGTGCGTCTCGAGGTCAAAGGCAACAGATCAAGGATGCGATTCAGCGTTTTCATTACACCAAAACATTTGCCTACCGTTTTCTTAATGTGGCTATCAAAAGACAGCTTGTTGTCTATCCAGATGCCTAGGTTTTTTGCTTCCTGGTTGGGGGTAGGCAAAGGACCCAGACAGTTGGGCCACCATTCATTCGTCCATTTTGCCTCATTGCCCCCAATTATGATAACCTCCGTTTTAGTGCCATTTAGTTTTAGACAGTGCTCTGTCATCCAAGTGGCAAGCTTACTCATGCAAGCATTGAAGTTATCTGCTTCCAGAGAAGGGGCTTGTGACAGTGATATTAGAAGTTGTGTGTCGTCGGCGTAAGAGACAAGCTCTACGCCGAACGATTGCACCACTTCTGCCAGGGGAGCCATGTACAGATTGAACAGGGTGGGACTCAGGGCAGAGCCCTGAGGCACCCCCTGTTCTAGCATCACGCTGTCTGAGAGAAAAGTCCCTCTTTGGACTTGAAAGCTCCTGTCGATCAGAAAGGCCTTCAGCCATCCCAGTGCCTTCTTGATGACTCCCGCTCTGTTTAGACACTGTAGCAGGATGGAGTGTGCTACAGTGTCAAACGCGGCACTGAGATCCAGCATGATGAGGGCCATGGTCTTTCCCTCATCCGCACCTTCCCGGAGGGTTTCAGTAGCCCTCAGGAGAGCTGTCTCTGTGGAGAAGTTTGATCTGAAACCCGATTGAGATCTATGAAAAGCATTGTTGGATTCTAGATGGCCTATGAGTTGGGCATTAGCAATTTTCTCAGCTAGCTTAGCAAGGTAAGGTAGCAAAGATATTGGACGAAGATTTTCCAAAATGTCTTGGTTCATGTTCGGCTTTTTTTTAATCGGTAGTACTACAGCCTGTTTCCATTCCACAGGCAAGCGAGCCGTGGAGAAGGAGACTTGAAGTAGGTGTCTAAAATGAGGTTCTAGTGCGGGGAAGGCTTCAGCTAGAATTTTAGGGGGCGCAGGGTCTCGAGGAGATCCTGATTTAATGTTCTTGCACATTTTAGCCAATGCTTCGAGGGGAGGTACGACAAATGAGCCTAGGCACTCCGGCGAGCCTGTGAGATTGGGATTTTCAGTAAATTCAGTTGCTGATTTTATATTAGTGGAAAAGCAGGCATAGATGTTTGCGATCTTTCCTGAGAAGTATTGGGCAATTGTGTTACAGGTTTCCAAGGTATGTCCCGTTCTTTCAGATAGACAGAGGCTCCTTCAACTAGCCCCGCCATCGTTGGTCCTCACAGCCCCTCCTCCGCTACTGTGAGCTGGAACAGGCCCACTGGGTGTGCCAGTCCCAAGATGGCAGTGCCCGCTTCCCCCAACAGGCAGGGCCCCGCTCCGGGCCTCACCAGCACCTCAGTCGTCCACCGGTGCGGAGGGCTGCCACACCCGCCATAGATTGCCTCAGCGAGGCCGTCCAGCAGCGATGCAGGGGGGAGCATGCTCGTTGGGTAGGAGCCGGCCCTTGTGACCTCCACGCTACGCCACCGCGATGGCCCCAACACACCCCGTCCTCCGAGGCGTGGACCGAAGCCAGGCGGGAATCAGCTACCCGCGGGCAGGACTCGGCACCGCAAAGTGGTGGGCGGGCCTATTCTTCACCGCCGCGGGTTCTGCAGCACAGATCGCAGAACCGGGCCGATCTACGTGCCCGGCCCGCCAGGAGTCGGCGGCGGATGTCCACTGCTAGTGCTGCCTCCTCCGAGGAACGAGGCTTCGCATGCACCCGCGGGCAGAGCAGCCAGGGGCTCTGAGGGCCGCAGGTCCACCGGGCAGCAGAACTCCTCCAATATCCGTCCCCAACTGCACCAATGGACACAGGACAGTCCAGGGCTCCCAAGCGAGCCGAGGTCGGGCTTAGATGGGCACCAGCTAGGGCTCCGGTCAAAACTTAGCAAAAGGTGGCGCAGGAGAGACGGAGATTCACTTCTTACTCTGCCGCCATCTTGGACACGCCCCCCAGCTGGTTCTTTTTTGATTAGCATAATTGGGATACCATCCGGTCCTTGTGCGCCAGAGGTTCTGGCACTCTTTATATAACCCATCACTTCATCCCATGACGGGGGACCGTATTCAACTAAAACAGCCTCCTCTATTACAGGCATCTGAAAAAAGCACTGAACTGTTAGATTTATATAATAGTGAAATATAGTCCACCCATTCCCTTTCTGGGATCGGAATGGGGAGTGCCCTCTGTCTAGAATCACAATATTCTGCAATCAGGTGCCAATAGTTTTTTTAATCTCTGGCTCTCGCGGCTTCCCTCAACCCAATTCATTTAGCACCCATCTTGTTTCTCTTTGCTCTGAGTTTATAACAGCTTCTAACTCGCTTAAGGCAATTAATTTCCTGTTGCATACTGATGGAAAATTGTTGATGTTGTTTTCGAAGTAGATAGTTAATTTCTCGATTTAAAGCCTTCAGAAAAGGGGTGTCCTGATTTACCCTTCGGGAGCCAGTGGAAACTGAGCTTACATTTTTTATCTCCCTCATTTGGGCCTCAAAAAATTATATTATATTAGCAGAAACATGGCCCTGCTGTTTGGATTTTTTTTTCACTCTTTGCACCTACCTCTGCGGTATTCTTTTGTGTTCAAAATGAATGACCATTAGCTTTATTAAAAAACACCGAGCCCCGGCACCAGTTCCCTTGATTCAGTGTAGGTAGATTGAAGGCCAGAGTCAAGCTTATTACACTGTGATCACTCCATACTGACGGGGAAACCTCTAAATTCTCGCAGGCTACAAACATTTGATAGGAAAGAACTACATAGTCCAATAGGCTTTGTGTACGATGAGATTAAAAAGTAAATTGTGCTGTTTTATCGACTGGCATCCTCCCATTTAGAATGACCAAGTCTGCACTTCTAATGCTATCGAGCAGGAGGAATCCCCGTTAATCTGTTTTTATTTTATTCGGTAAAGAGGATTCAGGAATATGCCAGATTTCCTCTTTATCTGGATTAGCATAAATTTCCTGCGCGGAATTGGACATTTTTGCATTTAGATCTCCCACTAATACCACAAAGTGGCATTCTTCCATGGTAGCTATCTCATTACTATATAGAAAGAGTGGGCTCAACAGACGGTCATAATTTTTCCCAGGGGCGATATAGAGATTAACTACCAGGAAGAAGGTGGGCCTGCCAGACTCTCCAAAACATGCCAGCTTCAGGCAAATACAGAGAATTGATGGATAATAGAAAACTTTCTGATTCCAATTAATAGAATTCTTAAGCAGAATGGATACCCCCCCACTAGAATGTCCCCTTTCGGAGTGCTTAGCATAACAAGAGAAAGTAAAAAAACCATCACAATCAAAATCCGTGCACGCCCAAGTCTCTTGTAGGCATATAATCAGAGGATTTAAAGATTTTAAGAAATTCAATATTTCCTTGTCATGACCCAAGCCAGCCATATTCCAGGACACAAGTACCCCTACCTGGCTACCTCAAAGGAGCGCAGTTTTCTGATCTGTTCTCCCTGGTTCCTGGTGTCAGAGTGGTGTGTCCATGATGTGGACACAGGAGACAGCTTACCTGTGAAGCATAAAACTTACAGGGTAACTGACAGGGTGAGGGCTTGCATCAAAGAGGAGGTCTCAAAGATGCTTGCTCTAGGGGTGGTTGAGTCCTCTAGCAGTCCTTGGGCCAGACTAGTGGTCTTGGTCCCAAAGGCTGCAGCACCGGGTGCCACACCCGAACTCCGGTTCTGTGTGGACTACAGAGGGCTCAATTCAGTCATGAAGACTGACGCACACCCCATCCCCAGAGCTGTTGAACTCATTGATCGGCTAGGGGCTGCACGGTACCTCAGCACATTTGACTTAACGTCTGGATACTGACAGATCGCCTTGACTGATGGGGCAAAGGAAAGGTCAGCATTCTCCACACCAGATGGGCATTTCCAGTTCCGTGTTATGCCCTTTGGGATGAAGAATGCCCCTGCCACCGTTGGTCAACCAGGTGTTGGTTTGACTGGATGAGTTCAGTGCCGCCTACCTGGATGACATCGCAGTGTTCAGTGCCAGTTGGGAGGAACATCTGCACCACCTCTGGGAAGTGTTGATGGCGCTGCGGAAGGCAGGCCTCACGATCAAGTTGAGTAAGTGCCAGATCGGGCAGGGTTCCGTGGTGTACTTGGGACACCAAGTTGAGAGGGGCCTGGTGGCGCCCTTACAACCCAAGATTGAAACCATCCTGGCTTGGGAGCCACCCCAAACCCAGACTGATGTGAGGGCCGTCTTAGGACTCACAGGATATTACAGGAGGTTTGTCAAGGGGTATGGCAACATTGTTGCACCCTTGACAGAGCTGACTTGCAGGAAGCAACCCAAGAAAGTGATTTTGACTGACACCTGTCAGAAAGCTTTTGAGGCCCTGAAAGCTGCCATGTGCACGGTGCCCGTGCTCCTGGCACCCAACTTCTCAAGAGAGTTTATCATTCAAAAAGATGCTTCAGAGCATGGCGTGGGGGCTGTTCTATCACAGGTGAATGAGGAGGGCCTAGATCAACCTGTAGCCTTCATTAGCAAGAGGTTACTTCCACGGGAACAAAGGTGGAGTGCTATTGAGCGTGAGACATTTGCTGTGGTCTGGGCACTGAATAAGCTGAGACCATATCTGTTTGAGACTCACTCCCGGGTTCAGACAGACCACAGGCCCCTCAGATGGTTGATGCAAATGAGGGGTGAGAATCCATAGCTTTTGAGGTGGTCTATTTCCCTACAGGGTAAGGACTTTACGGTGGAACACCGCCCTGGTACAGAACACGCCAACACTGGTGGTCTGTCCAGATTTTTCCACCTCAGTGATGAGAACTCCCAGGAGTTAGGGTAGTTCTCCCCACATTTCAGCAGGAGGGGACACATGTTAGACCTGGCGCCATATGCGTGGGTCTCCCATCCATTTTTTGCTGTTGCCTCATGTATTACTGCTGGTGTTAGATTCTTTGGGCACTGTGCCACTGCTGTCCAGTGCCACAGTGAGAGTTCTCCCTATTGTAAATTGATGTATTAATCAGTGGTTCCATGTTTGGCTATTTGGTTTACTTGTCAGACCCTAGTACAGTGCACTGAGTGTACCCAGGGTGTATAAATCCAAATGCTGCTAGTGGGCTTGCAGCACTGGTTGTGCCACCCACAGAAGCAGCCTTTTAAAATGTGTCTAAGGTCTGCCATTGCAGAGCCTGTGTGCAGTCTGGTACTGTCATGTTGACTGGGCAAGTGCACCCACAATTGCCAGCCCCTAAACCTTCCTTTTTCTTCATATCAGTCACCCCTATGGTAGGCCCAAGGGCAGGGTGCATTGTAAGTATAGGGTAGGACAAGCCCTGATGTGTGTGGCATGTCCTAATAGTGAACTACAGCCATTTTCCTTTTAAACTATTGCAAGGCGACCTGTTCTCCATAGGCCAGAATGGGCTGTTAGCATTATAACATTTTATATTCCTAACTTACTCAGAGAACATGGTAGAAATTCGAGTTTAATATGCCTGAACTCAGAATGATAAAATACATATTTTAGTGAAGTTGGTTTTAACATTCTGTGTTTGCAAATACCACTTTTAGAAAGTAGGTATTTGCTTGTCTAACTTTTTAAGCCTGCCTCTGCTAGGTTGTGTATTCCTTTGTCTGGTTTTGTGAGTGACAGGGCTGGGGGATTCCAAGAGACAGGATGAGTCAGCCCAGTGGTGAATAGAGAGATCTGCATCTAGATGGGAGGGAGGAGTTGCACCTGAACCTTGAATAGGGCTGTGCCTGCCTTCCACAATGCTGGCTCCACTTCCTGGGGAGTGGCTGATGTCTCTGCCCTGCACACTGAAAGAAGAGAAGGAGTCTTGTAAACAAAGTGCTCAAGGACTGTACTTGCCTTCTACAATGCTGGCTCCACCTCCTGTGGGGCGTCTGATGTGCCTGCCCTGCACTGTGAAAGGAAAGGAGAAGTCTGGTAAACAGAGTGCTTCAGAACTGGTTTGGACTGGGCAAAGGCCCCTCTCCCCTCAGAGAACAAAGGATTTTGGGATATTGGGAGCCTGATCCCAAGAAATTAGATCACTTTGGACTACAAGAAGAAACCTTTACTGAGGAGAGGAACCTGAAGAAACTGAGGAGAGACTATTCCCAAGCTGAAGTGCTGCTTGGGGGATTGGCCTGCAGTGGTTGCCTTACTGCCAAAGGAAGGAGAAAGGAACTTTGCGTACTTTTCTTTCAACTTGTGAAGGATCTCCAAGGGCTTGGAAAAGAACTTGCCTCCTGTTGAAGTCTCAGGGACAACAGACTTCAACCCCCAGCTCCCCAGAGTTCTTTTGGAAGTGCCTGCTGCTGTTTTGGGCCTTCTGAGGAACTGAGTGTCGCAAGGAGCTGGAAGCACAACTCATCGGGAAGAAGCGTGTCGCCGTCGTTGTGCCTGCCGTCGCAACTCCGAAGGAGGGTGTCGCCGCTGGAACTGTCGCACTGCACCGCACCGCATCATAGAGAAGCGTGCCGCAACGAAGAGGAAGCGTGTCGCCCTCGCTGCTGCTGCCGTCGCAACTCCGAAGGAGGGTGTCGCCGCTGTAGCTGTCGCATTGCACCACATTGAGAGAAGAGTCTCGCAACAAGGTCGGAGCATGTCGCCGTCGCTGTGCCTGCCTCGAAGGGAAGGTGTCGCAGCTGGAACTGTCGCGCTGCACCCCATCAAAGAAAAGCGCCTCGCATCTCCAAGAAAAGCGCCGTCGTCGGAGCTGCTGCCGTCGCATCGTGGATGTCGCCGCTGTAGTTGTTGCATCGTGCGGAAGTTTCACGCATCATGGGAGAAGAGTGTCGCAAGTGGAGCTGCTGCCATCGCATCGCGGAACAAGGGTATTGCTGCTGCCGTCCACGCATCGAACCGAGAACTTCTCGCATCCCCGGAGAAGCGTGCCTCATCTGGAAGATCTTCACGTCTTTATTTCTTTGTATTTGAACTTTGCCGCATTTCCCTCGCTGCGACATTGCTTGTCGTGGAAGCGCAACGCAACCTAAGGTACATTGACGCAAAGTGTCGCATCTTAAAAACTGAACTTAATTAAGCTAAATCTACCGTCTTAAAGTAACAGTATTGTGTAATTTTTGTCGTTGATGGGCTTGTGGTAACTCAATATAAAGTGTACTTATTTTTTATACAAACCTTGTGTGGTGTCCATCTGTAGTGTTGTCACTGGGTTACTGTATGTGGTCACAAATGCTTTACACACTGCCTTTGAGATAAGCCTATCTGCTCGTGCCAAGCTACCAAGAGGGTGAGCAGGGGTTATTTTAGGAGTGTAATCCCCTTATCCTGACTAGAGGCAAGGGTCCCTAGTTGTCACAAGTACCTACCTGTGTCAACTAGAGACTCCCAAATCTAGCATCCTGTGTCTCCTAGTTCCTTTCTGCTCAGCCTGTGTGAGTGTGATGCAATATAATGTTCATGAGTGCATGGATTGGATGAGTGGCCAGTTGGGATGTATTGGGCTGGGCAGCAGGATTCTGTTCACGGTGAGGCTGAACCTACACAATCTACACTACTGGCTACTGGACTGACTACCTACAAGGGTCTAACTTCATTCCTTTAAAATGTTACCAAATCAAAGAGAAAACCCCTTTCAGAAGGTAAGAGTGCATGCACCATTGCAGTTTAACTTGGATTGCTTGTATTAGACATATCATAAGGAAATTAAGTATACATTTAGATACACAAATATATCCAAAATTGACAAACAACAATAGCCAATAGTCAAACTCATTGTTTCAAACAAATGGTATTGATTCATGGGTTTCATGAACACATAAGCCATCTGTGAATTAACCTAATAAAATAACAAGAGAGCCCTGAGAACATAAGTATGAGGCTAACAGTCTACAACATATTGAGTCAGGAATGTATAACCTATTCACTTGGTGCAAAACTTTATTTTTTGTGTTTTATGCATCTATCTGTTGGTGTGAATGTTGAGTTTGCACTGGGCAGCCAGTACAATATTTATGATACCAACAACACCAACACGCACCTTACAATATCCCTAGCTCTGACCCTCATCCTTGGTAACAATAACATTATTTCTAAAACTAAACCTGACCCTAACCTAGCCTCTGTCATGATTTACTCTTGTGCCATCCACCAGGGGACCTACCTGTGGGATTTTCCAGGGTTCTAATAAGCTTCCTGACTATCCCCTGTATGCATATACTGATTTCCGGGCTCTTGGACACTATTCAGAAATTCCCACCCATTGACAAACCATGTCAGGTTTTGTCGAAGCCAGCCTGCTCTTGCTAAAAGCTCCATTACCTAGAATTTCCTAATCACTGCTTCGTCTCGACCCCTAAAGGCCAAGGATGGATGGAGGAATTCAGCAGACCTGGGGCATGTGATCACAGTGAACTCTATTAAGCCCCACTCAATGCAGTCCACCACTGGTCATCGTAGCAGTGTTCCTGTCTGGCTGAACCCTTGTTTTCTGAGCTTTTGCTATCCTTGTTTCCAGGGTTTCTGAGCTATAGTCACTCCTTGTGTCCTGTACCTGAGCTGTAGCTAATTCCTTTGTTCCAGAACTAGCACTGCCTGCAGTACTCCTTTGAATTCTGAGCCAGCACCTTTAGGGCACTCTTGAACTCTATCTTTCTGTATATACCTTTTCCCATTTGCTACCCTCTGCCCCATTCACGACCCTCTGTTACCTTCGTTTTTCTGCCGCCTCTTCTCCTTTTCTGCTTGTTTTTCTGCCTCTTCTCTGCTCGCCCCTGCCCTCTTTTTTGCCTCATCTGCTCATTCTGCCTGTTATTTTATCTCTTTCTGCTCAGTCCTGACCTTTATTCTGTTAGTTTATGACCTCTATTCTGATCTTGCGGCTCGTGTTTGACCTCTATTTTGCCTCTTTCTGCTCACTCTGCCTGTTATTTTGCCTCTTTCTGCTCACTTCTGACCTTTATTTGCCTCTTTCTGCTATTTTTTTACCTTTATTTTACCACTTTCTGCTGGTTTCTGACC